>NW_005187529.1:633262-710318 GCF_000239375.1 Pundamilia nyererei | reverse complement strand
TAATTTATCATCGACGTGGTGGATTTTAATTGGCCTAATGCTAAATAGTTTGTAATTACTGTGGTTGAGTTCCAGGCAATTTAACTCCAAATCAGTCACTTTTGTGCACCCTGAAAAATCTGGGCAAATAAAGACACTGGCTAATAAACTTCTTTATGATCCGTAACCTCCAGGTAACAACACAATTCTACTCTGTGGTTTAGAGCTGGGCGATATAAGATTTTTTCATATCACGATATGTTTTTTTCATTTCAGGCGATAACGATATATATCACGATATAAGCCAAATAACTATATATGTACGATTTTAATGTGCTGTTGCTCACAAGTAAAATGTGAAATAATCAGCAGCTTGTTTTGATTTAAATATTTATTTCCCATAATAAGTTCAACAGGGTAGATGTACTTAAAATGAGGCTTCAGTTTAGGCAAAATAAAGGCAAATATTACAAACTTTCACAAAAGGGAGCCGCTAAAGCATTTAAGTTTCAAAATAAAACAAACAAAACAGACTACTAAATTGTCAGTTCCACTTAGAAACAAAATATTAATTCTTTAATTCTTTATTGGTAGCATGTCTTTAGCAAGACAGTAAGCTAAGGCATTCGTTATGTTGATATGTCTCTTAGCTTTTGGTAAGACGCTGGAGAAAGCCGACTCAATTGACTGTTGCTGCTTCACAGGGATTCCCCTTGTTGTTTTCAATGACGAATTAGCGCTTTTAGAGATTGAGCGTGCTCTAGTGGGTGGCACTGCTTCAGGTGATAAAAAAGGTTTGTTGTATTTCTAGACTTTGTGGGAACATGCTTTTGGCACAATTTCAGTGCGCGTTACTCTGTTTTTTTGTCAGACTTCAAATAGCCGAAATACCTTCACACTACGGAACTTCTCTGGCCTTTCCTTTCGACAATCTCTCCAGCATTGGAACCGTCATCTGTGTTCTCTTCGGTAACCTGGTCACCCAAGCTCTCGGTTGATTTTTCTGTAGTTGGAACACTCATTTTCTCCATTACCCGGCCGGCACGGCGGCTGGCTGCTTCCCAAACAAATACACATGTGCGGCTTGGCACTTGAGCTGTATGTAACAAGTTACGTGACGTGACGCTGCGGCTGTGATTGGTTCGGCTCTGCGCTACTTAATTTGTATTGGCTATTCATTTTTTTTATAAGAAAGGAAGAGAGAGAGAGATGAGGTCTATCACAATAGTTTCATTTTTCTGTCGAGAAAAAGTTATTTCGCAATACATATTGTTATCGTTCTATCGCCCAGCTCTACTGTGGTTCAATAGATAAAAATGCCATTTCACATTAGGTCTCAATACAAAACCACATACTGTAAGTTTGTTACCGATTCCTGTATAGTTTTAGATAACAAATCCACAATTTAAAAAACAACAACAAACACTCACATTCCTCAGGCTTCATCTCACTGACTTTCTGTAGCCACATCTTCCACGTTTCACAGTCACAGGGCTCATGGGCTTCACCTTGACACTCCCTGCAACACATACAGACCAAGGTTGTTACTAATACTAAACTAAAAATTAGAACCTAGTGAAAAACATTTTAGTGAAATAAATTAACTGTTAACTGTTAGTTCTATTTCACCGCTTTTAGGATAGCACCTTATATCTTTGTGGTTTGGAAAGTAGCAGCAGTCCTAAATTTTCTCTGTTTGTTAGTTTCCTTTGTATGAGGGACCTTTCAGAAATAAAAGATTTCTTAAGCAGACACTGTCAGTAATCACATTTTGTACACTTTTATCTATACAAAGCACCTCCAAAACTTATAGTTGCCATTTCATCTCTTTACTTCAACTAGCTTACCCTGCCCTGATTAAGGACATGATGAGGTCAGGCATGGTGAACAAACAAAAAAACAATTGGTGAACAAAAATAAACAGAAAAACCACCCCAAATATTTGCCTAACAATATTTCTTCGCATTAACTCCATCATTACTGTTTCTTTTGGACAACTGGAGTTTTGAAAAGCAAAAACAATACTGACCAGCAGAAGAGGTGGCCTTTGCCACAATCTACAGCAGGGGCCCGAAGGAGGGGAAAGCTTAGGTGATCTGAGGTGGAGGCTCCAGGGCCCTGGGTGTTCAGGCGTACCGCTCTTTCGCACCCCGCCTCTGGACACCATCGGATTGCCGGATTGTTTTCTACAAATGCCTTCAATAAAAGCAAAAGTCAGTCAGAAGTTTAACAATCTTTTATTAAGCTGTATACCTTTTAGTGTAGATGACACTAATAAAGCTTGAAATAATTTAATTTAAAAGTCATTTTCAAATCTGTTAAAGATGTTTAAGTATAAAATTGTTCCCTCTGTATGCGTTCTGAGACCATCTACAACAGTTCGATATTTAAGGAATAGATTCTTGAACACAAAATAAATATAACAGCCTGAACATATTTCAACTAAAAAGGCTCTTAAAAAAATTAAATTAAATTTAAAAAATGAATAAATAATAATAACAACACATACATACACAGCCGTTAGCACATGATCCTCCTTATGGGGACCTGATATGTTTAATATGCTGCTGAGAATATACCCCAGAAGAATCGTATAGTAGAGCTGGGCGATAGAACGATAACGATATGTATCGCGATATAACTTTTACTCGATAGAGAAATTAAGCTATCGCGATAGACCTCGCCGCTCTTGTCCTCTTAAAAAAAAAAAAGGTCAGCCGATCCAGATTCAGTAGCGCAGAGCCGAACCAATCACAGCCGCAGCGTCACGTCGCGTGACTTGTTACGTACAGCACAAGTGCCAAGCCGCACGTGTGTTTGTTTGGGAAGCAGCCAGCGGGTAATGGAGCCAGCGCGTAATGGAGGAAATGAGTGTGTCGACTAGACAAATCAACCGAGCGTGACCGAAGAGAAAACAGATGACGGTTCCAATGCCGGAGAGATTGTCGAACGGAAGAGCCATAGAAGTTCCGTAGTGTGAAGGTATTTCGGCTATTTCAAGTCTGACAAAAAACAGAGTAGCGTGCACTGTAAATTGTGCCGAAAGCAAGTCTGGAAATACAATAAACTGGTGCATGCGTCACACTGTGCGCCACGTTATTGTTTCGGTGAAATGAATTTCTACAATACTGTTACTGCAGTGTTTAAATGCTTACATATACACACAGTTACTGTCCGTCCACACATACGACTCTGTTCTGCTTCTATGCCCCAGCTTTGTTTACTTTTTCCCACTGAGGCTTCTAGACTTCTGATTGGCCAACATTTCTGCACGGTTAGGAATCTAGCGCCACCTGCTGCTTTGGCATGTTCATAGCAGCGTTTTCCTTCATTTCTGCCTTTATGTGTGGACGGGATTATTTTTTAAAACGTAAACGGAAAATCTCCGTTTTCAAAAATACCCGTGTACGTGTGGACGTAGCCTCAGTCTCTGACTGGAAGCGCTAATTCGTCATTCGGCTTTTGTCAGACTAAAGTAACTGTTAAAACTGTTTGAAAAGCTCAGCTATACAACAAGGAGAGATTGAGAATTTCCTTTTTGTTCTCAGTTTATTTGATACTGACAAAAGTTAGTCAGTTTTGTCTGTTCTTCTGTAAAACAAACTAAGATTTATTTTTAGAATTAATACTTTGTTTCTAAGTGGAATTGACAATTTAGTCTGTTTCATTTGTTCTATTTTGAAACTTAAACGCTTTAGCGGCTGTCTTTTGTGTAGTTTGCAATATTTGCCTTTATTTATCTGAAAAAGTCTCATGTTCCTTAAGTACATCTACCCTGTTGAACTTATTATGGGAAATAAATATTTAAAAACAAGCTGCTGATTATTTCACATTTTACTTGTGAGCAACGGCACATTTAAATCTTACAAATATAGTTATTTGGCTTATATCGTGATAGATATCGTTATCGCCTGAAATGAAAAAAAACATATCGTGATATGAAAAAATCTCATATCGCCCAGCTCTATCGTATAGTATAGCTTTTATTTTGGAAAGAGCCATTTCTCTGTAATAAACTCACTCTCTCTCTCTCTCTCTCTATATATATATATATATGGTTATGCCTTTTGTTAAACCTTACCATACTTTGTGCCCTCACCTTTCTGTTTTCCTTGCTCTGCATTAACCATGTATCCCCGGCACCAAAGCATCATAACTTGGTTAGTGGCTGCTAGTCTCACTCTGTCCTCCACTTGTCACAGAGAAAAGTTGACATTTCTCACTAGAACATTGCAAAGTTGAACTCTTTCTGTTAAGTGCCCCTGAATTACTTATTTTACAAACTGCTAATGTGTAATTACAACTCTAAACTGAATGAAGAAGACATAAAAATATGTTGAAAGAAAAATGAATAATATTCATTGTTGCTTGTGGCACTTTGACAACAAAAAATGTCATTGTTTCAAGTAAAGATTATTTCACACATAACCGATTTAATTCCTCTACCTTTATTAGTTATACCCTTCCATTTAAGTGAGTAATGGTATTATCATAACACAATACGGCAACGCCAGAATCATCTTTTATTCCCGACAAAATTATTTGAATATTTTGTGCTGGAGGCTCACAGCTCAGTTCATTTCAATTCCTTCTTTTTTTGTTTTCATCACTACCTTGATGTCAAACTGGAGGTAGCGCTTGTCCATCTCTCTGGAGACCACACCCTCTATGACTTCCACTGGTACTAGCTGGTAGCAATCAAAGGCTGGGCAGAAAATGTTGTGGGCTTCTCCTTCTTGGATTTTTAAATTCAGAAAACTTTGAAAGCATTCAAATAATAGTCAGAAATGAGATATGCAAAGAACAAAAACACTGAATAAGATCTGTGCACGCATAGTACAGACACCCCAAGCAATCTGCAGAATCCTCAGGCCATACCAAAATACAACTTACCCTTCCCAACATGATCTACAAAAGTCGTGGCCACAGGGCATGTCAACAGGTTCTTCAAAGACGGAGAGGGAAGAGATGCAGATACCACACTGTGAGACGTAAATATCAAACCACAATATTAGCATCAAGATACACTCTATTTAAACTCTTTTAATTTTTTGAACAAATTAAGTCAGTTTTAATCAATAAAAAAATAAGTAAATCTGGTATAACTTCAAAAGGTCCTTGTGTTATAGTCCTGTTTTGTTCTGTTACATAACCGTGCCACTGTTTACAGTCTTTGAAAAAGTCACTGAGTTTTTCTATTTTTCTATTTTTTGCTTGAAATGCCAGAGTTTGAGAATGTCCTGGCTTGGGAATGTTCTCCAAATATTGTGATGTGAGGGCGATTTTAATGTGAGACGACATGTCAGAGGTGGAGAAGTTATTGAGTTGATATGTCAATGTGTACAATTATACACAACAGTAGCCCGAAGTAGTTTATGAAAAGCCACTGTGCCAATGTTATGACCTCTGCTAAGCATGTGGCTCATTCCCATTTCTATTATTAGATTTATTTTTCAGATACCCACAGAAAGTTGAATCACAAACAAAGAGTGTATTTGACACACAGTCAAATACACAGGCCTTGTTACAGTGAAAGACTGATCCTCACAAGACATAAAGAAGGCAGTGTACTTCAACAAAGCAGGTATTGATCTGTGAAAGAGCAGAATGTGATAATCAACTCTAACCTTTAAACGGGCCTTTGAGTACACTCGGTCGATTGACACAGGGCAGTTCAATTACGCCTTTTCAGATGCACAACTTAAGATACCCTCAGACATTTGTCTGACATGTTCATATCTTTGATGTTTCAATCCAGAGTGTTTTGGTGTTTTAAGTAAACCCCTGATAGAGAGCAACTGAAGCTGACAGCCTTGATTTATAGATTAATAAAGTGTGTCAGCTTTAGCTATTATCCATCAACACACATCGCCAATGGATATATTCATTCATCCAAAAAGATATGTCTTTATACTTTTCAGAAACTGTCAAAAACTATCTGATTCTCCCTCCAGGTACCATCATTTTAGTTTAAAAATCATTACTACAAATTTGAAATAAATTTAACAACCAAGAAAACAGCATTTTCTTCCAAAGAAGCCTCATAAAGTTATATATTTTAAAAAAAAGTCTGCAGTATGCATTTCTCACACTGCACTGCCATCTCAATTCCCAATTTTGCAAACTATTCCAGAATAAAGTCTAAACCCAAGCTAACCGACCTCACAAACCCTGATTTTTATAAAGCATTGTCAGTCTCCAATAGCGAGCAGTAAACAAAATGAGTTGCTGTCAGCAATAAATGAGATAAAGGCTAGATGCCTAGTAAACTTTGTTTTGGTCCAGGACATATTACTTTTTGCTCACAAAAAAGTCAATTTCCAAACACTTTTTATAATTACGGGAAATGCCAGACTAGATCAGGATAACAGGTGGGCAATTAAACAGGGAGTTTACAGCTCCTTTCACAGCAAGAGGGCAATAAGGTTCCTTTCCCTCACTGCAGGCTTTGTAAAAACACTGGTGGAAAATACACCTTTCATGAAGCTTAGAGAGCACACTTTAATGCTGTGGGAGGTGTAGTTGTTGAAAGCTGAAAAAATAATTATCTACAGTGACTGAACTACCACTACCTCCCTCAACCTTTCACCCAAAAGGCCAAAGGAGGGAAAACCAAAACTATTTTACTTACGAAATGTATGCACCCCCATTATATCTCAGTGCAGACTGTAAGTGTCTAGCAGCTACCGTTGATCACAATTCACTCACCTTCTGTAAGTGCTTAAAAAACTTTCCAGTATTTTTAATTAGTTTAAAACTAACCCCTGGTGGTGGTATCACTGCGGACTACCCACCCCTGCAAAACAGTCGCACGAGAGTCAACACTCTCCCTTACGTGTAACAATGTTAAAACTGTGAAAACAATAACATGACATCTTTAGTGAGACGTGCCCAAACATACAGCAGTAATATAACATAATATAACATAATATAACATACGACATGTGCAGCCGTCAATCATGTTTGATAAAGAAGGAAAGCGCAACATGAAGGATGTCGTATCTTAAATTAGCATATTTTATATAGCATAACAAAACTCAACACTGTTCAGGACTTGCCTACATGATAACTGACAAAACACTGGATGACATATGAGAAAAGGAAGCCCTACTTCTGTTTATGTTTGCAAGGTAGACCACTGGCATGAATACTAATGACTTCTAGCAACATATATTTACTGGGAAAGAGTGAATCATTATGCAGAAAGACATCTGTGATCATAAAATTTTAAAGAATTCAGCTGAAACACTTCAGAAAATCTTGGGACTCCATGAATTTTATTTAAATATGCACTGCTATACACATTTTATGGGAATGCTGCCAGTTAATCTATGCACCTCCGTGCCTAAAGCTATCCCCTGCTGCTATAGGATCACAGTCAGGAAAACATGCTGTGGCCGACTGTGATCCTTTTTCATTTGATCGTTCTTTATCAATAAGTACAGTTAAACAATGGCTAAAACTTTTTTCTCCATTTACTGACCTACATTTATCAATCTAGAGCTGTCACAGTGTTTTCAGCAAAAAAACAAAAAAAAATGGCAAGTGGATTTCAACCCTGATTTAAAAAGCGTATTTAGTTACGTCCACCTTATAAATTTATTTGTCTAGCTTTATCAGTTCAGGATGTAGCAGTAAACAAGAGCCATCTTGTCTTACCAGAGAAGACTCCTCATCAGCAGGCATGAGGCTGATTTGGTCTGGTGAAGTGATGGAGGAGCGGGTGGTCCTAGGCGTCCGGGGAGAAGGTAAGGTGTCCCAAGCATTGCAACCACTTGGGGGTGGGTTGGGCATTTGCACACCTGAGCGTTGGCAGCACTCCGCCGCATTGGCCATCCAGGCTTCTAAGAGCTTCTCTCGGTCCCAATCTGACACAAAAAAGACAACTTATTTTAGTATATACTACCTGGAGGATGAAACTCTGCTTGTGGCATGATGTTTTCATCCGAACGATCAGACCAGTGACTTGAGGTGCAGATGTCGGTATGCAGAGAATTTTTAAAGGGGAAACAACGCAGTGCAATAGGTGCTGATGGACTGGAAGTCAGACACACATTTTTATAAGATAACTTGATACCTGTTGTCTAACAAAAAGTTTACGATGATCCTTGTGTGTGGCTTAAAAAAATTTGTAACAAGGTGCTGAAGTTAATTGGTTGCTGCCGTATTTCTTATAGTTTTTTCATGAGTTTATTTAAATAACTGAAGCATCAGACAGCAGCAGAATCAATGCACAAGCTTCCTAAAAGCTGTGTGCATTTATGCATGTGACACAACAGAGATAACTTAATTACTTGTAATAAATTATTCCTGACACTGACACAGGATAGCTCAGGATCTAAGAGCAAATTACATTGTTTCTTTTCAGAAAGGTGAGATGTCCCACAGGCTCACAGTTTATAACCTACAATTTAGAAAGTTACGATAACTGACTGCCAGTGCATTATACGTCACTTTATGTAATGTCTAATTTCCAGTATAGCACATTTAGTAAGTGCTGATGGGATGTTTGAATAAAATAAAGTTGATGTAAAAGAGACAAAATGACGATCTAAGGAAAAAAGAAGCTTCAGAAAGAGTATTTCTTTATGCAGGAATCAGGTGTGTCATGACCAGAGTAACAACTGAAAGCACAAGTGGTGATGGGACAGGAACTGCTCACTATAGTATGATAGTGATCCAGAATGTCCTGCCCTTTGGGAAGGCAGTTAGTTTACTATCTTTATTTAAGTTACTAAGGACATTATCAGCAGAATTCAGGTTTTTCCACTCCATACACAGCATTGTTGTGTCTCCTGCACAGTTGCTGGTGGCAGTGAAATGTGAATGCTGACAATTTTAAAAAACCACCCAAGAAAATATGAGGCAAACTCACGGTGGAAGTAGACGGGTTTACAGAATGGGAAGAACGATTCCAGATCAGGAGAACAGTGATGTTTAATCATCGCGCCGGCTGTTGTTAGTGTGAAAACAGATTCTACAACCTTTCCTCTTGCCAAAAATGTGGTGATCTGCTCTGAAGAGCTCAAAGCCTGCCAGCTACAGCGCAGAGTCCAATATCAATTCACAGAACCTACTTTCTGTGAAGCACAAAATGGAAGATAAAGAAAAGACTTTTTTCCTTTCACTAGCAACTATAAACACGCAAGTTATTGTCAAGACACAAATAAGAAGTACGCAATGTAGCAGGGCCAATTAAAAACATTTTCTGACTGTTTGAAGATTACATTTTTTTTACAATACTTTATGATTAGGCCTAAAACAGACATAACATACTGAATATATGAATTCCCATTTAACCTGTCAAAACAAGACTTAAGTTTGAATTTCATGGACAAAAAATGCATTTCAGTGAATCTCATTTTACATTTGTGTGGATTCTCAATAGAAATGGTCCAGTAGCCACCAGCATTTAAGCCTTTTAAACTGCCAACAACAAAGACCTGCTGCCATCTGGTTTTCTGTTTTAGAATAGCTGTTTAATCTCGCATCAGGACACGGACAGATTTGAGAGGCTCTCAGTATAAATATTGGATGACTTGTGGACTGTGCCCGAGTCCAAATAGTCTACCCTCCTAAAATAAGGAACACGACCAGGTCAACTGTGCAATTAGGCCATTATCAGCCTCAAGACAGGTTTGCCACCAATCAAATGACTAACGCTCTAAATGGCCTCCTTTAGATAATGAATGTCGTAACAACCCCTATCCCAATCTAGCTCCATTCAATTAAAACTAATCAATGTGTATGGCCCTATCTTAAAGCCTTTAGCCATTATATAGAGTCTGAAAGTGAAGTCTTCACATTTAGTCTTAAATATCAAAAATTAGTTGGGAAATACAAATTGTCAGGAACAAAGAAAGATGGAAAAGCAAGCAGTTCAGCAGACGAGCAATGAGGAGACGATAAGAGATTGTTACAAATTGTGGAAATGAGGCTTTTTCGAAATGAAATGACATGCGAGTACAAAAACCCTTCTCCAGGACATGCAAAATGCTGAAATGTTTCAGCAGTCCCATGATAAAACTGAATAAATATAGCACCATTCTGGGGTCAATCTCCCGCCTCTGAGCTCTTAAAAGTGTGTCTCATATGTAGCACACAGCTCAACAGACAGCCCTTAAGCCCATTTAATTAAAAAATGAGGTGGTGAAGTCATACACAAACATTTTTGCCAAGTTGTCTGAAGTAACGATTTACAAAAGCCTCAAATCAGTAAAACTTTCAGAAACACTTGGACACACCATCTTGTGTCCAGCTGTAAATGAAGCAAGTTTGAAAACTGGTGGGTTAAGACTGCAAGTCTAATAAAATCTGATATATTTACTCAGTACTTGGCCAGGCCTAAGTTAAGAGTGAAGTAATTAAGACAAATTCAGGAAAGCATATTTTCTCTGCAGCACACTACTATTTCTAGGAAAAACATAACAGAATGTAATAAAAATAAATTAGACGTGCCAAGGATTTTACATAAAAATCCATGGTTCACGCTGCGGATTATTTAATCTTATTTACAGTAAATCAGGCGCGAGCCTAAGTAACCTAATTAAGCAGTGTTTGTTCTCAAATTGTTTGTTGAAATGAATACGCTCACTAAAACTACATTTAGATCATGTAAAAGCTCTCTCCAGTGACAACAGAACAAGTCCAATTCTTTCAGCGTACTGCATATTTATAGAAAATAAATCCCTTATCCAAATACAAAAAACACTTTCTGTATTTTCTATTTTGTAGTCATTTCTACATTTAAAAAGCATGGTAACCCCATGTAAAATGCACCGTTACACATTTTCACAGCATCACAGCCACAAGATTAGAATCAGGGTTTCACATTAGGTGCCGATACACAGAACCTCCTTAGAGAGTGACCAGGAGAAGCTTTTCTTATTTTAAGCTTGTTTGGTTTGGTCTTACAAGCTATTAAATTGTGTGGTGTCATGTTTAGGTCTGAGGTCTGCAGCAAAAGGCTGGAGATATCTAAGTCTGCTAAGACATAAAAAAAGTCTTGAAGTTATTCTCAAGATCGGTCATTCCACTGTATTAAACAGCTGCCAATTTGTACCAGACTCCTTGCTCCAGCAAATTAAACCCAAACAGAACAACATAAAAAGTATAATAAAAATACCACAACATTTCATCAAAGGGTCTTCAGCCATTTCTTACTACTGGTGTCAAAAGGCGTTCATTTACAATAAGATGCAGGGAAAATCTGAACTGCAATGCAGACGTGCCTTGCTTATTGAGAGGATCCTGCTTATTGGTCTGAATCCCACTGAAATGTCGTGTGGATTTTAAAACAGGCAGTGTGTAAGAGAAACCTTAGATTAAACAGGATTTGTATGGAAGAGCGGTCAAAGACTTTAATAAGCCAATATCTGAGACAGGTGAACAATTATGCAAATCATGGCCAAGAGTATACTTACCTCGTCCACTAAAGTGTATGTATGGATGTGTGTGTATATATATTGAAAAGTGTTGAAAAGTGTTTTATGTGGTGTTAAATTAAATCTAACCAGTGTATCAAATGCTTCCTTGTCCATATACTTTAACTATGTATGTCATTTGTTTAACTACTATGTTACTATGTTTACCCATTAAGCTGTCAGGATATTACTAGTTCAAATAATTGAAAGGACAACCAGTACTGTGTTTGTTTAATAGTACCATGGGCACGTAGCAGTGCTTCTGCAGTGAAAAGAGGGGCTTGTAGCATGTCAGCTGTCTCCACTATCAGCATGTCCTTCAGCTTCCGAAGATCCTGTGGCCGCAGGCCCTCGTACAACTAGAGTAAAGGGTTGACAAGAACATAATAAGAGAGGAAATGTAAGGACAAAGATAAGAAGTAAAAGGAAAAAAAAGACAGGTTGTCAGAGAAAGGTAGAGAAAGAGACAAGAGGACAACAGTGGGTGAGATTGGGGAAAAGGGTGATGGGTGAAATAATGGTAGGAAAGAAAGATTGTGAAAAAAGGGGAAGAGAAAATAAAGAGAAAATAAGTACTACAACCACCTGAAACATAAATGATTGCTGACACATGACTTAGCCAGACCCAGAGAACTAAAACTGATGATGATGATGATCACATGTTTTAAGCTAGACTGTTTTGTGTGAGTAATTTGTGAGTCTGTTTGTGTCCAACCAAAACAAGTTCAAGTAAAGAATGTGACTAACTCCTGCAAAAATGTAAACACTGAAATACAGTCAACTAGTGGATTTTTCCAAGAGCAAAGTTACCATCATATGTTGCTTCTATTCCTTACTTATGTAGCTAAAGGGTTATAAGGACGAATCAAGTGTAACAATACAGAAGCTGTGTGGGATCAGCCAGGCTAGGATGACCAGGGTAGCTCATTTAAAACAGTTTGACCTAATTCAGCAACAACAGTGAAATTACTTTTTGGGGGGATTTTTATAAACAGCATGCTGTGGACTAAAGTTTGGTTCTAATAACATTTTAAGTCACACCAGCTGAGGGTGATAAACTGAAAGCTATACACCCACTCCTTGTTGGTGTGTTATACTGTACCTCTCTTCGATCTAGGGCTGCATATTCTGCCTCAATACCCTCTGCCTCAGGGGCAAGAGAGAAGACCATCTGCGACTCCAGGCGCAGGGCCAACTCCTTGTGGTGCTGCTTCTCTGCAGAGTCACATGGAGTCTCGCGGTTTTCATTCTCCGCAAACAAGTCCGCTTCTCTCTGCACCAGCATCTGAGCACGAAGAAACAAGAGGAATATCTGGCATTGAACAATGGCACACATCGTGCATTGAAGAACAGATACTAAAGCTCGCTGACTATATATGTAGTTCCAAACACCTGTGATTACTTGCACAGTGGAGTACCACTCACCCTGTAACAATAATCAGAGGAAAGTATCCACAACTAAGGCATGAAACTGTAATTACAGTTATTTTGATATAGACTGCAATTATGACTTCAGTAAAAAATAAAAAATAAAAATAGCAACAACTTACCCACCTCGAGAAAACTGAAAAAGAGTTCACTTATATCCACTTTACTTCAAAGTTCTTTGTAGAGTATGGCACACTAAGTCTTGATGATCAAGTGCCAATTAAAGGAGCTCAGGTAATATTGAGAGCAGTACAAGAAAAACACACACGTTAATAATGTGTCTTTTGGGGGGTGGTGGCTTCTGTTGGTAACTGTCATTTCTGTGCTTGAGTCTACTTTTTTAAACTGTCTGTGAATGGCATTTCTTGACACCCTGGAAGTAGGGTGTCTCTTTTTCTGTCACAACATACCTGTCTGCATCGCCAGCCTCGACATTATGTTCTGCACATGGTGCAAATTGCATTTTGTAATAAACTGCATGGATTCTGGGGGGAAATTAGAGTGAAGGCAACAATAATATTTCTATAATGAAAAGTCATCTAAATAAATGACAGTGTGCAGAAATGCGATCATTTAAAATTAGTACCAGCTGTACAGCAGTTCTTTCTGGGGATTTCCCAACTATTGGCTGCTTGCCTTTCCTGAAGCACATTTTAAGAGCAGCATTTGTAATTTTGTTCTATTACATGCAATAACAATAAAGTCACGTGTAATCTATTTGACTGTTATATCTGGTGTGAGCTGTCCAGGAGATTAATTAAGTTGTACCGTGTTCCATAGCATCTTCCAAAAACTCACCAGCGAGGGCGAATGAGAAGATGCAAATTACAGTTCCCTACCGAAGGTCAAGATTGACTCTAGGACAAGGCCACACGTGAGGATCTATTCTACAAATATTCATTACACAAAAGAGCAGACACTGAATGATGTGTGTGAGCATCAGAGTTACTCTGGTCTCATTTATTATCCTTCCCCTCATATACTCTCTGCCCTTGTCTTAGTGAAACTGGTCAGTTTACAGCTACAGAGGCTTTGATCATAACCCCCCAAAATTTTCACACTTAAGAAAATTTTACACTAGCCCAGAGAAAATATCTGCAATATCTTTTTATTATAATCTCACCTCAACACAAGTCTTCATGCCTGAGGCAGCAGCATAGTGTAGGCAAGTGTTTTTCTTGTTGTCAGTGGCATTGACATCAGCCCTTTCATACTCTCCATGATCCAGCTTAGCTCCTGTCCATGCTAGCATGATCTGAAGGCATTCCCCTCGTCGCTGTTCATCTTCGTATGGCCTTGAGATGCGGGGATGCAAAGCTCCCTCTGAAGTCAGGATCTGAGGCCCCATGCAGAGAAGGTGCAGAGATGTCTCATTGTGCACGTTGCGCTTGTTAGGATTGCCATCTTTGCTTAGGAGAAAAGACCTAAAAGAGAATAACAACATGACAAGATGGTTAAATTGTAATGCGTTGTCTTTTGTGGGATACTGTCAACAGACTGCAAATTCTTATGACATCAGTGCTGATTCAGAACGTAAACATGATTTTTTTTTTTTTAAGATAAAAAAACACGAGTTATGCATAGTGCATGTAGCTTTTCGTGTAACTGAATATTTTACAGCATTTTAACTGCACAATATTCTAAGAAAGGAGAGCTGTATACTGCAACGCAGGTCAATTCCTTCCCAAAATAGTTTAGATTTCAACATTTCATTGCTTTTGTGAAAACCATAAACTAGAATTATAGCTATACAACCAGTTATATGACTTAAACTACTGTTCTTGTTTTTTTAAGAGTAAGGCCAGAGTGGGATAAAAACAAGCACAGTCTGCACTGTTAGCTTGTCAGATAGGAAGCTCTTGGAACGTCATTCTATTCCAGCTCAGCATGTTGCATTCCTGAGAGCTGCTAACAGATGGCTATGTAGAGACACAGATGGGACAGAGACATATAGAGAAAAAAAAACATGAAAAAAGAAAAACTGAATTTTAAAATACAGCAAAAGTGAAAAGATGGAATAAGCTGCCATTGAGTGATAAAAAAAGAGAAGAAGTCAGGTTAAGGGTTACTAGACATAAAGCTTGAGAACCATCTATGACCCAATCATTATCAGGCCCTGTCAGAATAACAATTTTTCCTCACTGACAACACTCAAAAATATGAAGTATACATTCTGTCTGCTTGCGTATTTGTTTTTATTTGGGCCATATCCTAACCTGAGTAGGCGTGTCATGGCGTGCCGGGCAGCATAGTGCAGTGGAGTGTTGTGCTGATAGGACTCTCCATATGTAGAGTTGGGATCTAGAGCCTCCTTGAACTGTGGGTTGCTCTCATACAGTTGGCAAGCCAGCAGTTCATCTCCATTGATGAGAGCCTTACGGAACTTGGTCGCTGTGTTCCCCATTTCGTCCCCTACCGTGGGTCCAAAGGTCTGACTGGGACAGCAGCCTCTTAAGTCGTCTTCCACCTGTTCAAGTCCAATAAGCCAGCATACTGCATGTCCTAATAAAAAGACAAAAAATTGGAGTAAAACGTCTTTATGCCTGAGCCTAATAAGGCTCTTCAAGCGAGAAAATGGTCAAGAGGTTTGTCGGTCATACAAGTCTCCACATAATCCCAATAAATCAAAAGTATTTTCACCAGTTTCAGGAAAAGCAACTTTGTCTCGTTTTGTACAGCTGACTTCCACTCCCTCTGGTCACAAAACAAGAATTCAGTCTTCAAGGGTGCTCGGGCTGCTCTGCCACAAGCTCCTGCGTCAGCATCACCACTGCACTGTAAACCAGCTCCCTGTTTCTCTTTTTATTTTTTCGAATTTATTTATATATTTTTTTTGAATACCTAAACATAGTGAGGACAAAGCCCACACAGAGATGGACAAGGCTTCCTCTGGCATCACCAGGAGTTTCCGCTTCACTGTGCCAAAGCTACTCATCCCACTGAGGCCAGGGCTCATTATGAAGCAAGATATCCTCAACTGAAGAATAGCACACAGCAAGTCCGCTTTCCGCTTCCACCAGGGCACCATATGGTCACGACCGTCAGGGCAATGTGATACCTTTATGTATTTTTAGTAAGCGGCAGCAGACCGAACACAGGACACAGCATAATTTGTTTTTATAATAACACGCATTCAATTTCCCAATAACAAAATTCTCACTGGTGGAGACAAGTTATGTGTGCAATGGAAGGAATGAATACTCACCGAAAATCCCCATCTCCCATTAATACCAAGCATTCCATAGGTTAGTAAGTAACTGAAGACAGCTAACTATTTGCGCTGTTATATAAACAGAGTCAAGACCGTGGACAGGTCTGACACACTGTTCTAATCAGTCAATCTTTAAACTAAGTAAGGAAGATAAGAGTGAGACCTTTGGTAGTCTTCTGGGAAAGTGTGTTATTAACTGTAACAAAACGAATACCAAAGTTATGACGTGGTTATCTATTCATCAATTAGAATAGCAATATGGCACAGACGTGTTTTCACTCTTTAGTAAGATTGGTAGAATGGAGGCAGGTGGAAAATAAACAAGTATTAAATATATGAATGATTTATCATTTATTCAGTTGGTAAATACTGTCTACATTTACGTGTGCTAATATCGACCATTTTAACATGTGAAATCATCCCCTGCCATCATTGTCGTACATTTAAATAACGCTATCCATCATGTAAACAGACCAGCCAGTGGAAGTGAACACCACCTTAGATCAGGCGTGTGCCATGTGATTACCCCAGTGGCCAGACACCATCACAAAGCAAGACAAACAGTATGCCACCTTGGCATACAAAAAAAGCAAGAAAGAAAAACACCTGATCTTTGAACAGTTATATAATCTCATAGTTTGTAACACATATTACTCGACGAGCTTGCTCTCTAAATGAATAACTACAGCATTAACCTATCTTACAACAGTCAACGACACTCCCCCGTTACAGCTTCAACCAACCACATCTAACTAAAGCTCACAGCAACAGCTAGCGTTAACATGAGAAAAATAAAAACGTTATTCCACGTAGCCGCCACTTGTCACTAAACTACTTCATGCAGGCCTGTATCCACGTCGTGCGGTGTTTACCATTTTCGCTAGCAGAAAATCGACGACAGCGTGTCATGTTGTGTTAATGAACAGACCCCGATAACGCTTTGTTCCACTGCTGGTTAAAAATAAAACCAATCTGCCGACAACCAACCTTAGAAAACGTTAGCTGCAAACCATTCCTTTTGTCGATAATGCCACTGGTACTGACAAAACACTCTGCTGCTTTGCTAGCTATATAATATTCAAAAACAAAAAACCTCATGACGCTAGCATCTGCGTTGACCAACGTCAGTGTACACGCTAGAGGCTGGCTGAGCTAGCGTGCTAATCTCGATGCTAGCCAACTTGACGGTAGCAAGTACAGTTGAAAAACTCCGTAAACAATGAATAACAAGTATTTCGACTTACACTGATTGTACATCTTGCTGTTGTACACCTGGCCTTGTGAGTGAATTGTCAGTCGCAAAGGGTAAAGCAAAGAGTTTTCTCGTTATGTGGGGCAAACCTGTATAAACAATGTGAGCTATGCGCTGTGCTGTTGCCCCAGTCAACTCTCCGTTGACTCTGGTGGCTCCTGCTGGATACTAGTCGGGTTGCCAGGTTTCAAAACAACCCCCTAAAACAGGCGAGAAAGACGTGGCCGGCTTATTTTTCAAAGCCTAAGCTTTGCTTTAACATTAATTTCAACCAAGTGCATGTTTTTTTAGTTTAGTTTAGTTTGTTTTTGTTTCCCTTAGAAACTACAGCTATTTACACCTTCATAAAGCCGGGCATCATATCTGAAGCGGAAATAGGTAAGATAAGTACGGCGTACGCGCTTACACTAACGGAAAAATACCTGAAATCTTTCTAAAACGGGTAAATCTATAAACACTTCTGCTTTAGGCTTCTCTGGAGTGAACATGGGATGGAGTAGACGTTCAACTCAACAGGCTAATCATTTGTAATAGCCGCCATTACAGAAAAAGACCACTAGAGTGCGCCAAAGTCCACAGAAAAATCACACTGCTGAGTGGCGCCGTTCTTCATTTTTCATCTCCTACACACGCCTCGTGAGTAATTGCAGAAAGTATTTCTCAGTTGCATTCACAACCTACACCAAACAAATACTAAATGCACAGTACACTGTATTTAAGCAGAGGCTTAGCGGTCTCCACTCACTTGAAATAACCACATCGAAACTCAACATAACATGTGTGCCTTTTATTATCAAATAGTTGAACTTTGCATTTAAGGTATATACAGCATATTGTTCTCATATATTTAAGAATGCACACATTTCATATGAACAGGCCTTCAATATATAATCTGTAAACACATAGCTTAATCTCAGTGTAAGGGTAGATACATAAATGTATGCAACAATGAAATGTAACACACTTTAAAAAAACAAAAAAAACAGGGCACCTTAAACGAATGCTTTGGCACTTTGTAAATTTCAGTTCAATAAAAGGGGAGTTAAAAATATATATATATGGTTTGGGAACAAACAAAAAGCCTTAAGACGGAGACGCTCATCGTACCACGTGCATTTCTTGTAATGCCATAATTTTTCTTCATCATTTTCTGTCTTGCCACAAAAGAAACAAAAAGACATTTATCACTGCCAACACAAAATAAGGGTCTTCATATAACAAAAACAACAACAACAAAAAAAATGCTAAAACAATATTTCTCATTCATGGTAGCAGATGAAGACCAAACAAATGTTTAAGGGTTTGTGTAAAATGGATAGTAAGCTGCCATGCTTTTGGATGGGGGGGCTTCCTTGCTGTAGCCATTGTTGGTGGGAACAGAGACCAAGTCCTCACACTTGGTGTTGCTGGAGGAGTCCTCCGTGCTTGGACCATTGAGAGACACACGCCTTCTTTTGCAGCCCAGAGAATAAGAATTGGTCTTGTCTAAGGAAAGAGCTGATGGTTGTGGGTCTGTCCAGGAGCTGATCAGTGCTCCGCTACCATTCACCTCCTCTTCCATCTGTGCTTTAACCTTTTCTGAGTCTTCTGGGAAACTGGCAGTGGGGCTGGGTCTGGGGGACCAAGGCAGACTGGATGTGACTTTTCTTTGGTATGCTGCTCTAGACCCCCACCCTGCAGACATTGTAGTAAACGGGGAGTCTGGGTAGTAGCTAAGAGCGTGAGAAGTAGGCATGGGCAGTGATTTGATACCATAAGGAAGCAGGGAACTTGAATATTCTCCCTCATAGGGTGTCAGATCTAGCTTGTTGGTGGTGCCACTGCTACTTCCCCCTTGCTGCACTGAGGTGACAAACCACCTCTGCGAAGCTGCGTCTTCTGACTGAGGCGAGAGGAGGCTGTTAGTCTGCGGTACAGCTCTCTCACTGTTGTAGAAGCGATTCTGAGGAAGGTTGTTGACAAACTGATCCTGGAAGAGGGGCTGCATCGCGTAGCGGGTGCCAGGGACAATCTGGTGGGCACGGGGAGAGTCCGTAGGAGACGGCGTAAGGCGGTCATTCTCTGGAGCTGTGTACATCCTAAAAATTAAATAAATAAATGTACTTATGAGACATGAGGTCAAGACAGTTCAATGTGAAAGTTCTTTCACAATTAGTTAGTGTAGCCACAGTATGATGTATTTGTTTGCTTTGAAAGAGATGCACAGCAATGTAAGCGCATAGAAAATACTCACGAATCATAATTGTCTCTGAATCCTTTGGCAAAAGGGTTGTGATCAATTTTCAGCTGCGTGATCTAAAACAAGGCACAGCCGAAGGTTAAGCTACATTTTAGATTTGGAAAAGCAAAGAATAAAGGAGCATCATGCTTGTGTAGCTATAGACCTCATGTTTAGCTTGCTTTGGAAAACTGTGGCTGATTAAAGTTAGAAATGGCTTCCCATGCCAACTGAACAAGTTTTAATAAATGGGAATTCTAAACTGATTAAAAATCTATAATATGCAGTATGTAAATAATTAAATATAATGCATGCATACGGCTCTGAGGACCTATTAATGGGAGCTTATATCTAAAATAAAATTTAAAAAAAAACAAAAACAAAAAACAACAACCACCAAGGGAGGCCGGAGTTTTTCCACACTTACATCCGTGTTCTGGTAGGCAGTGACTGCTATAAACTGAGTCTCTGGAAAAGTAAAGCACTGGGTCTTAAGGTCACTGTTAAGGTCTTCCACTCCATCCTCTGTCACCTCCACAATGTGCAGCCTTGGCTGGTACTTATGCAGGGATTGCAGAACAATCATCTATTGCGTAAAAAAAAAAATAATGATAATTTTGAAAAAAAAATTAAAGCACTCTATAATTTCCAACGTCACCGCTATTCACAAAAAAATTCAAATCTATAAAAGCTTCAGTGAATAACTTTGTGTCCTGCAATTATATGACTTAAGCATTATTTTTGCACTACTGTAGTTTAATTTCATCACATCATCTTTGCATAGACACAAAAATATCTAAACTAATTTCCTTCCTAGCACAAATTAAAAAAATTAAACAAACAATGTAGTTAGCTCTTCAAGTCTGAATTAGTCCGAATACAAAACGCTTTCATTGTGCCACATTAATTATCAAGGTGCCAATAAACAAAATATAGTAAAAGTACATCACTACAGTTTATATTAAACAGACTAATCTATATTGAAAACAACAACTGAATGAAGGTTTGGTGTAATGGAAAATGTTTTGCCATTTGCAACCTATTTTGAGGGTTACAGGCCTTTAGTTATTTTCAGCTTTGAGTTTAGTACCTGTGAAGTATTGTGGCTCGTCCCTTTGTTGTTTGTGAGTTTCAGTTTACTGAAGGAGATTTCTTGTCTCATCCAGTGAGCCCCTGTGTTTGGGGACTCCGGGTGGATATAGATTTTGTTCCCTTAAATAAAGAGAAATACATTTTCCAATATTTAAACTCAAGATTTCCAAAACAAATTACACAAAATTCTACTGAAAACATGGGACTTTCCATTAGGAAAAGCTGGGGAACCCATGTTTTGCTCCATGGCCTAGTTGAGAAGTTAGGCTTAGGCTATAAAATAAGCGAATTTCTTTTTCTTTGTTTGTCTTTTTTTTTTTTTTAAACAGAAAAAAAAAGTCTTTTGGGGGATGAAATTGTCTTAAATCCGGGTGAATTTTGCTTTTAAATCGCAGGGGAAATGTTGAATTCAACTCAGTTTAAAATATATTTCTTTAAAAAAAAAAAAAAAAAAAAAGAAAGAAAGAAAGAAAGAAAGAAAGAAAGAAAATAGGCACTATGTACCCTTTTCGGTACCTTGGCTGCTGTTGTCCGCTTTCCCACAGGTGACCCACTTTCCCCCCTGAAATCTCCAGTGGTTTGGATCCGCAAGCACCACTTCCACAAACACGTTATAATGCGCTGTCACACTGAGACCAGCTATGTTAAAGCTGAGGAAAGGGAACATCCGTCTGCAAAAAACAGAGAGGGAGGATTCAAAGAAACAGAACATTAAAATAAATATTTTGCTAATAAAGAAGAAGAAGAAAAAGAACATAAGAGAAACTGACAGACAGTTAAAGGAAATTAAAGGGAAAAGCTTCGGCTCTAACTTTGCACACTTTTCCTGCCATCTCACCTGCCCTGCTTGGTGATGATCATCTCTGTCTGGTGTCGGTGGAACTTGAGCCATAGAGGTCGGTTGCAGAGATAAACCTGGGACCTCACCCCCGGGCCGGTGGTGGCGGGGGGTAGAGCCATGTTACCGAGAGCGGAGCCCGAGCTGGTGTATGGAGGGTAGATGCAGCCGGGACTCTGTCCGAGCTGGTAAGTGGGAGTAATGTGACTGCGCCCGGGGGCTGAGGGAGGGAATCCGGCCGGTTGCAACACGGAGCCCAGGTGCAGTGATGAGGGATACCTTCCAGCACTGGACGGGGTGTAAACCGCCCCGCTGGGGGTGTAGGGGATAAAAGAGCAATGACTGGCTGCTTCGGGACTTTGCTTAGAAATAGCGGATGGGATATAGTACCGGTCAGCACTCATCCCGTGCTCCGTGTACCTGTTGCTAACAACCGGATCATCCCCCTCCACAGCCGGAGACTTGCGCCTCTCATCTGCCGTGTCTTTGGAAGAAGAATACGAACTGCTCTCTCCTTCACTCCCGAGCATCTTTGCTTTTCTCTTGGTTTGGGCTCAGCTGATGTTGCTCTCTATCAGGGATGTCACCTTCCCTTCTTTTCCTTTCAGGTGTCTGCTCCTAAAAACAGGCTCCCCTGCAAACATCCACTGGATTCTGAATGACTGAGACAGACAGAAGCAAACAGTGGTTACAAAAAGACCTGAAGTTGTCCCTAATACACATCTCAAGCTGTCAAGTCGCATACACAGTGAGACGGTTGCAGGAAATGACCTCCATATCACCGGAGATATTTGTGGGCGTACCAGGGTGTGGTTGTGAAGTATGTGAAGTCAGTCTTAAAGTGCTGGATTTCAGTTGTCGTGGTCTCCCCAAAAATAGTAACTTTACTGAAAACAAGGCTCTTTTTTGTTGCCATTTTCCCCCCTCTTACGTTTTCCTCCGCTGTTTTAAAAACACGATTAGCTAATCAATTAGCCCTAAATGCGTTCCAGTGCGGCTCATATACTACACGTTTTTTTAGATTTTATTTGCTCTTTGATGATATACTGTATTCACAAGTTCAATAGTTCGGCTATAATAATTAAAAGAAAATGATATAAGTGCAACTGAGCAGCTCAGGATTTACAGTTATTGGAAATACTGGAGCGATATTAACAAGCTCGCTGGGACTCGCTTCGAGGTAAGAGCCAATTTCTTGTAAATCATATGACAAACGTGAAGCAATGCACAGATTTACGGGGGTAGACGTGAAACTCGCCCGCGAGTTTTGAAAGTCGTAGCGTTTTCAGTATCAAAACTAAATAAAATTGCAGATTTGTCCGACCTAAATATATTCCGATGGAAACGAATATTTATTCAATTTAATGCTGTCCAACAAAAACAAATAATTTGAACAAAAATGTATGCATGTTTATTTTATTGTTTTTAATGTTGGCCTACTTCTCAGAGGAGTAATAACACTAATAATAGCAGTTAAATCGTGAAGATTCATTTTACGTGTAAATAAATAATGCTATCAGTATTCAGAGGTAATGGATTTGCATGCATTCAGTTCGAATGAGGTTGTGTCCCAACGGGATGGCCGACGTGAAAAAGAAAAATAGCCAATTATTTTTCCGTTTGAAGAAACCTGTGATGCTTCTTGGATCAGACAGTCGGATGTGAGAAACCAAAAGAACCGGAATTAAACGATATTAATACAGAGGTGGGTGGGAGAAGAAATGCAAATAAACCAGACACTAGAAACTTATTTACTGTGGATTAATTCGTTGCAGGCTGAATAAATAAGTTGTTTGTTGCATTTATTGCACATTTAAATGTAAAATAAAGCTTTATCATCATAATAAATAATAATAATAATAAATTCTGCAAATGTATTAGTTGCATTTGAAAATATATATAATTGTATTTGCAAACTTACCAAGCCTCCAGGGTCCTCCGGTGTTTCTAATTAAAAAGCTTCAAGACAAGAAAGTATTAAAAACTTAAGACAAAATCAGCACAGATAACCGGTGAAGCTGTAAACAGCAAACGGCATCATGCTGCGTTTGTGTCCGGAAAAATAATAATAAGGCAGCAGAGTTTATAATAAAACCGGAGCCATGCGGAGGCGGACTGATCGGAGCGCAGAGACGCAGTCCCGCTTTCACCGCTGCTCTCTCCTTGTGGCCATGACGCGCAGACAGCAGCCTCTTTTATCAGATCTCCCTCCGATCACCAGGGGAGGGGCAGGGGATCCTCAGCATCACAGCCAAGGTGTGTAAAAGCGAAGCTGCTTCCAAATCCAGCCGTGAATTGCTCCCATCTTCTAATCTTAAACAAAGACATCAGCAGAATAAAATAACAGGGCAAAGTTAGTTGTGCTGGGCTTATGGCAACCTGAGTGTGTTAGATAGTCATATAGGTAATAAGGTGACTGATTGTGAAAGTTGTTGTCTATGAAGAAAAGAGATGAGGGATTTGGAGTCTTTGTCAACATACCACACTGAAGTTTTAGATGAGAGATACATGAAATTAGCAACACCCAAGAAAAGTGAGTAAAAGTAAACTCAGGAAACCGGGCAGTCCACGTTTTAACCAGCAGTGGTATATGAAACGTGTCAGAGTATAAAGAAGCTGTTTACCACTATGAACATGATAAATGTTTTTGTTTTGGTTTGGGGGTTTTTTCTCCTGGATAACAGCATGTATGAAAAGCACTTCTGCAGAGGTTACAGATACTCTATTTGCTCAGCACTAATGTGCTAATGAGGATGGAGAGTGAGGAGCCCCACCTATAAGAGCAGCCAAGTGAAGAGGGTCATATTGCTGCTTTGAGATTTAGTCATAACTGAGCTAAATAAATATATGAGATAGAAAGACATTCATGTCTTTCAACCTAAGTGACGCTGGAGCCAAAGGTAATTTTATTCCACATATCTGCAGAAGGAGACGTTTACCGTGGAATTCACATACAAATCTACCTCTTGACTGTCTCCTTTGTAAAAGTAAAAGGCCATAAAACTCAGAGGAGGCTTGTGTAAGATTGTTTCCTCTCTTTGACTTTTTTTTTTTGTCTTTCCACTTTTAAGTTCAAAGGAAAAAATCCAATCCAGACCTTGACTCATGCTGAGTTACCCTTTCAATGGCACACCTTTTCAACGTCTTAAATGCCCACTCGTTTCTCCTCAGTAGACAACACTTGGTTGGAAGTTAACATGACAAAGACAAAGTGAGAGGATTAGTGAAGCGGCTGAACTCACCACACATCAAACAGGACAAATGAAAACTATCTTAACTGCAAACAGTGGAATACGCTTCTGTTGTTTGTGCTGATAAACGGATTGATTTGTTTTGATTGTTTCACGGAACCGATGAATATGGAGGTAGAATTCACAGTTTTTTTGGTCTTAGGTTTCTGTGGCGCTAAACTTCCTCTGAACTTAAAGTATTTCCACCCGGCTAACTGTTTCCATCTTCACCAGCCATACAACAGGCTTGATTGAACTTATTTTTTTATAATTGTTAGTATATATTACTCCCCAAATAGATCATTTTCTAAGGTATTTTTTAAAAAGGCCACTCTCTTTGTAGTGCCGCTTTGTAGTGATTTAAAATTAAAAGAAAACTTAATTGAACTTTCTTCCCATTTACTTTCTCTTTCTCAATTTAGCATACTATCAATCTGACACAGCAACACATGTGATCACCTGTTTTGATGGTAAAATCTATGAGTCACAAGTGAGAAAGCAGATTCTCGAAAAGTTTCTAAATATACTTCTATTTTTCCCAGGAGTGCAGGGACTTGCACATTGACGTGTGAGGAACAGTAAAAGAAGAGAGAGAAAAAAGGCATTACCTGCCTTTAAAATCTTCTCCTTCTGGCAAGAAAAATGTGCCTCTATGTATTTTATATAGTTGGATGTTTAACCTTATGGAGGGCGATGTGTATGTGCAGTGTTTGATACTCAGAGGGTGTTTTCACACTCATGCGCTGAAGGAGGAATGCATGTCAGCATTCAGATTAACCATCAGTTCAACATAATGCATTTTTAAAAAATCTAATAATTAAAAATGCGGTTTTGTGGCATCATGAATTTCGAGCCAGTGAGCATAAAGTGAAATTCTGAATATTTTAAAGAACTGTTAAAATACTGACTAAAAATGTTGTTCAAAGTAGATTACTTGTGTATTTTTAATCAAATGAGTTTATCTCATTGCAAAAACATACTTCAATGATTTTATTACACCATGCAGCTACCTTATTGTTATGTGTCACTGGGCCGATCGTCTGTGGAATAGCCTCACTCTCTGTCACGCTCAGTGAACACCTTCCCCTAGCTGTGCCTCCTGTTTGACACGTCTAAAGGGCTGTTTCTGACATCTTGCCATTCTGCTGGTTCCCCCTCCCTGCAGCGCTCGTGCATGCGGGAGGAAAAAAGCTGGTGACCTGGCCATTGCTGCCTTGCCCTAGGCCACTGCCACCCTGCTGGCAGCAGAACGTCTGCTGGTCTGAGGCCATGCCAGGAACCCTGCCCACCATGGCTTGTGATGTCACGACAGATTCTGTCTCAGACAAAAGCTCTGATTGGCTCAGAGGGTTTGTATTTCTCACTTTCTGGGAACTGCCCTCTCGGCACTTCACAGACATAGAAATCAAATTAATTATCACTTTAATTGAATGTAATCTCAGCTTTCTGTCCTCTATAGCTGATCAGCTGCATTCCCAGATCATACAGGAAACCAGAAATATGTTCTCCGCGCACATATGGGATGTAATTTGCATATTGGATGGGGAGTTAGTACTGCATGAAAAGTTTTTTTTCACCAGATCCAAAGTAAACTTTTACATACATATCTAAATCCATCTGTAACAAAAATATTTATATATCTTAACAGTAGATATTGCAGACACAGCTATACTGAGCACAATGATGACTAGATAGATGGCTGATGTAGCTATTTTCTAGAGGATAGTCCTCTCTAATACAGTCACCAGTAAGGATTGTTATAGCAGGGTTTAATTGGGCATCTAGCTACACGTTTCCTCTTTCCTCCCCTTTGCTTACATTTATGGTTTGGTCCTACATCCTGTTAAGAGCAGCAGCAGGAGTGGACCATCACATTTGGTGCTCAGCGTGGGGGCAGTTGGGGGAACTGTCATGTTCCAGCTATCCCACGGAGATGCACTTCTGCCTCTCTGTGAAGATTTGGTGGGTTCTCATTTGCATTTGCTAATGAGATCCCGTTTGCATGACTTTATACTGGGAGGCTATCTCTCTGAATATCTCTTTACAAATACAGGAGGTGGATGAAGTCCTGTTTATTTAACCTTTATTTACCAATTAGTCCCATTGGGAAGTCTTTTTTGGGGGGCAAAACACCGGCATGGTAAAGTAGTGGAGACAGATTATTTGACAAATCACACCATCTTAATATGTGAGTGGACGTGCTTTTACTTTTGGTTTCTAAAAGCGGGTGTTTCTCAGGAACCATGTTGTAATCTATCACCTTCACTTTGAGTCAGTGAAGTAACGGTTGTAACAGCTTCACGGTGATACTATTAATGCTTTTGTGCTGTCTGTCAACAAAGGTTATGTCTCCATGAACATGTAGTGCTAAGCTATCCTAGTCTGCGAAATGTGTCCAAACCAAAAGTTAAACACCTGTTATTTCTTGACTTTTATCGCTGGCATTTACAACAGCAGAGAATAAGAGGGCTCCGAGTCTCTGCCCTTGCCAGTCTGCCCCATTCACAACTTCCCACGCGTGCTTCATCTTCCCAGAAGCTTTCCTCAGCCAAGACCCATGACTTCCAAAATCACCTATCTGATGGGACGTTCTTAAAGTCGCAGGCCAAAAGCAATTAAGCCCTGTTTAGAGTGCAACGTTATTATCACCCAATCTGTACTGTTAAGAATTTCTGCCCACCAATCTGCCAGTGTCAGCAGCCCCAAAAGATAAGCACATTTGGTCCTGGGTCACAATCGAGAGCTGAATCCTCAGAGGCTGATGCATTTAAGATCATAAGCAAAAGTAACAAGGGAAATTAAAATGGCCTCAAAGAAGCCTTTACTGATGAGTGCACTCTTTGTTTCGTTTTTGAGGGAAAGTGGTTAGAATGACTAAGTCTTTACCGCACATATTAAAGCGACAACTGTTCTTGCTGCTTGGGTGCTGCTGAACGAAAGATTGCACACTAACCACTTAAAGGTAGCGGATCTCTCATCTGTGTCATTAAGACAACGATAGGTCGAACTGAGCGTAGCAGCGCTGCAGGAAAAGATTGGGTTTAACGATCAGCTGTTATGTACAAATTCTCTCATCAAACTCGATCTGTACACAGAGTGCACATCGAGATCTCCATATTTATCGACATAATAACAGTTAAAATAAATAAATAAATAAAAACCTCTGTATTTTTTAGAAAAGTGGCCCTCTCCAGCGAGGTGGAAAGAATATTTTCTGCATTATGTCCCCTCTCATAACAGACAAACAGGACCCAGAGCGTGTTTTTTCCTCATATGGGGAATCTGCTGACTGTGGTATCACATTATGATTAACAATTTAACTATGATCCCCGTCTTTCCCATTGTTATTCCACAGATGACTGGGAGTAAGGGCGAAATGCCAGCGACGGCACGCAGGCTTCATTAGATTCATTGATTGATTTATTGTTTTCCATGGTTGTAATCACTTCCCCCAAGGTAATTTGTGAGCTCTTTATGGTTCAGAGGTATAATCCTGAGAGTTAATTAATCGGCTTTGTTTAGAAGTTTGGAAGTAGAAATGAACCTCGGAATTGGTAACAGCTAGGAACAAAACTGCATGTGTGACTTAGAATTCCTTGTTTACCACCACAAAGGATCAAAACTAAGAAGGTAATAATTAGATTGGGGGTGATTTGTAGATCTTTTGCATTTACCTTCAGCCCTCTTTACCCGTTTTTTTTTTTTTTTTAACTTGACAAATCCAAAGTTGGAAATTTGCCATATCTTGGAAATCTCCAGATTTTTAAATAAAACCACTTGTTACGGACTTTAGCACACAATAAAGAATCACTAGCACTAGACAGTTTAATGACAAATCAGTGTAAATTATTCATGAAATTGAAACACAATTCAAAATTGAAAGCACTGAAATTCATAAAATATGTTCAAATATTTGCAGAAAGCGGCGTTTGTACAGCATGTTCTTACTTCTAGAGCAATATTCTTCACTTTAATCAGCCTTCTCTGTCCACAAGAAGGAGGGGGGGGCAGCAAGCATTGCTCCTCTTAGCTGAACAGGAGCATTATAAACCCACAATCACATAATGGAGTTATGTTCTAAACCAAATTTTTACCACGACCTAAAGTAACACACATTCCTAGCCCCTGTTCAATACAGTGGAAAGGGGCTTACCCCTCTAATATTATCTGGCCTTCGTCAGTCTTAATTGAGGTTTGGGCTTGCTTTAATTGGCTTTTTAATGATTTGTGAATGGGAGCTGCTGTTTATGGGTTAAGTGCATCTTAATCAGAGCTTTAATCCAGTCATTAACAGAGAAACATGAGGTGTCGAGAGCGTCAAGGAGAGGTTGATAATTGAGAGGCTGCTTCCTTGCTCCCCGTGCTGTGTGTGTGTATGTGTGAGTGTGTGTGTGCTTACTTCAGCTGTATTTTAGAGGAAAAAGCTTCCCGTTGGTGATGTCGGTAAAGTTTTTCACGGCACCATAAAAGACAAACACTTGCTGTACATATTTTGCCACATCCTTATATTTTTGCTCTGATTATTTCAGAAGTAAAAATGATGATGATGAAAAATGATGAAAAACACCGGCTGAAATAAAAATCAGCAAAGAACTTTTCACATTTTCTTTATCTCAGTACATATATTTGTTTCCCCAATGATAATATTCTACGTATCAATACTGAAAGTAAAACTAGATTGGTTTTGTCCGCCCTCCCCTTTCCTCTCTGCTGTTCAGCTGTCACAATTTCTGAGTTTTTCTCACTGTATATTTTAGCACCTACCCCGCGTGAGGCCTGTGTGCTTCTATACCCCCACTCTCGTCCCCTTCTAATGCGCGCACACACGGCGTGGAAACAACGAGCCTATATTGAATAAACATACTGTTTTTAGATAGGTTCCTAATTTGCATCATCCTTTGCGAAGTGTGTTTTTCACCAATTTTAGTGTAATTTATTACAGACTTACACACACCTTCTGATCCTATAAAAGCACTGTCAATTGCTCCCAAACCTTCAGTGCTAGTCACCCTCTTACAGCAGATCATCGACAAATAAAAATCCCAAAAATAGCCCACTCATACTCTGCTGGTGGCAAAGCAGCTGAGAAAATTAGGCTACCAGAGAGGCAGTGCATTTGGATCTTCTGAGGATTAAGCAAGTTTTAACTGTCACTGACTAACAAGTCAAGTCAAAAGAGTTAAAAGTAAAAAAAAAGAAGAAAAAAAGGGTTTCTTTTAAAAATCACAGTAATTTGGACCCGGATCCAAAATCGCCAATACTTCTAAAACCTGGCCCATGTTTTAACCCCTCCTTTTTCCGTACATACTTCTGCTTTATGCAACACCATGTCCGCTTCATTGTGTCACTACTGTGCATATTTGTGTATTAATATAAAGTGCAAAGATGAGGTCCCGATGACGGGACGAATACTGTGGCCCCATTTTCACCACTAATCGAGTCTCCCTGTGAAAGTGTGAAAACATTTAGAGGCCATTAACAGCACAAGACGATACTTCCTCCCAGGTCAGCAGATCAAAGGCAGCTGTCAGGCCCGACAGGCAACGTCTCTCTCTGATGTTGACGACTCACCCTCAAGTATTCATTTCCGTAAGTTTCCAGTCCGTGCATGCATACAAAGATTAAGACTGGATCTGCAGGATACTGAGGAATATTAACTATGGGGCTGATAGCGTGATGACATAATGCTTCTCTTTTTAAGAGTCCAGACGGTGCTTTTGTGCATTTAGAAGTCACAAATGGGATTTTTCTTTTTTACCTCGAGCGTACACACAAACACACTTGCTTGCACGCACGCACACACGCTAGCACGCATACATGCTTACTTATGAGATGTTACAAAAACTTCTCTTTCTTCTCTCCATTAAAAAACTATCGATCTTTTGCTTTGGCTTCTCTGCTTGATGGTTTTTTTCCCCCCATCATAATGGAAAGTCTCCCTGGCCATTTCTTCAGCCTATTCTTCATTTGGAGTAATTATAGATGGAGAGGTAAAAGATGTTTTTTTCCTCCCCCCTCTCTTTTCTTTTCTCCTTCTTGCCTATCTTTCTCTCCCCTGCGTGCATTCAAAGGAGCTCTCACCACTGCATTCTTATTAGGGACATGTCTGAAAGGCTCTCCGCAGCATGTGGTGTCCTCTGACCATCCGTTATGGCTGCTTTTTGTTGGCATTAACAAGCCGAGCAGCCAAGGATAGCTTTTCAACAGGTACAAACTTTTCCTTTTAGATAATTAACTGCATTCAGACACTCAGCGCAGTGTAGGCAATGTGGGTGCAGAAGCCCAGAGAGGATCATATTTGAGGGGGAAAAAAGGAACAGAGAAAGGAAAGGGAGATGGAGGAAAAAATAAAAAAAAAACTTCATCAAAAGACAAGATGTTCTCTTTGGTGTTGTTTAGTGCTAGTGGATTCTATACCAAACTCCTATTCAAATAGTGTGGTCTGCTTTTCTGCTCCCCTCCTCGTCCTCGTGTCTGTCCTCTCCGTCTTTTTTATCAAGATGGACCGTGAGATGAGGGAAAACTTTGGTCATTGTAGAATGGTCAAAGGTGTGCTGGCTTAATGAATGGAAGAAACAAGAGAAGAGCTTTCCCTCGTTCCTCTTTGCCTCGCCGCAAAAAGCCACAGGATGCCTCCTGAAGAAGGCCTCCTTCATCCATTGCCGTCTCGTCTCTTGTTAAAAGGGGCATAAAGCGAAGGCAGAGGGGAAAAGTAATTTTCTTTTTCCCGTCTATCCATTCTTTTGGTGAGTTTCTTCTATTTTTTGCTGTGTACTTTTATAAAGCTTATAATTATCTTGGTGAGAGGTCCTCAAGCGAGAACGAATGGGGTCTTTGTACCCTTCTCTCTTCAGCCCTCTCCTGGAAGCCATATTAACATTCGGTCTTCCCCCTTTACAGATGCAGTGAAAAAGCCAGATGTGTCTCCTGTAATGGAAAAGAAAAGGGGGGGGAAAAAAACTTTCAACAATTTCACTTTACAAATGGACAGGACTGAAGTATCAGCTATCAAATGTTGTATTCACCACATGTGATGTGCTTCACTACAGCACTGTTATGCAAAACAAGGGCCGACGGGTCTTTTTTTCTCCCGTCGTCACCTCTTTTGTTTAAAGTGTTTATTAGAAGTATAAGAGAGATGAAGCAGACAGGGCAACAGCGACGCCTTTGCTGACCTGGCGGCAGAGATCGCTGGTTTAGGATGACACTCTGCTCCTTCACCATCCATCTGTAGCCCTTCCTCCGCTCACCTGCCCCTCCCTCAGTCCCTCTAACCTCCATCCCCAACTCTTCTGGCTGATTACTCCTAATGTAATTTTAATTAAAAACTGTGGTGTCAAAGGGTTTAGCCTGCCTGAGAAGCGGGTGCAGATTGTGGCACAGTGGCAGACCCCTTCACTTGCTTGAGAGGAAATGCATCCTGACATTGCTCGGGTGGTGCCAACACAACTAGAGCCAAGGTAAAATAAAAAGGCTTTCTGTTTTACTTAAATATTGTTATGCTGCAGGAAAAGAATCGTGGATCTTTTCTTTTACTTTTTTGTTTCAATTTGATTGGACACTGTATTGGATTGTGTAAGTTATGTGAACGTTCATTTACACACAATATGCTAGTAATTCTCCATACCTGTAGGCCTGATATGTATTAACCTGTTATCCAGGCATACATACATACATACATATAGTCTGGATAACAGGCATGGACAGTTTACAAATTACTCAATTAATCAATTTGTTTCTCAGTCTTTATTTCTGCAAAAATACTGAGTCCAATATATTAGCAGCAATGACTAGAAGTCAGGAAAGGTGAAGCTATCCTGGAGGGAGTCATCCTAATATAATGATGTTTAGTTGACATTGACAATAATTGCTGGAGCCAAATGTCACAGGGGTGACCTGTGGAAGGTGCCCCACAGCAGGACTCAACAGCAGAAGTCTGCCTGTAGGTTTGTAATCCCCTCACCCGAGCCGTTGGATTATGTGCTCTCTATCGACCCTGAAGAGGCTCCCCGCGGCTTGGGCTTAAACACTCTCTAAAATCTCATCTCCACACCCCATCTGCCGGCTGAGCGATGTCTTGGAAGTCGAAGGAGTGGAGATGGGAGCAGGCGAGCAGACGGAGGAAATGAGAACACGCCTCCTACTCCTTGCTGTGGCTCTGCACCGCAGAGAAGAGCAGAGTTTAGGAAAACACGCTATATATGTACAGTACAGATTTTTAAATATGCACATCAAAATTCCTATAACAGTTAGTTATAGGTTTGTGATTGTATTCACGTTTATATTGTTATTATTTATACTCTCCCTTAAATGAATTTGGAACCGTTCCTGATTGTTGTTGCTGTCAAAGTATTAAATTCTTTGTTGCCATTACACTCCATTAATATCCGTGTGTTAAATGGCTCCATTTCACAAATAAAAAAGTTCAAACACTACAATAATTGCTTTTCTACAGATCAATGACCCTTTAACATTCTCTGACAGGGGCCTTGTTTTGTGGCCGTCAGTGGACAGTTGGAGGAGCTGGTGGTTGGCCCTGAGCAGTGAGGCATGTCGTAAGAGGGTTTAACTTTGCTAACCTCCTTCTGCCAGGTTCATGGGGCCCTGCTGTTTGGGTAATATTGGATCAGTGTTGGGAGGCCATGTCCCTGCCATATCAGTCAGCACGCTACCTGGGGTAGTAGCGCTTTCCTCTATGGAGCCAACTGGACTTGTTCAGGATTCAATTTCTATGTTTTTTTTATATTTCATGTTTTTGAAATTCCTCGAACGTAGAATTTCATATGCGTTTAAGCCACATCAAGAAAGATTTGTTGACATCTCCGACAACAAATACTCTCTCACATAACAGAACAAAAACATGTGGGCCCATAGCAGCGAGTTAATTAGAAGCCAGGACAACAAATATTTTTCATGTAATTAGGAGTTCTCTTAAAGTTAATGTTCCAGTGTGTAACCAGTCCACAAACAGTACATTATATGTACTTTGTACGTGTGTTTTACCACAACCGCTTTTTTCACAAGAAAAAAATAAAACCCACTGATAGAAAAGGGGAACCAGGGACTCTTTCACAAAGTAAATTAGGAAGTAGATTTGTAAAAGTATGTAGGTACTTTTGGCACAATACCACTTTTCTTTTTTTAAATACAGCCTATAAGAAAAATAAATATCGTTAAGCACCTCTGCATTAGTTGTCTTTTCCCTTCCTTGTATTAAATAGTGAATGCAGCCAAACCACTATTGGTAACATTAAAAAACAAACAAAAAAAAAACATGGAGTCAGAAGGAAACCACTCAACCTGAAAAATTCAAAGTATGCACCATACGTGGTCTTGGCCCGTTTAGGTACAGCCAGCACTAGGATCATAGTAAAACAGCCACACACTGTATAGAGATGAAAAACAAACATTGTTTTATATTTGTTTGAAAATCAAGCTTTCATAGAGATATCTGATTTATCACGGGGAAAAAAAGATTTTGGTCAGAAAGCTGTTGAGTGCTCATAAATATCAAATATTTGTATATTGTAGACTTACATTACTTTTTTTTTCAAAACAGTTTTGCAGGATGACACGCACCACATAAAGCTCTTGTATTTGTCAAGAATTCAAGCGATATTAAAATATCATTTTTATCATATTTGCTTCAGTGGTTGTGCAATCATTCGTATGAGGCCCATTTGGCCCTGCTGTGGAAATTTGGCGAATGTTGCATATTGGAGGAGCTCTGCTGATATTAAAATCTGCAGATGCCCACCTGGTGTCAGAAGGGGTAGAAACAGAAGAGTGTGCTGTCTGGACTTGGAGGTGTGTATATCCATCTGTTCGTTCAAGGTTCAAGAAAATGAAATAAAAAGCATGTACACGTGTGCATACAGGTGATGGCCTGTGGTCTCTTTTTGTTAAAGGAGTGGGTTTTTTGTGCTTGTAGAAATCATAGATTTGCTCTTTCTGGTCTTTGATTTTTAGATGAAAAGGCTGTTTTTCTCCACAGAGGAAAGCGACAGCTTTACCGGTGTAAGGTCAGAGAGTCGTGAGAACTACAGGCAGACGGGCTAGAGATTCACTATATCGCCTCTGGCGGTGGTGGTGTGTGGGTGAGTGTGAGCTGTAAAGGTGCACTGGGTGTGTGTCTGTGTGGTTTGGATGTGGAGGTGGGTAGTTCACACCTGTTTCTTATCGTAGTCTGTATGTGTGAAGACTGTCTTTTTCTTAAAGGTGTGTATATGTCTGTGAGCTGGGTACCTGTTTCTTTGATTGAACAGGTGGGCCTTCTTTGCATGGGATCCAGACAGCCGATCCGCCGCACAGCTGACTGTGGTCAGGCTTACTGTGCGCAACACACAGGCTGTGGTTCAGGTACAGATACACTGTGGTTGGATGCTGACTTTCAGGAGTCGTTTTTCGATGATTTTGCTATGATTTTATTTCACAATTGCCACATGGTACAAATATTGTTTTAAAAACAAGTCTTACTGCTTGCATTAAAAATGTGTAGCCACTGTACATAGTTTGAGAGTACAGAAAAAAGCCCTGGCAGTTAAAACACACAAAACTAACAATGTAATTGTATTTGATGCAACATAGCTTACATAATAGTACGGTTTTTACAGCTTCAGCCTCTTAACCTACTTTACTTGGAAGACAGTCATCAGACAAACTGGGACGTTTATCCGAAGGTGTTTCTACAGTTATTTCATAATCATTTTTTAAAACTGAATACGCCCTTTTCAAAGTTGACACGTTGGACTGCCAACAAGGGGAAGTACAGGTGTTATTCTGAAAATGGTCATTGCAATGACATCCCTGTAAAAGTCTTTTGTTTGTGTGATCCAAAAAAGGAGATTAGACACACGAAAAAAAGACACCACTATACAGGCAGGTTAAAAGAAACTAGGCCATTTTTATACATATTGCACAGTGCCATTGCTTTTTCAACAAAAAGTAAGCAAAACTGTAGAATCAGTGTGTAAAAAAAACTAAACACACTCCATGATTCAAATTCTCGTAGTAACACTTTCAGCAGGAATAACTGGAAATATGTTTTCTATATGATTTTCTCTGTCTCTCACTTCACTGCGGGGAAATTTTGGTCCATTTTTTTGCTGCAGTTCACTGAAGTTTGCTAGCATTTGCTTATGCACAGCATTTCAATCTGGCAACATCTTGATTCTTTTCTTTTTCAACTAGTCTGTAATAGATTTGCTGATGTGCTTGCAATCATTTTTCTGTTGCATGAATTAATTTTCGCTAAGTTTTCACTGTCAGGCAGATGACCTCAGATTTGAGTTTTTGGTATACTTTGGTATGCAGAGGAGTTCCTGCTTGACTCAGTGACTGCAAGGTGCCCGGGTGACTACAAAACAAGCTTAAATCATCACCCTCCACCACCATGCTGACAGTTGGTATGAGGTGTTAGTGCTGTTGTGCTGTATTTGGTTTTCACCAAACATGGTACTGTGCATTACGGCCAAACAACTCCACTTTTTCTGTCCAAAGGCCATTGTTGTGGTTTGTTCAGATGCAATTTTGAAAAGCCAAAATGCGCTGCCATGTTATTTTTAGAGAGAAGAGGCTTTCTCCTGGCAAGCCTTCAAAACAAACCACACTTGTTCAGTCTTTTTTTAATTGTGCTGTCATGAACTTTAACATTTAGCATGCTGACTGAGGACTATAGAGTCTGAGATATAGCTCTTGGGGTTTGGGTTTTTTTGCAGTTTCTCTCAGCATTGCATTGTGTGATCTTGGGATGAATTTGCTGGGACATCTATATCTGAGAAGATAGTGTTTTCCACTTGTGAGTAATCTTTCTCACTGCAGAGTGAAGGACAGATGATTAGAAACAGCCTTATAACCCTTCCCAGATTTACAGTATGAGCAGTAACTGTTACTAAAATCATTACCAATATCTTTTCTCCTTTCTATTGTGTGAAAACACACCTGGCGAAAAAAAACTGCCAAAACTGCTGTTAAAAGAGGTGCTTGCACTTGTTTATGATCAGTTAGTGAAGTGCATTTAATTACCCTCCATGGAGGCAGTAAGGGTTTCACAGGAAAAAAGAAGCGATTGCATCTTAATTTTGTTTCAATTTTTGTTAAATAAATAATGACACAGTGTAATATGCTACGTGTTGTAGTTCATTTGGGGTTGCATTTACCTCATTTAAGACCTGTTGAGGACCGAATTATATTTAATATGTTTAGAAATGTAAAAACTTACTGTATTTTTACCATAACTGTATATGGCTTTTTGACAGGCTTATGGAGTTTTAATGTTTATGATCTGTGGTCGCATTAGGGTCTAAAAGAAAGTGAAATTTATTTTTACAGTGCAAAATGTTAATTACGTAATTAGTTGTAAAATGTAAACATTTAATATCATCATATGATTAATTCCTAAAATCCAGCACATTACATAAATAAATGTTTTTTCTGCATGATATAACTTGCACACCGTTGTTTACAAAGAGCACTTACATGGAGTTTCACACTCCCAATAACTTCAATTTGTGAAAAACCAGAGAACGTAAAAGCTTTCGTTTCATCATTTATAACGAAAAGAAAGAAAATAAAACAGAAAAATAAGTGTTTTGAAGCTCTAAATGTATATAGTTCTGTTTTCTTCTTGTTTAAGGGTTTTGATTCCACCTCCCATCTAGACCGGCAACTTACTGTGGCTGGTGCAATCACAATTAATCACAATTAATATTATTAGCATTACTAGTATTCCCTGAATCGCATTAGTGAATAAGAGATATTTCTAATAATAAAGGTTGTAACTGAGACTGTCTCTTTAATATGATAAAACATAAGAAACCCTTTTCCTCAGTCTTCCACAGAAATGAGCGTGGAGCTAAACCAGTAAGCATCACTCGGTCACCTGTAGCCTCCTGCTTCTCCGCCCAGAGTGACTCTGGGAATTGCAGTTTTTCAGGCCACCATACTACGTCAGCGGAAGTGTTTTGAGCGTTCGCGAGCTAGGTCACATTGATTCAGTGGGGGTAATGTTTTAAGAAACATCATCGCAATGGAGGCAACAAATACAGGTATTAAAGTCCGTAATGCTCTCAAATGCTTTTCGTGTATTTCGTGGCATACTTTTAATCAAAGCTGTCCGAGTTAGCTCGTTCTTTATTGGCTGTATTGAACTGTAATGGACCTGAGACGCTATTGTAACGTTAGCTAAATGCACCTAAAGAGGCTGTCGCCACTCTAAAGGAAAATGCTGAGTTAATTACTCATAAAGGAGAACTTCTGTGTCCAGCGTCTCATTTAATGGTCCTAAACATGCCTCGCCTTTAGCTGCGTGCGGTAATCCGCGTTTAACGACAGTTGAGCACAAGCACGCATGTCTCCCACGTACACCTATGATAATTAAGGGAAATCATATTCAGTAGGCTTGATGCGTTTGATGCTTATTGTGATGCTTACTTGTGATACTCACATTTGCTTTGCTCTGCCGTGTCAGAGGAAGCCCATCTGAGGCATGTGGAGAAGGATGTGCTGATCCCCAAGAAGATGAGGGAGAAAGCCAAGGAGCTCTGTGCTGACAAGGTTGAAGGTGGGATTTTCTCCTGTCCACACTAAAGTGTCGCTCAGGAATCGACTTTACACAGCAGGGTCACTTTTTAAGGAGGCCGTTTTGAACTGTCACAGTCAAGAAACATATGCCAGTTCACCTAATTGTTCCAGTAAGCCATTAGAGTTAACCAGCATACAACTGAACCCAAATAGAAAGCAGCCATCATTAAAACGTGTGTTTGTGCACTGCCTTATGTCAAACTGCTTTTAGTTTTAAAAAAGCAGAGATCTTGGTTAAATCTGTGCCTCAAAGAGACTTTTCTTTGGTCTTCAGTAAGAACCAGAGTACCCAGAGCTTTGATTGGGATTGACTAGAAAAGTTTGAAAATTCAAGTTGCTAACTATAACACTGTGATGCTAGTCAACAAAACGAGGGCGAACATCAACATTTGCCTAATTTCACAATTGGCAGTAAGATGGAAATGGAAGTAATTCAGTCTAACTTGTCTACTTTGTTTGTTTTTTTCTAAATTATTTTTGATTTGCCACAGTTGGAAAGGTATAGGTTAAAAATAGAAATGTATTGTAACCAATGGATGTACTGGTAGCTGCTTTATCTTCAGGCCCTGGGTATATCCTGGGTCATGGTGACACTACAGTGATTCAGCTGCACAGTGATCATAGGTACCTAAAATATCTCAAGTTCTATCAAAACCAAAGTAAAAAAAACAAAACGCAATGATAACTGACCACTGACTTGAGTATATGCCATTGACAGGCTAATTAGCTTAGTGTCCTGTGCATCCATCATTTCAACAAACTTTTTCTGTTTTTTCTTCTTTTTTTTTAAGGCTGGAGCCTATCCCAGCTGTCCCTGCGTGAGAGCCCAGTTATACCATGTGTAGGTCACCAGTCTTTTAGATGGTTAGCACAGAGAGATACCTTCACACCAATGGCAAATTTACAATACTTGGAAAGAGGGAAGGGTGTAACATTGCTGTTCTTAATTTGTCTTTTAATGCAGGGTTGTCAAAAATGTGGCCCACAACACAATTTTATATGTCAAGAGAGACTTTATTTTGTTGGACAAACCATGCAGCCAGTCACACGCAAAGGCAGATTGGGATCATACCGTTACATGAAAGAAAGAAGGAGGGCAAGCGCTGAAGACAGCAAGTGTAGTGGTTCAGGCCAGGTACACAGAGACACAGGGAAGCTGGATTTAAATGCAAGCATGTCAGGAAAAAGTGAAGAAATGAGTGAAAACGTGAAGTGAGCAGCATCTGGCTGCATTTCAATGATCTTGGGTTTCACAGGCCTGAATGTGCGCTTGAAGCCATTTATAATTCTTAACTTGTTTGATCTGCTGCTCACCACAATCAAGCACAAGCAGGAATTTTGGACTTTTAACTGTATTTTCAAAAGTTTTACAGCTTTTCATACTGATAAAAACCTCCCTTATGGCCATTCATACTACACAAAGTAATAGGCAATAAACAATTAACCTCTTAAACCGCAATGCTCCCAGTAACAGAGGCAAGAAGGAGAGCATCTGCTTTAATGGGATTTGCCACCAGATCTGTTATTTTAATATAGACCCGTGTGGTATCCACAGAAATGTTAAAATCTCTGCTAAAAGCTTACAAAACAATTTCAACAATCACCAAACAGCTAAAATATTAAACGATTAAACAGCAGGTAAATAGATTCGGAAAAAAGATGTAAAACCAAAGGGTGAATCCCCCCGTTCACCCGACGACATGTACATGGACATGCCGTCAGGTGCTGAAAGCCAACATCTCCCAGATTCCAGAACCCGCAGGTCTCATCACTCTCCAAACAAAATTCAGCTGACCGGCAGCAAAACAGACCAAAATCCTGCTTTATGTTTAAAGAAACACTTTAATGAATCCTCACTTACTTTTGCCGTCTTGCTTCCACCACGATAAAATCGCACTTCCTGCACAGCTCTATCTCTCTGTGTGCTTCAAGACTAGTTTCCCATCAGAAGTCTCTACTTTCTGCTTTATTTCCTTGCTAATAAGGCACCAGTCTGCCATTGCGTACAGCGCTGTTGGCCACTGTTTTGGCGCCCCCCCCCCAAAAAAAATGACCCCTGACAAGAAAGCCCAACTCCTCCTACAATTTAAGTCCAAAGACTCATGCTGACAGCATGTCACAGCAGCCTTTTCATTATCATGTAGAAAAACATTTAAATATGTAGTTTCTTTGCACTGATAGAAAAAGGAGTTTCACCTGTCCGGTCCACTTAAGATCAAAGTGAGCTATATGTGGCCCTCGTGTAAAATGAGTTTGTGTTCACATTAAAGTAGGGGTGTCAATCTATCAATCTTTTAGAGAAATGACTTGATGTCATTGCAGACACTGAGGGTGAGGTAAAATGTTGTAGTTAATGCTGTTCATGTTATACAGTGGTTAGCTTAGCAACTCAGCAGTATGCACAGGAGACATGCCGGGGCATTGGTGTTTCATTGTTTACACAGAATTGATCTGTATGAAGCATGATTTGGGCTGGTTCAAGTAACTTCAAGGTTAACATTGGGTTTTCTTTTTTATGAAGGCGATCATTCCTTACTTGGGTACATCACCGTGGTAACATGGTTAGGGAATCTATCCAAACCTACCTGGCCCTGTGCGAAACATAATTAAACTTTTAATGTTTTGAGCCCTGTTATATTTGGTGTAAAAATGAACACATCGTTTCATAAAAAGTACCAGCCATCGAACATGGTCTGCGCCTGCTGCTGTTTTAGCACCTGGATGAGTTACTGCGATTGATGGAGTCATGAATTGTGCTCTCTAACAAATCTTAAAGGCTCTTAAGTTCAATTCAAATTTCTCCAAAGAAGAGTGGGTCAAAATTCTTCTACACCCACAAGTCAGCTATTCACCTGCTAGTCAGGCTCTCCATTTTTATTGGTCAGATGCTGTCAGCGCCACAGCTTTAGTGTGAATGCGCTCGTTGTTAAACCCTGGCTTTCCTCCCTGACTTAATATCAATAATCACCTTCGTCTTGATGGATGCTCAATCATCCAGGTAAGTAAATCTCCAAAAGTTTATTCTGTTCATCTGGACTTAGCGGGGGTTTTTTGGGTTTTTTTAAATCAATTTTATATCATGCTTTTTATTTGTTTTTGTTCTTTAATGTCTCTGTAAAGCACTTTGAATCACCTTGTTGTTGAATTGTGCTATTTAAATAAACTTGCCTTGGCTTCAGTGGGAGAAACGTTTCGCTGACTTCCTAGCGCATTGTTCCTTCAGTGGGCTGGTTTCAGTCATTATGCAAATGTACTGTTTATAAGATTGGGGAAACCTGCAGTCAGCTGAGACTGAAGAAGTCACTTGGATGAGTGACGAAACGTTTCTCGCACTGAAAACGCTCCGTCCCAATGAACAGAATCAACTTTTGGAGAATAATCACCTTTGCGTGACCACTTAGCCTTGTTGCTTATGTTAAGTAAAGCCAGATGAGAGGGGTATGTTGCTTTATATTTCAGGCCTTGGGGAGCTCATTGAAACATGACAGCAAAATAATTCGATGCCATCAGACTGATAGAAGAGTCTAAGAGAGGCTTCAGGAATGGAAGCATAAACTTAAAGCGTTATTAAAACGTTGTTCTTCTAAATGGGGACTGCATGTGACGCTGCATGTTGCTGCCCCCATTTTTGTGTCATATTGCAACATTGCATCTTTCCTTCCTCAGGAATTTACTTTACTCTTGACCTTCTTGAATCAGACCCTTCTACTTCTTCTTCTTTCCGGTATTGAGTAGCAGGCTAATTGGCATTACAGCAGTTGCCTCTTTATCTACACAGACGCACGCACGCACTTGGCTGCACCTCTGCTCCAGTGTGCCCCGTTTACTGCAGCAACACATCAGCCCGACAGTCACGGTTTTATGTGGTTTTTAGAAATCTGATGACAGCTTCTATGAGCTAGGGTGTACTGCTCACACGAGGAGGCAGACAGAGGTGATGGGACATACATGGCTGGGCTGTGGGTAGTGGAAACCCCCCTCACATTACAAGTTTCTCGTCCCACTCATTTTCACACCTTCATCCTCCGCCCTCAATCATCTATTCTGTCTGTTTGTGTCTGCACTACTGGGCTCCTGTGTGTGTGTGTGCGTCTGTGATTGTGTTTTACAAAGACAGTGCCAAAAAAAAAAAGAACCAACACAATCTACAAGTATGTTTTCCTGTGTTATTGGTATCTGCATATATGCCTCTGCACACCCCACAGTTGTGTATTGTAGGCTTTGTTGTTCACGCAGATATGTAGCACTGACCTGTACAGAACTCCTTTTGTAGTTTCACCTGATGAGTTTTCCTACTACGCTGATGATTCATGTCAGGACTCACATGCCTTTCAGAGTCTTAAGTTTTTGAACAACCCCCACACGTTCATTTTGATTACTGTTGTGTTTTTGCAGAAAAGCGATTGGCTGCTAATTGAATTCCTTAAATTTAAGGTCCGGATCACAAAATCAAAAATGTGGACAAAAGGTGGGGAAACAAGAATGAATGAATGAATGGATTTTTCAGTTTGTCGGTTAGAAATGAATAAATCCTGCTCAAGATCCTAACATTTATTTTTTACCATAACTAATTATGTATAAGGTCTTTTTACACCACATCTTCCTCTAAAGTACCAAATCTCCCGAAATGTTCAAGCCTCATGCTTCTGCTTTCCACTAACTGCCACTTCTGCGTCGGTAAAAATGGCAAACCGAACGACCTCAAAGCGAAGGTGGCATCACACTTTTCTTCAGAAGGGCCTCTTTTCGCATGAAACCAGTCTCGTAGATTCGTCTCCTTATCCTAACTATTCATGTGCGATCAGAAACGCAGCCTCTATTAGTGCCGTGGGACAGGGATGAGGCGCTCTTTGATTAGATTAGTCGCACAGTTCTGCTTCTCTAAATTGGTTTTGCAGTTAGTCTGCATCCTCGTGAAAGAGTGTGTGATAACCATACTGATGCCGCAGATGAAGGTAATTACGATGTCAGCTGTTTGAAGGGGACACAGGGGCAGCGGTTTTAATTAAAGCCTCGAGAAAGAGCTTGCTAACAAGGTGAAGACTCACTCGTCGACACCTTGTTCAGTGCCTTTAATGTGGAAAATACCACTAACAGGGGCATGAAGTCACTGTTGCATCTTTATAGAAGAAGGGCTTCTCGTTTTGGGCTCCAGTTTTATTTTCCGGCCACAGGCACCAGCAATTGATGTTGGCCAGAGAAGAAGGAAGGCAGCAAAGGTTGAACATATCTAGTAAAACTGCAACCATTAGCAGCAATTCTTAAGTTTAACATTTCTGATAATATCTAGTCTGATTTCTGGAAAAGCTCCACTTGTTCAGTTATTGTAAATAACCTCGTCTATCTCCAGGCCTCACTGGGCACCGTGTTCAGTGTAGCATTACCTATATTTAATTCTTGGGGGCATAGACGTGTGTATATTTGAGGATGGTGGGATGACTGTTACAGGGCTAATGTGGGAGCAGTGCGACCACAGATATAACCACTCTGTGGATAGTACGGTTAAGTTCAGTCCTCATATGAACAAGGAAACATGGGTTTCGGTTTGATAAGAGGCTTGGCAGGGTGACTTCTGACTGGGTTCCTTCTCGTGGAGATGGGACCCGTCTCGGTTTGCTCGTAGCTATTCGTTTTCTTGTTTGCGGTAAAAAGGTAGGCTCTTAATTGTGATTTTTGCTTTGAGGTTACTGTACGCATTGAGCCAGTTTCCCTTTTTCTTTTTTTTGTTGATTTGTCCTTTCTGACTTCTACACTCCTCTCTCCCTCCCTCCAGCCTTCAGCCACTGCTGTAAAGAGTCTGGTTTCTTCATGGTGTTTAAGTGTCGAGGGGAGAACGCAGCCCTGAAGGAATGTCTGACACGACAGTGAGTATTGTGCGACAACACTCATATAGAAAGGTGGCTCCCCATGTGTTATAACAGAATCACGCCAGTAGCTTTTACACACGCTTGCCTACTCTCTCCCACTCCTGTTGACTCTCTGAATTGCCGCCTGTAAAGTCTTAGTAATCTCAAAACCTATCAGAGTGATGAAGGTCTACCTTTTGTGTTCCACCAGCTACCAGGACCCCGCGTTTTTCGAAGAGTGCAAGCAGGAGTACATTCGAGAGAAGCTGGAATTTGAGAGGACAGGGATTCCAGCCAAGAACATGAAACAAAAACTTCCGACTAGCATGTAAAATAATAACACAACAAGCTTTATTTTTAAAGTGTACACAGACTTACACTCTGCCCAGAACTGCAGGATTACGTGGCAGTGCTATGGACAAGTGGTTGTATTTCTTGTAAAGCTACATGCTTATGCGTGAAAGGTGAGTGAAATTATTTGGATCATAAAGAGTGATCAGAATGTCACAAATATGTGATTGTACTGTGATATAGCAGCCACCTGGAAGAGTTTCAATGCAGGGCAGCACATGGTGCGCAGCTGTAAACTGAGGGATGCTTTGCACCTGTTGAACCACTTGAACATGTGTCTATTGCTCCTGCAGTGACGGCACGAGTGACGAATCTGCTCAGTTGCCTTTGGCTGGACCCACAGCTTTGAAATTCACCTGCAGAAGTTGTTGTGTAATAACTTACAAAGGAATTGATTTAAAAAAAGAAGAGAAAAAAAAGTAATGGAAATCAGAGATGGAGATTTGTACACTATAACTTGGAGGTAATAATAAAACCCTGTGTGATCATGTGATTGTTGCAAATATTAGAAAATTTTAAGGGCAGTCAACATGAAATGTTTCTGAATAAAGGTTTAATATCTGTTTAACTCCATCAGACTTAAAAGATGTGTTTTTTATGATGGTTTGCATTTTTCAGCAGTGGGACTAAAGAGTCGCACGGTGAAAATTTCCTTTCAGTTTATTTAGTGTATTCGAAAGCAGGATCAACAGAACTGTAAAAATTGTAAAAAGAAAAAAAAGCTACAGCTGACTCAGTTTGTTCTTTTACATGTTCAGGACTTTTACCTCCAGTGGCTAAATTGAGCTAAATGCATACTTTTTTTGCATTAATAATTTTTTTTGTTATGGTTATAATAAGAACCAATTTACCATTAGCAACCAGCATAAGTATGTATTGTATATAATTTAGAACTGCTTATGTACTAATGGCACAGATGGAAAGAGTTGCTATAGAGGTCCTATATTACTACTGCTTTAAATAATAAGCTACAAAATTACAAATTATAAAATTAGATCATTACAAACATTAGCATGTTTAACATGACAATAGCCTGGGATTAAGGTTGATAGTGTAAAATTTTCTATTATTATTTTTTAAACAATTTTCCCCCTCTACAATTTTGTTTCTAGAAACTAAAATTTTGTTTGAAATTGTGAAACAGGATTTAAAATGTAAGGATAATTTAGGAAAAACAATTTTTTTTTTTTTTTTTTTAACATGGATGTGTCAATTCATCATTTAGGCTTTGTGGTAAAGAGAAGGGCTTGCTGTCCCCTTTGCAGATATTTAGCGTTAAAAAAATGATTTAATCATCGTGGCTTTGTGTTCAGTGTTCAGTTTTAACAAACCACATAACATCATGCTTGAAGTGAAAACAGCGCAACCTCACGGTGTTGATTCCTTTCATTCATTTATTCGATCATATTTACAAACAGCCGGAAGTGCAGTAAATCTAAAATATAATCCATATCTACTGTACATTGCATTTTGGTTTGCAAATTGTTTACAGAAGTATGAAACTACTGCTGTAAAATAACATTTCTTAGAAATTAAGAACAAAAGACCACAATCATGATACAGATAAGAAAAAACTAAAACAAAGAAACTTACCCATGGGCCTTTGTGCTTTGTGCACCTATTTGTTAAGTCATATCTCATATTTAATCAGGTTATTACATTATTGTGTTGCCCCCAGCACAGGTAGCTCTTAGACATATCAGGCATCTTGGGGGAGAAAAAGCAAAAGCTAAGTTTTGGAGTGTATAACCATGTTTGGCAGAGTACTGAAGCCCACCATATACATTTATACAGATATGCACATTTCTTTCAGTTTCTTCTGTTTATTTGGTCTAAGATTCTTCAGTGCCCTTAGTTTATACTTTTTCACTACTGGGAGACCAGAGAGAGACTACCCTCAGTCCTAAACAGCAGGATTAACAATCAGCACAGTGCATAGTTCACATTTTCTAATGTTCAAAATGATGTGCCAAGTGTATGCGGTGCATTCTGCGAGTCCTTCAAAATAAATGGCGTGCTAAGAAACCAGCAATTCACAGCCTTACATCTACATGTCACTTCAGAGGTGAAAAAAGAAAGCAACACAATAGATGGTGTTGTCAGATACCAGACAGACTTGAGTTGTGAAGGTTATGAGAAATCATTGAACCTTCTCTGCCTTCTCTCTCTCTACTTTGATATTAATCCACCTCAGTAAAAAGAAAACTTAATTAGCATTTCAAATTTGGAGCCAAAACCTGTAATTATCCTACAGTCAGTGTATGTATGTCTGTCTTCACCGTACAAAAACAAACACATCAACTCCTCCTACCAACACATCTCCTTCACATGACCATTAGACAAACATGGAACTACATACCCTCTGTAATTTACAGTGATCAAATGTAAAAAGACTTGCATTGGAGGAAGTACAGTTATACAAATTCTAGCACTATGCTGTGGCTCCAGTGATCAACAGCCACAGTTTATGGTGGAAGAGGCCCTATGATGAGATACAGATACAGGCACACTGTTGGATGTGAATATACACACACACATGCACGCACGTGCATGTGCTCACACACAAATTAAACTGCTTGTATGCATACTTGCACACAGTTATGCATGCGCATACAAGGACACAAACATGGACAAACTATTCTGTTGAGGATTTCTCATCAACTTTTTCTCTGCAAAGTCAGAAATGTTCACCGATGCGGTGAGCAGAGATGGCAGATTAATGAGTTTAAAGTCTTTACCTCAGAAAAAAAAGAAAAAGGCCTCATCTGGCCTCGTTTAGTTCCCACAACCAGGAGGTCCAGTCTCATCCGCCCCACAAAAGTGGTCTTATCACATTAAGGCAGGTAAGGTGGTAGCTATGTGGCAGGGTTGGAGAGTTTATTCATTGTTCCATTTGTTTATGTTCCATCAAATTTCTAACATTTATTTATCTTCCAATAAATTATTAATCATCTGTTCTCCCACTGTAACTTAATAAGGCTTGGCCCAATCTGTATGGGGAGGGCTCCTGGGGCTGCAGTTACCCATTGAGGACGAGGAGTTGGACGCAGCGGAGTGTCCCTCCCAGAACATGGCGTCACTGGGTTTTGGGGGACTGGGGAAGGATCGTGAACTGTCATCCAGAGAGGCCTGGTTCAGGGGAGGCGGGGGAAGTACAACGGAGCAGGCGTCGCTCCCAACCAGACCCTCTCCCGAACAACTCTGGGGGGGCCATGGGCCGTTGTACCAGCAGTCCTCCCTCAGACTATCTGGCAGCAGGGTGCCTGACGGACAGCCGGTGGGGGGGCAGGGGCGGCCAGAGCATGAGGGCAGTGGGGGGGCACTGGGGGGACGAGGCACTGATGGCCGAGGAACTGGGGGGTGGTTGTTCTTTTCCACGTCGTCCAGACACTGGACGGGAACTGTTGAGGCAGCTGCAGGAAGAGAGGAGGGTGAGTGCAAGAAAAAAAAAGGATGAGGAAAAACGAGGGTAAAAGACAATCAAACGTTAGATGTGGTTGCACAAAACTGCATTTTTCTAGTGAGACCTGCACAGACAATCACTGCATGGACTGTGGCAATGTCCGTAAAACAAGCACAAATATTAGAGGCAATTGTTCAATTACCTTTTCTATCATTTTGGTGATACTTCAGTGACAAATTTCACTGTTGATTTAGTGACACTACTAGCTTTCAGTCATCACTGCCAAGTACTGAAAGCCTTACATAACGAATAAACAAATGCTGCCTGCCTTCACGTTAGACATGTTTACAAGCGATATGTCACTTAGACCAATGGTTCTTAATATTTAGAATGGTGAGCCTTTCATGAGATTGGAAATATTAAATAAAGATTGATCAATCTGACAGATCTTAAGTGGTGATTTTTGGCTGAATGCTATAACTTTGCAAAACCCTGCACGACTCCAAGATGGGTTTTTTTAGTAAATCTGGAAACTTTAAAAAGAATAATAATTTTATTGCACTTATTAGCAGTGTTTTACTAGACAGTAAAGGTGTTTGTTTTAATGAATTTCTCTAGCAAATAAAAATAGCGTGTTTTCTGTCATTTTAACTAAATGATGTCGGCAGCACAAATGAAATGCTCTTTCCTCACCCAGCTAAACACGTCTTTTTTTCTTTTTTTTTTAATTTAGCACTGAGATAACAACTCTGTATTTCTTTTCTTTTTTTTAACAAGTGGATTAAACTTTGGTTTCTAAAGCGGTTAAAAAAAAAAAAATCTAAGCTCTGATCTCTAACTGTATAATAGACCTCAGTGTAAAAACAGAACCGGAGTAAAAATCGCACCCTGTGCAGCGGGCGGCGAGTTCCACAATGAAACCTTTGCACCATGTAAAAGTCACCGCTTGGGAATCAGTAAATAACAAAAGCAATAATTAGATTTTGTCCTCAAGAACAAAACCTAATCAGACCTGAACGCACAAACACATTTTCTTTCATTTCATACAAAGCATATCCTTACACAAATCACATGTCCTAATCTCACACAGACACATCATTGCTTTGCTTTCAAATCATCATCTTGAGCGAATAATAAAGTTTAAATGAGAGTATCTGCTCCTGCTTTTTTTTTTTCCATACCTCTCTCCATCCACACATCTATCCATCCATCCCTCCCTGCTATGCTTCCATGAGATGGTCTCCTGAGTCTAGGATTTGAATAAAAGTGATTCCAAAGGAGGAACATTAGAAGAATACAGATACACAGTATGACTGAATAAATACATAGCACACCCCCCTCCTCCCTCTGCCCCGCTCCATTTCTTTTGCCGCTCCTGCTTTCCTCATTTCACTCCATCTGCTTCATCTAAGTTACAGGATTACCCTCTTATTCAGTGGAATAAATAGGGCAAGATTTATTTTCTTGCCATATTTCGTTCTAATTTTCACCTCCTGGTCTCCTCTTCTGACACTCCGAGGGAATCGACAACAGAGGTAATCCCTCCTAGGGTAGCATACATCATCACAGAGGGAGGGGAATGGAAGGATAGACCATTTCATGATGTCCTTTATCAAAGTGTTGGAGGACTTTGATAATATCCACAGTCTTATCACACTCTTATACAAACTGCAAAAAGAAGCAGGAGGAGAAAACTTCTTGGGAGGGGGAAAAAACACTCCCGTTACTGAACAGAAGCAGTTCATTAGTTTCCCTGTTGTAATTACTTCAAGTACTCATTAACAGTGTTAGATCAGCTAAATGTGTTTGTCTCTCTATTAATTTACTCTGTAGTTACATCTACATACAATTGTTGCGATTTGTTTTCTTAATCTTTCATCATTTGTCCTCACTTCTTTAATAAGTTGCAAGCTTTTTTCAGGGGCTTGGGTAAGAACTGCATGTGTGTGCAGATGTGACGTACAACAACAACAATGTAGGGTTTGAGTTTTTCTTTTTAAGAGCCCTCTATGGGAGGTGGACTCTACTTTGCTAATATAATGGCATGGGGAAAAGAAAGAAAAGCACACTGATCACACTTAAATCAGATGTAAAGCAGATCAAATGTAAAAGATTAAATAAAATATATTAATATTGGGAAAAAATGAAATATGATAAGAACAGGATAAACATTCAAGAAAATGTCAAATAAAACAAACAAAAATATTACCTGGTTCCTAAAGGGAATGATATAAATGTCAATTATTTTTAGGCTAAAGACATGAAGAGACTGAATACATTTTGTATGGTTGCTTTTAGGAGGTTCATTTAGGTGGCGACCTACACAACAATGCATTAATGCTACAAAGGAGACTCCTCACTGTACAGGAGCTGAGGTGGTGTGAAAAGGACACAGTGGAGCACAGTTGATTATCACACGCACTAAAACAAACATTAAGCATGGGATGATTTGTATTCAGACACCAACTGTGGCGCAATCCTGAGCTCACTCACATTTCTGCAGATGTGCCTCACCTTGTCGCGTCTCACTGATCAGTGGCCTGAGTTTCCTAATCAGGCCTGTTTGGTGCTTCAGCTCTGAATGGAGACGGCCGACCTCAGAACACAGAGCTTTGTATGTCTGCTGCATGCTCTTCTCCCTACACAATAAACAAAGCATTTCACTTAAATGCAAGTTTCCTCAAAGCTGGTGTTAGAAACACCCAACTGTCAGACAGGATCTTGTGGTAAATATCATGAGCAGCTATAGAGTACGCTCAGGAAAAGGAAATATTTTAGAACAATCTTATTCTGAAGTCAAATTCACCTGTTCACTGAAATTTCACAATGCCAAAATGCCACCCATTATGTCAATTTTAGTCAAAAATTTGTGGATTAAATGTACATATAAGATTAATCTATTAAATAAATTATAGACATACCAAGGTGATCATGTGCTTCTTTGCTGACACAATTAATATCAGTGACTACAGTCAGACAATACTTAAGAGGGAAAAACAACAACAAAACTGCTTCAGACAGTACTGGTTGATTTGATGCTTAATCAGCCAATAACCTTATCTGTATTACAAACAAGAAGACAAAATAAATAAAAACAGTGATGTATTTAAGGATGGCAACACCTACAAAACACTCTTATAAAGATGCAAAATGTATCAGCACTTGTTTTGAGTCCTAACACCCGCCTCACACAGCAAAAAACATGAACAGAAAGCCTATGGTGGAAAAACTAGGTTTTTGTGGTGCTTAAAATAATTAAAAAAGGTAGACAAATTATAACATTTTCTTTCTTAATAAATGTTAATAAACAAATTCCATACAGACGTTATGCATGTCAAAATTCTGGACTTAAATTTAACTTGTGTTGAGCACCCAAGTTTAGGGTCTAGCTCTTCATATACTTTTGAGGTTACCTCCACATCATGCTGCAGACATGCATGCAGTCTATGATGAGCAGATTCATAACGCTGCACCCTCCTCTAGTGGCCAAACAGGACAAGTACAATTGAAACTGTGGCCATACAGAGCACTGCATTCACAAGCTTTAGCTTTCAAAGCAAAGACATAAAAACAGTATATTCTGTAGTTTCGTGTAAACAGTGTTCCTACCTGATTCTCTGTAGTTTCATCAGGGCGGATCATTTAAAACTGATTTTTTTGCTTAAGACTGTGCTTTAGGCAAGACTTCCCATCTATTTACAGTTGCTTCGTAACTACAGGTTACAGAAATTATGGTTGGGCACTTTTTAATGATATTCATAAAACACTATACCTTGCATTATACTTTGCATCACAGGTCTGGTCCAAGTCTGGTCCGTTAAGGCCATGCGGCTCCCCCTAAAACAGAGTTAAGTTATGCAAAACAGAGAGTGGAGGTGCAGTCTCTTGGTTGTTTCTGACAACCCTCCCCCCCCAAAAAACCAAACAAATCGGCATCCTCCACTCCACAACAACGTCTGTCTTTTAAGCGTTCATCTCCCAACTGTTAAAGATGTAGCATACCCACCCTGGCTTTGTCTTCACTACTGTGTTTCCCAGTGTCACCCTGTCTCTCTCTGCCCTAACACCTCTACCGATTTCTCCTCCTTTTGTTATGCGACAAGAGCGTCTCTCATCTCAAGCGCCCCCTCTATCCTGTTCTCTGAAACTCCTTCTTCCCTGTTTCACTCACCACACTTCTCTCTAGTAGCCGATTGTTCTCCAGTGTCACCCTCTCCAGCTCTTCCTGCAGTTTGTGGATCTTTAGCTCAGTGTTGATCCTTTCCACCTGCCAGGAGTCCTGAGAGCTGTTCAGGCTCTTCATCACTGTGGACAAGCACGCAGAAAAACAGATGGAATTTGTGTTACAACTGGTACAAAAGGCATAATTAATTAAAGACACTGACTTTTACACTTTTAGCAACCAAATATTTCAACATCAGTTTAATCATAGAGCAACATTTTACATTTACATTTTCATAGAAAATCACAGGTAGTATGGAAGTAAAGGAGAATGGCACATGAGTCAAAATACTCGAGCCTGTCCTGTATTTAAATTGTACTTGAATCAACATATATGTTAAATATAACCACAAAAAAGCCAAATGTAGTTAAGAGTATTGCAACATAAAAATGTTATCATATCATATAAATCAGGTTGCTGGATTTTTTCCCCTACTGACTATATGACACTATTTATTCTTCTAGTACTGTATTAGATAAAAGTGTTGAAATAAATGTAATTGTTACTCTGTTACTAATCACATTCTGGATGTCAAGGGTTCCTCTCAGCTTTAGGAGGATGTAAGTGTACCCTTTGGGATATTACAATTAGTTCTCATTATTTGAAAATGATACGATTTTGCTGGTTTCGTCAGACCTTCGACATTGCCTGCAATGGTTTTCAGTGTGAAGTGGGTAGGATAAGAGGCTACCAAAACAACTGGTGTTTGAGTAAAGAATCTGAGAACCGTGCCATGTTCATGACTGAGCATAAAATGGATTGACAGAAGGGCTGGTGCTGTGTCAGATGTAATGCAGGGGATGCTGGAATATGAATGACTGTTAACGCGCTCTAATGGCCGCAAGCTTCCGTTACAGAATAAGAGAAGTTACTTTCCTCTGAAGGGTGGCTGGTTAAGCAGGTGGGACATCCAGATTGAGAACAGACTGGAGTATCTGCAACTCTACTCCAAACAGGTGCCAGTTGAGATTTTTCAAACTTCTCATCAGGTTGTCGCTTCGAGGTATAATGGGCACACCCAACTAGTAGGTGATCCCAAGGTAGACCAAGAGCTCATAGAAGAGATTATATAGCTTCTATGGTCTGAAAACATGTGGGAGAGAGGGACGTCTGAACTAGCTCAAATACTCTACTGCTACCATGGTTTAACTCATGAAAATGGATGGATGGAGATATTTTAAAGAGTAGATTATTACTTCGATTGTCCGACATAGCTAATTATCAAACAATTTCAGTCCTTGAATTTAATATGATTAAAATTCAGGAACAGGATTCTTTTCCTTGTATTTCATCCAAATCTCATGTGCTCTAAATGTCCACTATCTGTTTCATCAGAGGACAGAACCATTTCCACTGAACAGTTCAGAGACAGCAGGCCTGTGTACTCTACCTGTACCTTGGCTGGTGTCCATTTCTGTCCTCAGCTGAAGCAGCTCCACCTCTTTGGTGTGAAGCTGCTCCATCAGAATCCTTTCTCTCTCACTCGTTTCCCTTTTCTGACAGAGGAAAAAAAACAAAAAAACAAAACAGACAGTGAGCCAAAGAGCATGAAGGTAGAGTCAGTGTATTTAAAACAATGTTTCAAACTCTTACTTTTGCAGTCCCAGGTGGGCAAAAAAAACCAAACTCTCTTTATTATCCTTATACTTGAAAATAAGCTACTGTCAGGTTTGGAAGACATTAAGCCTTTAAGCTTGGCTGCACTGTTAGTTTATGAGATGTTCAGATTAATCAGTAAAACGCACCAGTTTGTTAAGCTCCATCTGCAGGTCCTCCTTCTCTATATAGATACCTCGGTAAGCACTGAAGGCCTTGTTCACGTACTGGGGCCCCTCTGATGAATGAGCATCTGGCCTGAAAAGCTACAGTGGTGAAAGAAGAAATAACAGAGAAGAAAGTAGAGGAGAAAAAAAATGTTCAATTTAAAATGTTGCGGTAGGAAGTCACTTTCCTCCCACCACATCCTATCTTGATGGACCAAGTGCTGCAGCACATAAAACTAAAACTGACAGATTTTAAACAAACAAGCTCGTGCTCTGCCCACATGTTGTGCCCAACTTTCGCTTCGGTCTGCAATCGGTATTAAGACCTTTGCTGTTCAAATAACTCACTCTCTCACTATATCCGTTTACTGGATCCTTTCTTCTTAATTCCAATTTCAAGAGCCTTCTTCTCTGCTGAATATGAGCACAGTGTTTGCCAAAGACACACTTCTCCAGACCTCCTTTCTTTTTTAAACAGAGCACATTTATTTCTCATTGTTGGGTTTTTTCTGTTTTGACAACAGACCAACAATATTAATGATGCTGACATGCATACACTCCAAGAGGTTATCTTTCCTTTTTTTTTTTTTTTTGCAGTGAGGTATTAGTATTTTGTGTTTGTCCATCATTCTGAAGTCGTGCACAATAGAAAAATCATTCATCTTTGTTCATAGGTCACCCTTTGTAAACATTGCTCTCTGGTTGTTTAGACAGCATGATAAGCTCTATGTTCTTAAATTTTGTCTCTCTCTCTCTCTCTCTCTTTTCTATCCCCATCTTCCCTTTGTTGTCCCATCCTCCTACTCTTTCCTACTCTGCTCTTCCATCTATACCTTGTCTTCAAGCTGCTTCACTCTCTTCTTCAGCAGGGCATTGTCTCGCTCTGTCTCTCTCAGCCTCTTTTTGATGTCCTCGTATGCCGTGACCAGGGCAAAGTGGGAGGCGACCGATTCGTCACCGGCACACACCGACACAGGACTCTCAGCAGCAGTGGTGTAGGCTGTCTCATGTTTAAGGATGCAAATGTCATCATCCACTGCTGGGGAATCCATACCTACACAGGCCATATTCTGAGGCAGATAGAAGACCTGGGGGATACATGAAGAACTTCTTTAAATATCCTATATTTGTGTGAAGAAAAACAAAGTCAAACTATATTAGATTTATTATCATATTAAGAAATAAATATTTTCTATATTATCCAACAAACAGTCTACACTGTCAACTTGTTCTATTCATTCATAAGGCATTTAATGTCTGTAAGTAGAATTCTCCTAACAGTCAATGGTCTTTTTAAACCACAGTTTCACAAAAGAAGAAAGCCCCGCCAGAGGTTGACATCAGAAAAGCCCTAAAGACAACGAGAGGTTTTTAGCATGCAAAATCAGTTTGTTCACATATTGCATGCAATTTTGTGCTGGTGCTTCCTATTACCCTTGGGCACTTGACACTGGAATTACATGATTTTGATTTAACACCAGGGATGAATGTACTTGGAAGGTAGGTCCTCTTCAATTACCAACACTGAACAATAAAGGAGTCAGATCTGTAATAGTCTACAAAAGATCTACCCCCCAAAAAAGGCAATTTGCAATGTGTGATTTCCATAACATGTACATAACATTGTGTACACTAAGTTCCTGGCCTATGGCTTTGAATGAGAGGCTGAAAAAGAATTTATCAAAAAGAAACTTTAACTCTGCACATTTACAAAGAAATATCTCACACTGACTTGAATGCCTTTGTTAAAGGAAGTGCCAGCAGAGCTGACTTCCAGGAACGATATGAGTGTTTCAGTAAAGCTACTTGACATTTCCCCCACACCCTCCTGGATAATTTCTGCTCGGAGTAGCTCGGTTTCAGAGACGGTGCAGCTTCTTGATGATGTCAGCATGCAATGATGCAGCAAACACACAGGAGCCAAGTTTTTATCACTAAAGGCCTAAGCCTTTAGAAAAATAAGTTTAAGCAGAGTTACCGAATAGTTTGATAGACCCGCGGAGATGAATAGAAACGGAGAAATAGAGAGAAAAAGGAAAACTGCTGACTTTGACGACAGTCGGCGTGAAAGCGAAAGCGACCCACAACAAGTACTTAAAAACGAAAGTGGACGTGAATCCAAAACAAGGCAAGAAGAGCGACGTAATTCCGTTAAGACTTCTCCACTTAAAACAGGAAAGCTAACAGCTAAAAGGCTTATCTCAGCTGAAAAAACACAATCTTCCACACAAAGCGACAGCAGCAAACATCTATAATCGTTCTGAAAACAATCAATGAATTTCGCGTGTATACAAAGCTAACGTTACGCCGTTAGCTTCCGCGAACAGTGCTGACAAAACACCAAACAACCCTGACGTCCGGTTGTGAAACAGCCAACAATAAGAATAACACAACAATTAAGCAACGGTCTTTAGAGAAACATAAATACATATCGACAGCTACGCGCATCAAAATGATTGATCTATTATGATAATAACGGCTAGCTATGCTTGGCTAACGTCTTCTGGCTAGGTGCAGAAAAAGGAGACGATTATTTTTTATTCTCGACTTTCAGTTACCGTGTTAAACGCTGTCCTCAGTTAGGTATCGACTGACCACATAGGACTGTCATTTAATTTGGAAAAAACAAGAGCTGGTTCAAGGAGAAAACAAAGAGACAAGGCTCGGCACTGGTGCCGTGTCTCGACCGAACTGACAGGTGAGAAAAACAAAAACTTCCGGGAGTCACTCCGCTGCTCAAGTCCTTTCAAAGTAAAAGCACAGTCTTAAAGAGCGTGTGCACTTTCTCACACACTGTTACGATCACCATAGCTCCCATTATCCTTTCCTCGGTATATGCATACCACACGCTTCATGAATTCTGCCATAAAAATATAAATATTTGCTCCATGTTCTATATTTCCAACCTTGTATGTTTCTCATATGACTCCCCCCCAAATGCTGCAACTCTAAACATATCACATGTCACAGTCGAGGGCAGAAGGCACTTCCTCTCCCCTCCTAAAATCTCCAGCAGCAAATGATGAAGTATTTGCTGCAAGTATCTGAAAAACTGAGATTTAGGGCTTGGTCTAGAGGTGCTTTGCCGCTTCAGGACCTGGGCATCTTGCTGTAATTAATGGAAGCATGAATTCTGTTCTCTACCAGAAAATCCCGAAGAAGAATGTCTGTCCATCAGTTCATGTGCTGATGCTCAAGTACAAATGTATTACGTGTTTAAAAGTTGAATACAAATTTAATGCCACAAACTTGAGTTGTCATATACATCTGTGAGTTTATGTGTACAACAGTATGCACATGTGGTCTGTGCATGTACACACACACTTTAATCTCAAAAATTTGCTGAAATTAAAGTCATAATCTTTCTCAGAATGCTGACTTTTTCCCCAGAATTTGTTTTTCTCAGAATTCTGATGGAACTTTGACTTTAATCTCAGAATTTTAACCTTACTTAGAATTCTGACTTTTCCCCCCCACAGAATTCTGGAAAAGAAGAAAAAAAAGACCTGCCCACTTTTTCCCCCCAGTGGCTCTTCTTCTTCTTCTTCTTCTTCTTCTTCTTCTTCTTCTTCTTCTTCTTCTTCTTCTTCTTCTAAAATCACTCTTTAAAAAATGTGGTTTGTATTTGCTCCAGGTACCTTTTGTTGTAATATGCAATATATACAATCTGAAACAGGTAAGTGTCACAGATATGTCAAAAAAGGAAAGAAAGAAATCAGGTAGTGTGTGTATATTTTTCATGGCACTATATTAATAGATAAAGCTAAAACTTGGCACATGTTTTTACTTGTGGTCCTTATATTGATTAAAAATTAGCTCTCTATTGTGTGTGTGTTTTTGTGTTAAAAGGACAAAAGAGTACAGGGACTACTTGTTAAGCTAAAGAATGACTTAAGAAACAGGCAAGAAAACAAGTAATGCCCTGAACCATGTTTAAAGGTAATAGTGAACAGGCAATTATTTCACGAGTAGCACGAGTGTTATAGCTAGGGTTGCCGAATCTTTAACTATCAAATAGCACAATGCACAGTTAGCTGGGCATAGCGTAAATATGCACTGTCCATCCATAATCTTATAACAAAAATACTGTAAAATGTTGGTTTTCAGTTTAATCAATACCTCATGTAAAACAATAAAGACAAATACAGTAAATTATAACAGAAGTCACAAGGGCATTTCCTTTGAAAAAAAAGCAAAAAGGAAACAAATACTGTAAATACAGTCTTCATTTACCCAGCTTATTCTACTACGCAGACCAAACAAACGACCCCTTCTTTTCACTAATCACGTATTACTCCACACTTGTATGCGGGACAGGCCGTCACTGTATGGAACGCGAAGTACGATTGCGGTCAAATCAGATTTGGTATTTGTAAGAGTGCCATCTCTTGGTCAGAAAGTGACATTGCAGGTAACGGTACGGGGCATTTAAGGTCGAGTAAGGGACAAACCAATGACAGTATAGAAATCAGTTTTGCGCATTATATTGTGGTATCCCTTAGTTGCCACTTGCCTAAATTAGGATTATCTTCCAGTGACAATTCCCAAATATAACGGGTAAGCAAGAAAATCAAATAGTTATAATACTAATAATAAATATTTAATGTTAACAAAAACACAGGTTTGGTTCATTTTTTGTCACAGTACCTAAAACTGATTAGCTGCTAGCGCTAATGTAGCACTTACCATTAGCTTATTGCTCAGGTTCTTGATAACCTTTTGTTAAGTTTTCGTTTGTGACATACATCATGTTTTTTATATGTGGGTGTTTCTTTTAATTATAGCGATATTTACTTCTTTATAAAGTGATGCCTTTACAAGCAGTTAACCTAGTAAAAAGCAATTCCCTAATGCCTAGCAGCCCGTCCTTACTGATGTTTGTATTTTGTCAGTGCAGTTGATGGTAACTTGATGGTAAGTTGATAGTGTAGTCCTGAAGGTATCTTAAATATTAGTCATTCTCTATAGGTTTAGTGCAGCTAATTAAAAGTTTTACATAACAAGCCTTAACAGGTTGATATTCATAATCCCTTCACATGATACTTTTAAAGCAGTAGATCTAGTCAGTCTGCATACTGAAAGACTAAGCCAAGCTGATCAAGAGGTTTTAACCTTAAATAGGTCCATAGTAAACATTGAAATTGCTTTATGGAAAGTGAGAGAAGCATTGGTTTTAGCCCTCATGAGTTTTCTCTAAAGCTAGTAGCAGTATATGTGTAGGCTGCAATATGGAAACGTGCGTGTTTGATTAAAATAAGAATTTGATCAACATATTGTATGGGCAGCTGTGGCTCAGATGGTAGAGCGCACCATCTATCAGTTGGAAAGCTGATTGCTCAATTCCTGATTTCTGTAGCCCACATGCTGAAGTATCCTTGGGCAAGATACTGAACCCCAAGTTACCTCTGATTCATGATCAGAGTGTGTTTGTGAATGTTATAAAGTGCTTAGGCATATATAAAATTGCTGTACGAATGTGTGAGTGATTAGGTGGATGAGACTTGCAGTAGTACTTGAAGTGTTGAGTAGAAAGGTGCTTTTTAAGTACCAGTCCATTTATTTATTTATTTCTAACTGAATTGTTTTCATGATTTCTGAAGTTGGGCATACTCCACTGTGCATTATCCTATTAACTATTAAGGTGTATATTTTTCTCTGTTCACTGTATCAGCTCAGTTGTATCACAGATGTCCTAAAAGTGCTATGTTGTCTTTTGCAGTGTAAGAGAAGCTGCAAAGATCACTGACATGACATGTGAAGAGAAATCTGAGATCTCCATGGCAAAGACACGTCAGCGTAAGCCCAGCAATTGCATATATTATCAGTATTTTTTACTCGCTTTCAGAAAAACATTTGTTTAGATTTGGGTTTTTTTGTGATTTGAAGAAGAAAATGTTCTCAAGATTCATTTAACTGTCATAATGCAACACAAGTGTTGTTTGTAACTGCGTGAGTGGTGGTGGTATCATAAATACATCTCACAATTAGAGTTCTCTTTATTACAGGCCACTAGATTGAAATAAAGATTTCTTTGCTGTCCATGAGATCAGGATTTATTTGAGGCTAACACAGTTACATATTTTTTTCTTTGTGGCGTTTGAATGTTATCCCTATTCCTGGGTGGGTTTCCTCGCATACTCCAACTTGCTCCCACAGTTCAAAGACTTGTGTGTCAGGTTAATTGATGAGCCTAAATTAGACAGAGATGAATGGCAGATAATATGCTTAAAGTGTACAGAACAGAGAGCATTGCATGATTGTATGATTAAATGTGGCTTGTAGTCTAAAGTGCTCTGAGTGGTCAGTAAGACTAGAAAGACTTCCGAAGTGAAATTGTTAAAAATCAACTAGTAAAAGCATTGTGGGTATTAGTAGTGGTATCTATTATTGAGTATTTGCATCAATGTCATTACAGTGTTGTCAGAAGCTCAGTTACTTATGAGAGACATTGAAGAGATGATGAATTGGTGTGCATCGTTAGATCTCTCCAACCAGAGACAGCAAAGAATGGTATGTTTACAGTGAACCACGTGACTGTGCTGCAGACCACAGTCAGCCCAGAATCAAGTATTTTTATTTGTCAAATCTCAACCATATTCCTTTGAGGAAACTTACCCGGCTGAGTTTACATAATGTTTGTCTTCTTTGTTTCTAACCCACTGTCTTTCTGTTTTTAAATGGGTTTATTTGTTTAATTAATTTAATCCTGTCTCTATCATACTTAATGAAGCTGATACTATACTTCTGCTATAACAAGGTCACAAGTGGTCAGGTTATGAGTTCCCTATAGTTGCATAGCAACCCAGTTAATTTCCCTTCTTAGCTGCAAGAAAAGGATATGCAAAGTAAATCTGAATTGCCATTAATATAAAATATATTTGACACAGACGTTAACCGTTTCAGTCCATTTAGTTTCACTTTAGGCTTAGCCTCTGGACATCTCTTACATTGTCTTCCATTCCTTCCATGCACTCTAAGCACTAGACTAGACCCTCCTGACCTCTTTCCCAAAGTGCCACAGGGGGTGACGGATAAATAAAACTTTTTGCCAGAACCACTGGGCAGAATCAGAAAAAGAATTCTATTTGCTAAACCATAATATCTTTAATGCATGTCGTTCTGATTTAGGAGCTGTTATTTCAGTGAGTAGATTTACAGCAGCCTTGACAGCTGCATCAATTTCATCCGCACGTGTTGCCAGCCTCAGCCCCACCTACAAATGTAACGATTGGCCCAATCGTTTCAGGAAACAAGACGACCAGCGACCCATGAGAGACTGTTCAGTCTCACAAAAATAAAATTTGAGCTCCAGGTTTCTACCTCTAGAACCCAATTAGCAGGAGTGAGGACTCCCTATAAATAATTTTTTCTCACAGGACAGATATAATAGTGTGTGTACGCACGCACACACACACTAGAAAACACATAAATGAATGCGCAGCTTCTGTCTATTGCAGCTGTTAACAAAGCACAAAGGATGCACAAATGACCTTGTTATTATTTTATGTGCTGAGGCATAGTGTGCACAGCACAGCCTTGTGTGCATGTTGTTGTTGTTGTTGTGACAGAATCAGCAGGAGTGTCGGGCCAGCATAGAGGAGGACGGAGAGACCTTGGTCATAGAGGGCTTCAGGTTTGAGAGTGCAGCAAGCAGGCAGGAGCTGAAGAGGCTGAGTTCACAGGCTGCTGCAGGAGGATGCCAGGGTGACACGTGACTGACTTCCAACTTTGTGAGTCCATTATGCAGGCTGATCAAGGTCGCATGGCTGACAGCGGTAGAGGAAAAAACCCAACATAACACATGTTTACTCTTATATATATCTCTGAAGCCATATATATGATCTAGTATAAAGAATACTTACTATTTTAAGGAAAAGTGTTTCTAAATACTTTCTGTAAGACTATAAATTTCCATTTATTGTTGGTTTTTAAAAAAATATCTTTTATTAGTAGTTTGTCTGCTTGTTGTATTCAACTGTGGTGCATTTAATTATAGTGCTGGACATTTCCCCCGGTATGCAACAACACGCTGTGAATGAGAGCTGAGGGGAGGACATGGTCTGCTCTCTGATTACACGGAGCTTTTAGGCTGTTCAGTGTCTTTCCTGTTTATACTGTAGTGTAGCTTGTGAGTGCTTTTATTATAGTGAAGTTTCATAGCTCACTGTGCTTACTAGTACAGCTGGCTTAACAAAGTACTGTATTATAAATAAAATATTACATTGCCTTTCTTGGACATCTAAGAGTCATATTTTTGTGTGTTTTTAATCCATGGTGAAACTAGTATTTACAAACCTTTATGATGAGTTTATAAACTTGTTTTACTACTTTTTGTCTGTAATTTAAAATATATAATAACACCATTGTATTCATTTCAAAAGGGAAAGGGCTGTAAAGATAATTGTTAAAATTAGTTTATTCACTTGGTTATTCTTAAATATTTGTGTTATCTATGTTTTACCTTACAGTTACCTTAGTATTCTTGCAGAAGCAAATGAGGTTACAGCTCAGGTCATTATATATTGTTTGACTGTACTGCGTCGGACAAACCAGAGCGCAGTGTCCTGCAGAACAATACGCTTCAGCCATTTATTATCTTGTCAAATCCCCTAAAATGTCGAGGCCTTTAGGATTGCAGTCCGGCCTCGTAACTTCTTTCAAAAGAAGCACCATCACTATGCTGACATTGAATTAAACATGAAAATCTGCAGTTTGTCAAATATATTCTGAAGCTGGTGAATCCATTGCTCTGTTTGTGGTCGAGAAGGAGAGGCTGTTTGGCTGCGACGTGAACCAACAAGACCTGGCAGAAGAATAAAAAGTGTCAGAGCATCAATGTAACCAATTCACAAACTCCCAATTAGAATGTCAGATGAACGATTAAGCCCAGAAGTTTACCAAGCATTAACATACTAAACAGACTGACATAATATATGCAAATAAGGTCATTATTATGCATGTGCTAGTTCAGTGCCCAAATTAAGTCCTCTTTTGGAGCACTCGGGATATGTTTGCAAGCACCAGCTCTATGACAACATGTTATAGAAATAATGGTCACTTGAAAAATCTAATTAGCTCTACATTTGATTGTAAGCTCTATTAGTCACTGGAACATGAAGAAAGCTGGAATTAAAATTAGCAACTGAAGCTAGGGAGAGGAATAGAAGACAGAATCTAATCGTGGATTGTTTGGACATGCGATGCGCAGACATGCTGACGAAAGCATCCTGTAATCAGACTGAGTGGCATAAGAAGTGGTGAAAAAGCATTTAGCAGATGCTGAATTAGTGATGACTGAAGTTACTTTGTTGTTTATCAGTCTTGTGTTTTCATCCTTAAGTGCTGCATGAATTATTTATGTTTCAGCCCACGTAATTGGTGGGAAAACAAACAACAACAACAGAAAGAATGGGGAAAAAATACCAGACCAGGAGAACACAAGTATTAATCAGTTGTGTGGTCCTTAATAAATTTTTCTAACTCTCGGGACTTTGAACCTCTTCAAACTGTTGCTGCAGCTGCTGCAGCCCCCTCTTTAAAACGTCTTGTAAAGGAGCCATGGTGCTTTATTGCTCTGTGTCTTTTTGATTGCAGTTGCGGTTTGTTGTCGGCTGATCTTCTCATGTCTGTTTTTCATATAAACATCTGCTCTCAATAAATCTGCACTGATGAAACCACGAGGTCTGAACCAACAGCAGTTGCCTGCTATGCACACTTTCTGCCAGAAGGGGATGCCGTTTCTTGTGATTTTATGTCATTTGTCCCCGTGCGTTAGGCACTCGAGTGATTACAGCGAATGGCAGCATCTGTGGAGGTAATGTGCCTGAAGGCTGGGCCCTTAATCAGTTGTCTTTTACAGTCTTTATGCCTGATATAGAAATAGTAGAGAGTAAGGTATGCAGAATACATTCATCTTTGTCTCTTGGCAAAGAAGAACAATTTCACCTATTATTAATCACCAGTGAAACGTGTGTGGATGGTAGGTCACAGTAGACTCTCTGATCTTTTTCTCTGCTATATAACACCCCATCAAGTACCACTGCACTACTGCAGTTAAAGTTAAGATCTATGATACCAGCAGTACAGTCATATTTCACAGTGCTGAACTAAACTGCACCAACACTTACCCCGCTTATTCTTTTCTCTCTCTGTGTTTCACAACACTGAGGAAGTTTGACAGCTGTGGATTGCATGCAGTGAAGGCTTATCGCCCATCAGCTATGTGAGAAGCTGCACTGGCAGAACTGGTGTAAACTTTTTGGGGGCGAGATCTGAGCAGGAGTTCTGGATTTTGACAAACACACTTGATGAGAAAATGGCTTGACCAAACATTGCGTATTCTGTGATGTGATGCTCAGCCTCCAAATCGCCATTTGCATGTAGCGTTCAGGGGACCTCGATTGTTTGGAGCATTTTTGGCAACCCACAGGGTGTTTTCATATTGTGTTTCAAAAGTGCACTGAACTGAAGTGTACTTGCCTGCTTACTGATTCATCACAGACCCTGAAACTGTGCCATGTAATCAGAAACTGGCCTTCTTTACACAGCGCAGAGGTCAGCCATATCCAAGGACCCTGTATGTGTGTTGGTCCAGCAGAGGACATCCCTGTAGACTGGAAGAGCATAGCTGCAGCGGGGCATCCAAGGCCCTTCCTTTGTTTTTGCTGAGCCAATTAGAGAGAGATAGCATCTGCTGTAAAAGGAGAACAATGGCTTGTTCACTGTGTTTGAGTTTATGTGTGTGAATAAAGTTTGTGTGGGTGTATCTGTAGGCTAGTTAGTGCGTGTGTGTGTTTGTGTAGCTACACTATATGAGCATGTGGCGTGCTGAATAGTAATGAGAGAGGAGTATTGTATACAGCAGACGAGAGGAAACAAGAAAGTGACTGCCTACAAAGTATGACAGACAGCATATGGCTTCATCTACTTTGATTCAGTTAACACACACACACACACACACACACACACCCCACACACACACACACACACACACACACACACACACACACACACACACAGCAAATCACCAGAGAAGCACATATAAATTGAGAAGACTTCCTGCATTTATGAGTGAGGCACATACAATGCTTGTAATTAAAAAGTCACTGCTGCTGAGTGACAGTCTGCCTCACGCGCAGTCAGTTTGTGTCCTCGCTCGAATTTCTGTAAAACTTTTTGACAGGAAGTGCGGTGATGATTTCACAGTCGGTCGTAACGCCCCCATCTATCCAAAGAGCCTAGAGGTCCTTAACCCCTACCTGCTGCTATCTTGAGTTATGCAGTTTGATGGCTCTTCAATTCTAGGTACGGATTAACAAGCGAGATATTTGAGGATGTGTGAATGTGTGCGTGTTTAGCTTGCTAGCACCCCTGTCTTGGCCAGCCGGCTCCACCATATGGCCACATTTATCATTTATCTCGCTATTCATTAAGACTGCCCTTGCTGGGTGCAGAAGCACTGCTGGGTGCCTCAGCCTCACCTGCCTCACCTCTACAGTGCTGTGGACAATTGACCGCAGTCCACTCTAATTTTGGATGTGAATGCTGTAAAATGAAATGTCCAACCCCTTTTAACTTAAGCTTTTTTTCCACTACAAGCAAGCTGTTTATCCATCAGAGGCGAGGGCTCATTAAAGGGCTGCATCAATATAAAAATAAATAATCTAAATACACAATTTTATTGCGCTCAAACGTCGAAGGATGCAACAACAAGCGAACATTTGTGGACAGTTTAACACAGGAGTATGTTATGAGCTTGAAAGTCAATATTTGGTATGATCAGGCACAGCCTGAGCTCTCTTAGGCAAGATTTCTTGTCTTAAAGTAATCTGTAGGAATAGTTCTGCAGGCTTCTTGAACCTCTGGGGAGACCAATCCATGACTAATGGTGTTCCTTTGTGTGTGTGTTTTTAATGCATTTATGCTTTTCCTGCATTCACAATGTGTTTAGGGACATGGTGAAAAATGAAGCCATTGTCAGACAGATGCTTTCCTAGTGGTTTTGCATAGTGGCTCAAAATCTGATGGTACTTTTTGTTCATAATTCCATCAATCTGGACAAGATTTCCAACACCACTGGCTGAAATGTTGCCTCAAACCACAAGAGAGCCCACACTATGTTTTACAGATGATTCCAGACTCTCACTGTTTTATCTCTCCCCTGACCTCTTCTGCACAAATTTAACCTAAAAATCTCAAATTTCGATTCATCACTTCGTAAGACCTGTTGCCACTGATTTTCAGTCAAGTTCTTGTGCAATTTTGCATATCTCAACCTTTTCTCCCTACCCTAAGAATGGCTTCTTGATAGCCACCCTCCCACTGAGACCATTTCTGTTCACTGGCTTCAGTGAACACTAGATGGATCAACTGAAGGGCCAGATACATCTCTCAGTTCCTGTGCCAGGTCTATGATCTTTTCCCCCCCTATTTCTCCAGAACATGACTTTCAGATACTGTTATGCCAAACAGTCAGCTAATAGCTTTTTTAGAAATAACCTGTTAGTACAAAAATATTATGTTATGGCTGTCAAACTGTGTTATCTTTGTAATTTTTCATAGATTCAGCTAAAGAAATTGGAACAAATTACCACTTTTTGCAACAGGCTGTTAGTAACGAAGCGCCTGAAGATACAACTTAAAATTGGTTCTTTGCTAAGAGGTCTGTCATGTGTAGACACAACGCTGGTTCATCTCTTAAGGTGGGTGCCTTTTTTATGCATGAATGATTCATAAGTCATTGTTAAAAGACTTAACACGAAAAACAAACACACAGAGAAACCCTTAATCCTCTCAGAATGGTCAGATAGAAGGACTGGACTGGAAATAAGCAGCCAATGTCCATGAAAGGCAGTAAACTACTGCTCTAGACTATTTTGAAAAAACACACAATCTGGCTTCTTAGAAGCAAAATAAAGAAATGAGAGGTGGCTCAACACTTTTGCAAACAAACAACAGCAAACATGTTGGTCAAAAATAATTGCGAAACTGCACATTTCTTTGGGCCTGTAATGTTTATGCTTTCAGTTTCCTGTGTAAGAAATGCATCATTCATTGTTACATAAAAGAAAAGGAAAGTGTACATTTCTGACATGATGTATCATTAAGAAACGCTCTCCTGCATCAGCAACACATAACACTCTGATTAACATATGAGTTTTGTTTCCTGAGCTAAGTGTGTCAGTGTGAAATAATTACCTGTGTGGGGGGATTTGTTCTGTTTTGTTTTACTTTCTCTTCACTCAGTGCAGCATATGAAGTGATATTTTTCCAATGCAATCATCATCTTTCAGTTTCAGATTTTGATTGCAGTAATTTTGTTAGAATAAATTAGAAAAGAAAGAAAAAAAATGCAAAAAATCATCTCAGCATTGCAGAAAAATCCTGATCTGGTCTAGACACAGCCTGCGCTAAGCCTGGCTAAAGATCTGCATGGATGAAATGGAGAGGGATTTGTGATCTCATTGAATGGACCCATTTGATAGCTGGCTGTGGCGAAAATTGAACTGAATGGGCGGAGGTAAGCGGAGGTTGTTTTTTTTTTTGACAGAACCAAGGTTATTCATAGTTGGGCCAAAATCCGATTGATTGAAATGAGTCACTCCTCCTTTAAAGTAGCTGGAGATAAATGAGGGAAAAAGTATAAAATATACCAGGGGAGTAGGTCTGAGCACTGTAAGAAGGAAAAATAATCTGTAAATAGTAGTTTATGTGTGCTTTTGTGTTAGTTATGCACAATTTTGAGGGGTCCAGTGTGCATCTCACTGTTATTCATTAGTATGCATTCTACACCATTTTCTCCAGATACCAAGTAGGTGATTCATCCTAAAACAGCAGGACTATTTCACTTGCTGCAGCCTGTGTAGGGACTGCGAGGCCAGCTGTTGTTTTAGCGCGTCCCCGTTAAGCATCAAAACATCAAACAGCAAGCATGACTTAACTGCCCTCAGAAGATCACAGACTGTTGTTGTGCTTGTCATTTTTATCTCAGGAAGAAGTCTTTGCATTTCTCCCCTTCTCTGTAGTGCACTCTTGATTTTTCTCTTATCCTGCCTGTCTGTCTTCCTCTGTCTCTTCTTGATGGTTTGACAGTGTGACAGCGGTTCATCTTCAGTCTTGTGTGGGGATGTCAGCAGGAGAGAGATGTCTGTCTTGGCACCACTGATTGCTCAGTGTGTGGGTGTGTGTCAGTGGTTGTGTGATTTAGACACTTGCGTGTGGATACCGGAGGTGTGCTTATGTGTTGTGTATGAAATATGTTATGGTGCATACTGACTTTTGCTTATGAGAGTTTGGGTATTGACAGTCTCCAGTAATTTATCTCTTTGTGAGATGGATAAGTATTTGTTATGACGTAGTACTCCGCATAAGCTGGTTTCAGTGTGTAATTGTACACTCACTGGTCACTTTATTAGGTACACCTTATTACTTGTACCAGGTTGGATTGTCTTTTTCCTTCGTAACTGTCTTAATTCTTTGTAGTATAGATTTAACGAGGTGCTGGAAACAATCAGAAATATCTGTCTGCATTGATGTGACAGCGTCGCACAGTTGCAGGAGATTTGTCAGCTACGCATCCATCACGTGACGCTCCCATTCCACACATCCCAACATCACATCCAAAGTTGCTCTACTGGATTGAGATCTGGTGACTGTGGAGGCCACTTGAATGCAGTGAACTCACTGTCATGTTCAAGAAACCAGTCTGAAATGTTTTGAGGCTCACTTTCCTGTTCTTAGCTGACAGGAGTGACAAGTGTGCTCTTCTGCTGGTGTACCCGAGTATTCAAGGCTTGACAGTTTGTGCATTCAGAGATTTTCTCCCGCATGTTGTTATAGCAAGTGATTATTTGAGCTACCATTCTCCTCTGACCTCTGACATCAGCAGGGTATTTTCTTCCAGAGAACTGCTGCTCACTGGATATTTTCTGTCTTCTTCTGTTTTTTTGGACCATTCCCTCTACACCAGAGTGATAGTTGTATTTGGCTGGTCTACTGGAATTTTCAATCTTCCACCAACAACCATATCAGGTTCAAAGTAATCTTCCTCATTCTGATTGTCATCTTCACCATGTCTACAGGCATGGAGTTGCTACAACTTCATTAGCTCATTAGATATTTGCATTAACAAGCAGTTGAATTAAGTTTCTGGTGAGTGTATCTGACAGTACCAAAAACATGAAAGGAGGGAGTTTCATTGTCTTTAATTGAGGTTAAAGTTGTCTGGCAGAGCTTCGTCTAGGTTGGAGCACTTTCCTCTATGATGCCAGTGATGTTGAAGATGCTTCAAGTCTGAGGCAAGCTAAACTGCCTGACACAACAGCAACTGAGACTCAGGTTTTTTTTGGAATGTCAGCCACATAGATGCCACATATACAAATGATATATGGTATAAATGATTGACAATAATTTACTATTACTGGAAGAGCACATTAGAATTATGGCATTATTCGTCAAGAAAACAATAATTCTAGTTAATTACTTGAGAGCTTCTTAACTCAGCTTGGCTATTCACAAAAAAAAAATCTATATAAGTGCTTATTGTGTGGTTTCTTGCTTTCATCCTTCTTCTCACATTTGCAGGTAATATGATCTTATATGCATTTTAAAACCCAGCAGGACTGGTAGAAATAAGGAGGAAAGTAGTGCCTTTTGACAGTTTGTAAAATCTCATTGCTGTGCATTCCACAGTGGATTTGTTAGGATAGATGTTATGAAAGAAGGCCTAATAAACTACATGACAGTCTTGTCTCTTTTATTCAGACGTTAAAGTCTCTGTTTTTAGTTCTCTGAAATGCAATTACAGCTTTTCTCTTTTAGTTGACAGACTGTTTGCATGAAATAATGTGGGCAGATTATAGGTATCAAAGTATAAACTCCTGCTATTTGTGCTCTGCCTCTCATTGTTATGCAGCATGCATCTATGGACTGATGTTTATTCAGAGACTTATATATTTAGGACTTTAGAGTCTTCTAAAATCTTTTCTTTGTCCAAGCCTCCTTTTAAAATCCCCTTTAGATTCCCAGCACCAAAAAGCAAACACAATAAACAATGCTCTTGGCTCCTGTGGGTATACCTTAAATAGTGACTTGCCAAGAGGTCAGGAAACTGTGTTGAAGAAATGTATTTTCAAAGCAGCTTTACGGTGTTAAATGGCAGGTCGTATTTTTTCTTAGATTTTTTTTGTTTGTTTTATTAAGGTTATGTTTATTAGTTAGCCAACCGTAGCTTATATTTTACAGTGCTTTGTTTATGCTCAGCTGTTCCACTACTGGATTTACGGGAGATGGGTTTCAAATATACCCTTAAATCAGTTTTATTTGACACATAAAAGTAAAAAAGAACAACAAAGTTGCACTTTTTGGATCTTTTTTATGCCACCTTACTGGCAGCGCCCATAACAGAAGGCTGTCAGTGTGTCCATCTCCATTCTCAGTAGTTTTAAGTCATTTAAAAAAAAAAAAAAAAAAAGTGCTTCAAACTTCATTTTAACACATAAATGAATAAGGTGTGACCTGATAAAATATATATATATATTTTTTTAGTGGGATATGGTATTTACGATCAAATTTCCTGTAGGATAAACTTGTAAAGTGGTGGATATTTTATATCCAAAAGGTCAAAGGTTACCTTGACTAATCACAATGTTCTGAACCCAGGACAAAGAGGAAGACAGTGACCACAATTTAGTTTCAAATACTGAATTTTAGGCATCCACTGTGATGGCTTGTGCTAAAAAGCTAAGCTGGAGCTGCTGGGGCTCAGGAGGTAAAGTGGGTCGTCTACTAATTGGAAGGTCGGAGGTTTGCTTCCTGTCTCCTCCAGTCTGCATGAAAGGCTGGAGGAGTGTTGAAAGGAAAGTATCCTTGGGCTAAATACTGAACCCTGAGTTGAACACGTTTATTCATCAAGTGTGTGATTATTAGACAAGTTCCTTGTGTATTTGGGGGAAAAAGCAGTAGTATGAATGTGTTTGATTAGGTGAAAGCGCTTGTATTGCTTTGAATGCTCAGTTAGAGCAGAATAGTACTATATAAATACCAGTCCATTTACCATGCAAAACATTTGTGTACATGTTTTCCACTTTGTGACCCGTTATAAGCAAACGTATACTTACATAAATGCCTTTTATTATTGCTTCAGAATCTTCTCCACATAAATGAATCTGGACAGACATGGATGTAAGCTGCACCTTGACTGCTATTCAGAGCATTCAACTGTGAGGAGTTACTGTAATTGTAGTTATTGCAGGCAGGCACAAAGCAACGATGATGTCAAGTGGATACGTTTGCAAAAGAAACAACAAGATTTCAATGTGAAATGCTGAAATAAAGCAGCTGGCAGAAAGACACGCGGAGGCACATGAACCCAGTGGAATGAGAGGGTGGCCACAGATAAGAGTGAAAACCATGACATTAGCATAGTATTGATGACAGATTTGGTCACATATAATCTTTGATGACAAAAGAGGCCTTCATTGCTGCACGGTGGGGAACTCCTATGTGGGCGATGTTGGCATTCTGAAAATGAAAAACTAATCCGTTTTATTGTGTATGTGTTTGTTTTTTTCTTATCTGTGATGGAGTATGCAATGGAATTTCCCCATTCCTTCTATTCCTGTCTATGGAATTACCCCTCAGGACACCTGATGCTTCTTAACATGTCTAACAGTCACACACTCAGCAGGCCTTGTCAAAGTGACAGAGATTTATTTGTCTGGTGTCTCTTTGGGTGTTGATAGGTCACCGTCGTTCTCTCATGTGTCATACCTATATGACATATTGCACTAATATGAAGCAATATAGAGGGGAGAACCTGCTGTTAGTCTACTGGCTTTACTCTCTTCTTATAAGAAGTTTTCTGATTTCTTTTAGATCATGCAGGTGAGGGGAAAAAACATTATAATGATAATCCTGTAAATAGACTTACACTACCTCTAAAAGCAGTAGCTTTTAGCATGGCACCACTTCTTTGTAATTTTTGCCTTCATACAACATCATGGGGGTTTTTTTAAATGAAACATTCAAGATGTGATTGAAGTGACTTTAACAAAATCAAATTGAACTTTGACAAAATGATTGCATGAACATAAAGTGATGTAGTATTTTCAAAATGATATCACAGGTGCATCTATTCAAAATCTCGGACGAGCTTCAAGACGAGTTTGAGGTTTTCTGAAAATCTGGTAAATTGGCAGCAGCTACCAAATAAGGTCCACTAATGAGCTAATGACCTGAAGGTTCATAGAAGACAACTGAAGTGGATGTCTAAGGAGCTTGGAAAGAAAAGCGATTGGACTTCTGTAAGTTTCTTGAAGACGTTTCACCTCTCATCCGAGAAGCTTCGTCAGTTCTAAGCTTCCTCTAACTGAAGAAGCTTCTTGGATGAGAGGTGGAACATCTTTCCAAGCTCCTTAGACTGCGATGACCTGGATGACTGAGAACCTTCGCAGACAACTGAAGTGGATGATGGCAGAATTCTTTCCAGTGTTAAGAAAAACCCTTCAATAAATCTAACAAAGTCAAGAAAACTCTCAAGGAGGTAGATGTACAATTTTCTACTATGAAAAAAATTGTCTTCATGAATGTAAAAATACAGAGTGTTTCAACCAAGGTGCTGGATTTTGAACTGTACAGGGCTATACTCTCTGCTTAGATCCAGCTAAATGCTGAAAACTGATTAGATGACACTTCATAAAGCAAATTGGCAATGATCCACAGCAAAATGTGAAATGGGATATTCTTCAATAGCCAAGTCAGTCACCTGATCTCCCCCAATACAGCATGCTTTACAGTTACTGAAGACAAAGCTGAAGGCAAAGAGACTCACAAACAAACAGCAACTGAAGATGTTTCCAGTAAAGGTGATGTCCAAAAAATGTTCATCCAATTACGAAAAACAATATTTAAAATATTCAAATATCAAAAAAATTGTGTTAGTTTGTCCAATAACTTTTGAGCTCCTGAAAACAGCATACTATAAATATAAAATGCTCTATTGTCTGAAAAGTAAAGTAGTACTTTGTTAAATATCTTGAATTAAATCTAAAAGTCTGCACTCCAGTCACATTTTAATTATTTGATTTAAAATCCACTTTCGTGGTGTGCAGAGGCAAAACTACCAAAAAATGCGTAGTTCTCCAAAAACCTATGGACCCAAGTGCACACCAGTCTTAATAAGTTAGAGAAAGAAACTTTTGTAGTAGTGTTGCCTCTGCTGTGTTCAAAAGAGTCCTATTGTGAACACAGAAATATCGGCACATTCTTGTGCTGATTGTATGTCATTAAGTGCTCGGGCGCGTCAGTTCTTCATGTTTTCTATATGAGGCTCTAATCAAAGCCAGTTTCAGTCCTTCTGCCGGAACCCAGCACACACACAGAGACTTTGGACTGGAGTATGATGTTATTTTCCAGGCTGAGCTAATTGTCTCTGGGGCTCAGTTCTCTCTCTCTCTCTCTCTCTGGTTGCTGTCGGACTTTGCACTGTTACACGATGCAGCCGTGGATCCCTGGGAATGCTCTAATGAAGACTTATGAGAAGCTGGATGTCTCTTGGCTGTGGAGGGAGGGATGTAGGGAGGACACTGAAAGATGGAAGATGGGAGTGAAGCAGAAAAGGGTGAGGAGTGAAGCGTGAGAAGAAGGAGGGAGAGAGCATGCAGTGAGACAGAAAGATGGATGGATGGAAGGAAAGCTAGCAGGAGTGGCTGTACGAGAGAGACTCAATACTGGTTGAAGGCTGTGCAAACCAAAAGCCTGTTAAAACTTTCTGGCTTTCCTTCACGTGTACATTACACACACTTTATATGCAGTGTAATGTGCCTATAGGGGACTTGATGTCTTTGGAAAAGTGCTGAATCAACTTATTGAAATCTTTTACTTAAATGGGAAGATTGTTGGTGTTTTCTGATGAGAATGTATGTGTTTTAAGCTTCCTATTTTTCTGTATTTTGGAGTATATATGTGAGATATCCTCATTCAGGCTCATGTGTCACCCCAAAAAGCATATTTCTATCCATAGGCATGCTGCAGAAGTGCAATTAGAGGAAATCCACCTCCTTTAAAGCCACTCTGTTGAAGCTATTCTTCTCTACTTGTCTGAAAAATATGAGCTTGTATGGTGATTACATGTGTAATTTTTCAGAGTTCTAAGCTCTCTGCCTGTCTCTTTTCTTCTTGCTTACACTTTTGTGCCAAGCATCTTGTTTTCATGCAGACCCACTGCGGGCTTTTTCACAAACATCTGAAACATTTAAAAAGCAAATCTCAGGATTTATTCAGTCTGTTTTCACAATGTGCCCCTTTATTTTCTCGTGCGGTAATCAAAGTGTTGTCTTCAGGTTTTGTTTATCACATTTTGATAAAACCAAATGGTAACAAACTGGCAAAAGGGAGTACCTTGACTAAGAGTCTATTACTTTATCTTGCAATGCACTCAGATCTTTTTTTCTTTCTTTCTTTCTTTTTATGCTTGTTGGCAAGACAGGGCTAACACAGGTATTTGGTTTTCTGAGGCTAAAGCGGCTAAGATAAGCAAGCTCACGTGAAGATAAGGATGTGAGGCCTCAGTTAGCCATCTTAGTAGGCAGAGTAGAAAAACATCTAACAAAAAAAATGAAGATGTGCCTTTATAGCTAGAAACACCAGGTTGTGGATGTTAACAGTAACTGTGTCAGCATCTGAGCCACCTAAAACCACACACACAGGCCTAAAGACCAACTAGCAACCCCCAGGAACCTCTGGTTACTTGGGAAAAATGTGTGTTCCCTGACTGGTTGGTGAGTAGTTGTTGGTTGCTACTAGGTGTGATTGGTCACAAAGATGTATGTGGTGCTGCTGCAAAAACCTGTGGGTGGCTATAGGAGTCTGCTAGTGACCAAAACCGATCACAAGGAGGTTTTCAGCACAGCCCGATATGCCTTTTTGCAAAATACTTTACCTAGAAACTGTAAACAACCTCCTGCAGCCATCCACAAATCAGTCAGGGAATACATATTTTTCCCTAGCAACTGGTTACCATCACACATACATACACAGGCATGTGTGACTGTGGCTCAGCGTAGAGTTCAGCCGACTGCTAGCGGCCTTCAGCAACCACTTGAAACCGGTTGGGGAATGCACATTTTCCCTAGCAACCAGTGGTTGCCAGGCAATTCCCTCCTGATCTCTAGGCCTGCGTGACTGGGATCTAATTAAGATCCTCTTGATTTTACTTTACTTTTCTCTGTTTTGGTCCAAGAAAAGCAGTAGAATGATAGTTATGTGCTGTTTACTTTTTCCTGTGATTTATCGAAACAACAGGAAACGCTGAAAAGATGAGAGCTTCAGCCTGCCTGGACTGCCAAACGACACCACATATTAATTAGTGTGAAATACATCACACAACACTCTGTCTCTTATCTTGATAAGCCGCAGTCATGCAGAGTACTTTATATTTCAAGTGCGTATAATTTCCCATAAGCTGCCATTTATTTTGAATGTTTCTTGCATACATAACAAAGAGCCACTGCTTCTCCTGTGATTTAAATTGCCCCTCCTGTGAGTGATAGAGGAGCTTTGGCCGTTTTGATTTAAGATGGGGTTGACCGGGTTGAGCCCTTCGAGGGTAGAGAAGGCTCCTTCTGTCCCTTTTCAGGGGAGAATCCTTTCTTTAACTTCCTCTCCCTCTTCTGCCTTCACTCCAGTCTAAATGTCAGCCAGCCTGAGAGCGAGAGAGACAGAGAAAGAAAGAGGGAGAGCTGCGGTCTTCTGGGAAAAAGCCATTGAAAGCATACATGATGACACACTTCCTCCATTCAGTCTGATGAGCTATTGAAAAGCAAGATGACATTTTGCAATAATACACCATATAGCTCCAGAGTTTAGGGAGATTAAATATTATTCATAAATATGTGATGCCTGGCATTTATTGATGTTTGCGGCCAGATTTTCTGTCAAATCATTTTCTGTGTCAGCTCGCAGTTTCAGCTTTATACGTGAGGAAATATACCGCATCTAGTCAAGATGATGAACCATGACAGTGAGCTGTTATAATCAGCTATCCGACCAGATTGTTTAGCCAAAGGAACGTAAAGAGTTGCAGAGGATAATATAGAAAGATTTATAATACACCTCAAGCGTAATTATGAAAAATGAGCTATCGTGCGTGTTGTGCAAGCAAACCATGTGATCGTTGAGGTAACAGAACACCAAGAATCGAGTTCAGGCTTCAGCTTTGTGTCCTACTTACAGTAGAAAATTTTGCTACATCAGCTTGCACACCAGCCTGGAAAATCAGTTTTAGGTGATGAGAAAAATGATTTAGTTGACATGCTTTCCCACGAGAGTGTGTCTGAAAGCTTCTCGTTTTTTATGCTGAGAGGTGTGTGTGTGGGTTTGTGTAGCTGCATTTGCCAGTATGTGCAAGCACACGTCAGGTGGAAAACTAACAATATAGCAATTTTGGGAAATCAGTTTGCCTTTTTGGGAGCGGCAGGCGAGATCATGCTTTTATGTCTGTTCTCCCTCCTCCTCTGCCTCCCTCAATTTTTACCCTTTTCACCTTCCTCTGTGTTGCGTTCTTCTATCATTCCTCCTTCTGTGAGAAGAGGAATGCATGTTATTTCCTTTTATGTCCCCAAATCGGTGTGAAGTCCCCATGAAGGGTAGCAGATTAGTACCATTTTCATCCAGATAATTTCAACAGCTGCAGCGATGGCGGTGCTGCCGACATCTGTAGCCTCTTGTCTCCTGAGAGACACTCTGGCTGTTGGTTAAATTTCTGTCGCTTCAGATCAGCCCAGCTGGAGAAACACTAAACAGGCACATTTTATTCGCTCTGGGCCCCCACGGATGTTCTGGATTCACAATGCTGGAGCTGAAGTATCAATGAAGTATTGACTGTTGCATGCAGAGAAGGGAACAGCGAGGGTAGCAAGGGGACCTGAGTTAAATTTTACAGGGGAAAAAATGTTTGGTTGAAGACAGCAGAAGACTTTTAGAAGACTAGGGAAGTTTTTAAGTTTGGGTTAAATAAGTAAAACAGCGTAAATCTCATTAAAGGCTCATTAGACTTGCAGTCATGGGTATTCATATTTTGCAAATATGCGCTTTTTATGTCGTCTTGTTCTTTATTTGATCTAATAATCTTTCAGTTTTAGGGTTTTACCTTTGAGAACATCATAAAAATAATCCGACCCCTAAAATGAGGTTAATATGACCTCAGATCAACTACGAAACAT
>NW_005187529.1:631002-632544 GCF_000239375.1 Pundamilia nyererei | reverse complement strand
TTTTTTTTTTGCTTTCGTCTCTTATTGAGTGCATCTGTTCAGATGTCTTGCTCTGACAGACTTACTCTCGAAAAACAGAAGCAATCTGGAAATGTTCAAGCTGTCATAACAACTGAGGGTCACAGATTGCTCTGGACCCTCAACATCCTTTACATGTTGAAATCCCTGATATTCTGGGTGCTTCAGTCAGAAATGACTGAAGCACCCAGAATATCAGGGATGCAGGTGCAATGAATAGATAGTCCCATCTCTTAAAACAAACTTTAACCTATAATCTCACAGCAACTCTTATATTGTATTACAAAAATGTAAATCAAATTGCCCTGCAGAGACACTAAAGTTTTACTCTCTTCTAATATGTTAATATCAGTGATCTATTTATGCACTACACAGCCAGCTTGCCTTGGACTCTGAATGCACTGAATAACAAGAACCCCATAAAACAAATATCACCAGTCATGTAGCTTTGTATTAAAAGGAAAACACTGTGTTTAGAGTACAACGAGTGAAGCATTTCTGATGGCTCTGACAGAAACAAAGGGTGTTTTTTTTTTCAGCTCTCTAATCACTAAACTCAGTTGCACAGCATGAGTGAGTGTCATTGGCAGATCTGCAGAACTGCCTGTGTGCTGTGTTTGCATTGGGTGGGTATTGATTTTGTGTTTGTCCTGGTAAATACTGTATTTTGGAACCTGCTGCTTCACTGAAATCTGGACAGAGTTGCTGGCTGGTAACAGAGGAGATGGAATGACACGCATGGGAGAGAGGTAAAAGAGTGCATGGCGCAACAGTAATACAGCCTGTGGCAAAGAGGGAGGGAAAGTGTGCGCTCGACGACTAACAAAGAGAAGGAGTGTGGAGAGCGGGGAAACAAAAGAAGGGGATAAAAAAAGAAATAAGACAATGGGGTAAAAATGCAAGATTTGAAGAAAAAGAATAATGAAGCGGAGGATGAAGGAGAATTTGTGGGCTGCTAATTCTCACTTGGAATACATATACTCCAATTCACTTCCAGTACAGACGGGATTTGTAGCCAAATCATCATTCGATCCTCCCACTCGTTCCCCTCGCTGTTCAAGAACTTAATTGCAGAGTTATTTTGGCCTTGTCTGTTGTTGTCGTTGTTGCATTCAGTCAGCTAATGAAAACAAAGACCACACATCAGAGATGAGATCAGGTCCTTTTCTAAAAAGTTAAAATGAAAGAAAAGAGAAAAGTTAAGAAAGAGTCGTCAGACTTTGTGTCAGCGTTCTGACAAGGATAATGAACGGCAAAGCTTTTCCTCTGCTCGCTGGTGCCAGGAGGCATGATTAAGAAAGAATCATCAGACAAAGAAAAGAATAAATAAAATAAAAATGAGTTGATACTTAATCTTGGCTGTTGACTGTCCTGTGTCATTTTTGGAAAATGAGACAGTGAGAGATAAATGATCCTCTTAATGCTTGCTTTGTCTTTAATTAAGTGAAATTACAGACTTTTTGTCATTTAAACATCAACTAAAAACACTTCAAGTTCCAGACAGGACTAATTACATAGAATAGC
>NW_005187529.1:617460-629763 GCF_000239375.1 Pundamilia nyererei | reverse complement strand
TCTTTCACACACACTGATTTGTCTCCAGCAGTTGAGTTGATTTGCCAACAACACACCTTTCATGTGAATACATGAGGGAAACCCTGGTTTAATTTGGTGAGTTGATAACCTTATTAGTGGCGTAAGTAAATCCAGATAACATAAGGTCGGTTGAACTCGCTCCACAGTACAGCCCTGGAAGAGCTGGCGCTTATAGGTGAGGGGAGACTGGCTACAAGTGTGGGAGCCAGCAGAGTGCAGAGACCTGGAGAAAGACACACCTTCACTTCACAGGGAAAGGTGAAAGACAAAGAGAGATGGAGAAGGAAAGATAGAAAATGAGGTGCTGGAGGACAGGAGGGACCATGGTATGAAGTTGTATTTGCAGCTTATAAAACTTAAAAAATGAACTGCTGTATGTAGTTGTAGTCCTGAGATAGTAGTATTAAGAGTACAAGCCTGAGTAACAAACTGATCATCCAAAGTTGTTGCCATCAGCCTCAGTGACAGAAAAGCAGCTGGCATGGCTGGTACTTTAACCAGGCGAACTTGTAAACCTTAATTAACCGAGTCTCTAAAGAAAGAGCGAAAATGCACCTTAATGGGAGGACTGACATGAAAAGAATGTGGTGACATGTAAATGCAAGGGGAGCACTGTTTCACTTACTGATTACTGTCAAGTACAGAAAAGGTTAAGTAAAATGTCAAATAGCATTTTCACTTTAAAACTGTTAAAACCTGCTTTTTCTTTTGGATTCTACTGACATGTAAATGTATTAAACTGGAGGAGTGTTTTTGTCCATTTCCACTGAATGTTTCCACTGAAGAGCAAGTTTTTGAAAATTGAATAAGAAATGTCTTTTCCATTTTTTTAATGTCAGATTTCAACAAATAAAACTGCATTTCAAGATGAAGCTTTTTTGAATAAAATTTTCATTGTCATTTTAATATAGATTCTTACGGGTTTCTTTAATATATATAGTACAAATTAAATTACAATAATAAGCAAATTGATTAGAGCAGCTAGTAATAACAAGATACACAAAGATTTTAGAAATCTGTCGGAAACTTGTTTAAGACTAAAAATTGCAGTTTACTTGGCAAATGACAAAATTAATTCACATTTTTATGCCTAAATTTGAGCCAGCACATTCTCAGACTCAAATCAAGTAAAACACATTTTTCTGTTGAGGAATGTAAGTAAACAACTGTAATTTGACATCTTAATCACAAATATAATAATGTGCTTTACTATTTTTTCAGCTTTTTGGGGGGTAAAATAGTACATTTGAAAATTTTTGGATAACATTATTTATATTTTAGCATTAAATATATAATTTCAAGTAAATATTTTGCACATACTAGTAAATTAGCTATTACAGATTACATTAAATTACATATTTTTGTAATTACAGTTACTGTTAATTCAGGGCAGCTGTGATGTAAACCTTACATTGGGGGCTGTTCTAGTAAATTTCTTGAAGACCATACTGGTAGTCTCTCTAGTACATTTATATAATGTCAATTAGTATTTTCAAATATTTTCATTGATTCCAAGGACCAGAGTTCTTGCAAGGCTTTAGTGGAGAATTGTGTGAATTAGCAAATTGCTTCCACTAAGTTAAGGTTTGGATTTCCAACCCATACCAGATGCTTATAGATCAGCACAAGAAATACAACTGTGGAAATGGCCATCAGTGGAAGTGTGGATTTTAAGTGAGACAAAAGAACTGCCACAGTTGGAGACTGCATTAGTTGAAGTCCTGACTAGATAAATTGCAGACAAAGCTCGTCCTGAAGCACCACTCAGTCTCTAGAACCCTGAGGAGGTATTCAAGTCTGCAGGGATGCCCCCCTCCATTTATTAAATGATTTTGCCGCAGTTACATAGCTATATAAATGTCACTTGACATGTGGGCGAAACTCCATTTAAAGCTTGTCAGAGAGATTTATCAGGGTATTAAAAACTTTTAAATGTGGTCTCTCTCTGTCTCTGTCTCTCTTTTTTAAAGCTGTTTTGATGTACGTATACTTTCACAGCTGTGCATCATTGCAGGAGGGTGAAATAAATTCGCTAGTAAATAAACAGCGTCTGTTTAACTCTCGCATGGACCACCATTGATCCATTCAAAGTACAGTTATTGTTTTTTATCCACAATGGATAAAAGCATATAGCTCAACTGAACCGTATAAAATATTATTATAGGCTATTACATTTGCTTAAGTACTGTCGCACGGTCACTTTATTAAAAAGAGGTTATCGTGGGCTTTTTTAAAAAAATTAATACAGTAAAATGAAAGATAACTAGTATAGCAGAAAGGATGTAGTATATCACTGGCCTAACTAGGATGTGTGCACTCCACTAGCCTGGAAATACATGGGTCACATATCTGGCTTTGGCTCCCTGTGGTGTCAAATACATACCTTGACTAAGCACAAATGGGCCACAACGAGGCCACCACTGAGCCTCACTTTCCAGATGAGACACACTCATATGTTCCACAGGCTGCATTGCTAGTCGCCTGGTGCATAACATGAAATTATGACAGCAGTGTCATTTTTATAATCCTTCTTCTGGAATTAGGGCTGATGCAACCAGGCCAACTGTGGGGTTTCCGTCATGGCGGCTGCTGTGCACCACATAAAAGTTCCCCTGGTGCTTTTACACGCATGCACACACACACAAACACACACACACAGACCGTGTGCACTGTCCCTTCTCATTTACTGATGCACAAAAGCCACAGACTGTGGACCAGTGGATTTATGGTCTGTGAACACCCCCCCCCCCTCCTTTAAAAAAAAGGGGGGGATTAGTTAAACAGTGTTTGGAGCCAACTGATCATTTTGCTGTACATTATCCCATTTGCTGGAACACAATTGCCGCTTTGCCAGTAACACTGGCTAGAACTTGGCAAAATGGGCCAGTGGACCAATTGCTTGTTGTTTCCTTAACAAAGGAGTTTAGACAATATGTTTTTGAGCCAATTCTATTTTCTTTATATTGTCATCTACTTAACAGCTTTAATGGTATTTCTTACCACTACTATGATGATGTGTAACTGTACTTTTCTGTTAAGCAAGACAACCTCAACAGCCTTTCTTACCTCATCGACGACTTCACTGCTATTACTAATCGGATGGCTTTAAATTTCCTCCGTCTTAACCCTGGCAAAACAGGGGTTCCTGTTTTCAGCTCTGACAGCTTTTCCAAGAAGGTTCATCATTACATCAGCTTTCATGCCACCAATATCAAATGACCTGCTAAGAATCTGAGTTTTGATCAGCATTTTGGTTTCAATTTTTTCACCTGTCTAATGTCATTCAGTCTTGATGACCTTAGACAGACCTTATGTATCAAAATATCCTTAAATATCAAAGTGATGTCAGTGATGTCCTGTTTGATGTTCCATTATGAAACGTTATGCTGCAGCTAACATCATTAAAAACAATAAAGGAAGCCTTTTGTTTTATAATCTGGTGCTTTATTGTAACACATATTACAGTTTAAAAAAAGAAGAAGCCTTTTTTATGTGCCTTTACATAACAAAGGCACATAAAAAAGGCTTCTTCTTTTTTTAAACAGCAGACATGGTCCTTCTTGCTGGCAGGTGCTCTATGCAGTGTGGCGCTGGATCAGACAGAATCCTGCAGAGGTGTTAAGAAGTCCCACAGCTATCTAAGGAGAGTAGAAAATGTCTGTAAGTAAGACTTCCAAATTTTTCACACAGCAATATTAGGTTTTTTAAAATAAAACAAAAAAATGGAAAGGAGCCATTTAAAGGGGAACAGCTTTGTTTTTGTTGTTGTCTCAAGATATACTGTATATAGGATCAACATGACTCCATAAAAGGAATATCAATCAATCTAACTTTTAGCAAGTGTTACATAGAGTATTTGATCATTTTTTCTGCAAAGTCAAAAAAGATACAATAATGCTTTTAGAAGTCATAAGGGGTGTTTTTGTTTTTTTAATAGTTAATTGGTATTTTATTGATATTAATTAATTCACCTGAATAAAAGCCTAGGAGGGTGCGATGCAGTAATTGTGTTTTTCATTGGTAGCTTAATAACTAAACTCATAAATCTTAATCGAACAAGCATGTAACAACAGGAACGAGCAAGTGAACGAATAGGCCAGGTGTGACCAAAATGCTTGCTAAATATAAAAGCAAAAAGCAAACCGAAAAAATCATCTTGGAAAAAAAATCATTCTTGCTAATTAAATTTGTTTTAAATTGTTTGTTGTCATCAGCAATTGTGAGGGTTTTATGTAGAAAATTGTGTTTGAATGTCACTTCCTCATGACATGCAGATCAAGGAACTATTTGGCATGAGAGTCTAAAATTCTTTCAGCTTTCAGATGTTTTGTTTTCCTGCCACAATTCTGCACTTTCTTACTGATACAAGAGATTTGATGATACTCAGAAGCAGCAGCCTCCCTCTACCCACTGTCTTTTCATGATGAGGAACAAGAATGCCTAAAGGGGGAAGCTTGGGGAAAAGTTCGGTTTTAAAGTTCACACTGGTTCTTGCTACAAGGTACTGTTGATGTTCAAGTGATACTTGAGAAAAAGACATCATTTCTGTTACTGCTACATTAGTAGGTTTTGTCCATCTCTTTGGAAAAAATGCCATACTCAAAGTGGAGAAGACACCCTTACATCCAACTGGCTTGGCTAATTCAATTAAAGCAACATTTGATTAAGTCCAAGCCTGAGAGCTTAATTAAATACTAAGGGTTAGGGGGATGCAGTTGTACGTGCATGTTTAGTATGCAATTACACATCTGGGGGAGTGGATGCACATGAATGGTGTGTGTGTGTCTGTGTGTGTGAGAGGCTGCAGGTGCATGTCTAATTCAGTTTGTGTGCTTATGCTTGCATTGCTGTTTGGGTGTGTGTGTTTTATAACTGGTTGCTAGGCAAGGGATGAGATAAACTGAGACACAAGAGATTTCCAACTCGCTCTTAAGCTGCTGAATACACAATAGGATGGAGTTCAACAAAGTTCACATCAACCACTTCTGAATACTAAGTCAATGCTACATGAATATGAATTTGTGTTAGTTAGTCAGATTTTTTTCAAAGGGATAAAATTCAGAAAAACGCCTTGCAGCCAAAACAAACAGGCAAAGATGTTCACGCACAAGGTAAGGGCACGCACGCCCCCAAGACTTTGAACTATCAACTTGACATCAACAAAGACAGGGCATTAGCACAGGCACAAGGTAAATTATGTGTTTTGCATAGAAATATTCACAATCAGCATAGAACAAAACACTAGCTGAGGTTTTGACAAAAATGGTCTTCTTTATGGCTATGCACGCACCGTTGTTTTGGGTCAGAGCGAGTCTGATTTATGGGTCAGCCAGTATTATCAGACAAGTCTGGCCCATCACAGATAAATGGCTATGAGGATATACTGGAAAGTCTTTATCCTGGCAATTATTGGACAATAAATATATTATCAGCACTGACTCCCAAAATGTAATCTCAGTCTATCTCTATAAAGCGCATGATAAGAAGTAATTCAAGAACATCTTTATTTATGTATAATTAAAAAGAATCCAGACAGTTTTATATTTATTATTTTAACATTTATTTGAAAGTTGAGTTAGGAAATCTGTAACAAAAAAGCTCATATTATCGAATAATCCAGTTTATGAATACAATGCACATCAAATGACGATCTTAAGTTAGTATTCATTTGAAGGTTGGCCTGTCACTTCTTCCTTTGTCCTCCTTCCTTTGTCCTCCACTTGTAGTCAAATGTTTTTAAACCCACATCACATACCATGCCATGATATGCCAGTTTTTGAGGCTAATGGCTCTATTGGGATCACCTTTTTGGTCCAAAAATACTATTTTATTCCTATCAAATTTGTTATCTTTGGCATTGATCAGAGACTTAACAAAAAAAAAGACACACTTCCCTTGAGTAAACAAAAAATTCAAGGACGTTTGGCTTCATTGAAGTATAAAGAAATGTAATGAAAGAAGCAGTACAGTGTGTCAGTGATAGGCCTACAGGTTAACATCTAAAATTACTTTTCAGGACTAAAGTAGTGAACCAAGGTGGCTGTGTGATTCAAAGGTCAGTGTTAAGTGCCTTAACAAAGAAAGAGAACACTTCTTTGAAAATGATCAACCTCAAGGACTCAACTAAAATCGAATGAAAAAACAGCTAATATCCAAAACTAGTTCGGAAAATGATTTTAAAAAAGCCCAACTCCTTAGAAGCAAAATTTACAGAAATGAGGGGTGGCTCAAGACCTTTACACAGTCCTGTACATAAACATGTTTGATTGCTGTATTGGGATTAAAAATCAATGTTTTCTTTTGTTTTTCTGGGAACAGATTTTGTATAGTTTTTCGCTGTAGGCAGGGATAAAGATTTTTGGTACTGGAAGTTTTTCTGGTTTTCTGCTTGTAGGCCAAGCAAAGTTTGTATTTTCTATACATCCAAATGATCACTTTTTAATTTCTTGGAAGCTTTATTTAGCAGGGGTCTAAGCCTACCAGATTATTCATTAGATTAGTCCTAATTTACAATTTTCAATTTTCATCCATTTAGATTCGATAAAGGTTTTAGGGGCGTGGCTTCTCTCACGGACAGGTTTGCCGCCACACCTGGGCTGATTGAAGTCACTGAAGCAGACCTGTGTCTTACCTTTGTGGTGCTGCTGCAGCTTTGGTGCATTCTTTTGGAATTATCTGAAAAATAATATGACTTGTCATCTTCAACAGCTTGTCCAAGAAGTTTGTGCTTCGGTTTTGGTGAGTGAAATTCTAGTATTTTAGTAGCTGTTATGTTGCACTAATTAGCAGGTATATGCGACCATGCGTAGCAGGTGCTGCTCGCTAACAACACTATATCCTTAGCTAAACTTAGTACTTCACACTCTCATTCAAATATTATTACTTTATATTCATATTACTTCAAATATTATTAACAAATAAAACATGGTGACGGCTAAAATGGTAACATTGAGATTTCAAAACGCAGTATCACACTGTGGCATTTCCATGTCGTTTATAGTGAATAGCTCAGTGTGCAAACTGCACTACAACACAACAACACACTATGATAGTGTGTTTTCAATAAGTGACAGCAGCAGTGTGTGCATGCAGTGTTGTTTGAAATGATGAAGACAGTGTATTTTCATTTGGCTCCTAAATTCTCCTGCAGTATTTGTTTGGATAACTATTTTCTAACTATAAATTGTTCTTGTTTTTTATTTATTTCTTTTTTAGAAAGAGGGGCAATACATATTAATGAACATTTTAACAAATGTAAATATGCCAGATTATAGCCTTGGGCTAATTTCCATCTGCAGACCCTCTGGCAGGTTGGTGTTAAACACAAGTTAGTAAAAACATACAGAGACACTATTTACAGGTCATGTGACAAGGACAAAAACAGTGATCACATTATACTAGAACAAACAATGACAAGGAGAGTGGACACAGAGGACAGTATTTTTATTTTTATTTTGGACTGTTTAAAAGTTTTCCTTACATAACCTGATTTGAATCCTTCTCATTTATGCAACTAAGGAAATAGTCACCAGAACATCCCTAGAAGAATGCTTGGTTGTCCTCCTTTGGTGAAACAGGGCTAAAAGCACAGTTTTGTGAAGTGAAGCAGCCAGTGTTAGGATAGTGGCTTTTTTGCCCTCTTTGACACAGGTGGGCAGTGATTGAGGTTGTAGACTCAAAGCCTCTGCACTGAAGAATCTCACTGTCTACCTCTAAAAAGTAATTTTTGGGAGCAACGCCACTTTGTCTGCAGCCATAGCTCTTGAAGAGACACACATGGTCATTTCAGCCATTAGCAGCAGGATACCCATTACTCTTGGGGCACACCTGGACATGTAGTTAACACTGAGCACATGCCTGTGTACTGTGGCCCCATTTCCATGCTTTACTTAGAATGGATTATCATCACCTTTATGGCCATTTAAATTCACACTTGGAAAACACTTAAATTTTCAAAGACTGACTAGTTCAAATTATTATTATTCTTTATTGTTCCGTGTGAGCCCTTGCTTCACAGACAGGGGACTTTAAGTGTTTTTGTCTTTTAGCATTTAAACAATGTTGCATAAACCAGAACAACTGAAAGCAGGCCAGCCTACAAATGTAATTCAGCTCTATAAGAATGTCTGCAGCTGTTAGTTGTTTGCATGATCTTATCCTTTGGTAGTGATTACTTCTTATCATCAATCACTAGCCAGATGCTCCAACTCGGTGTTGCGTTTAAAATTGGTTGCTGATGTTCTGACTTTTGAAAATGTGAGATTTCTTTTTTTTTTTTTTTTTGGTCACAATCTGAGGATCTGTACTGATGGCTTCCTTTAAATGTACATAAGGACTGACTTCAGCAGTTCCTTTGGGAGCTGCATTGTCTAAAATCTTTCACCTCTTTCTTCCTTTCCATTCAACAAGAACAGTCCACGTTAGTGGAGATAAAGTAAACAAATATGAACAATTTACCATACTAAAATAAGTTGAAAGTGATAACAGACTTGGTTTGACATGAGCCATTCTTTGAGATGTGCCTTTTAAAGTTTCATATGTTGAACTCTCCTCTAGGAAGTGGGCAAGTCTGTGGAAAATCTTTATCTATACATCTATACAGCAAAACAATCATACTAGAACTTGCCATGCTGACAGGCTGTATTTCTGTTTTGCAGCATCCTTTCATGGGTACCTGTTAACTTCTGAGAGAATGAGTGATGCTGACATCATGTTCTTTATTTGAAAACAATTGAAGCAATGCAAAGAAGTCTGTTTCTCACAGTCTTTTTTTATACAATGTCATAATGTGTATTTTTAAAGTTTTGGTCCCATTTACAGTAAACTTGATGATACAGCAGGATATGCTTTAGGACGTGGCTACCTTGTGGTTGACAAATCACCGCTGTATGGGTGTGGAATCCTCTCATTCTTAGTCAGATCCACTCCTTGCTTGTCACAACTTTAGAACTTAAAGCCATGTTGGCTAAAATGCAAAACCCAAGACTTCGAAAGAGCACAAACCAAATGCTGACTTAGCATAGTGGTTACATCCATCTTTTGTGTACAGGCATGTGAAAAAGAGCATTTTCACAGCTTTACTACTTCCATAAGAATTAAGAGGGTGGCAATCAGGTGCTGTTAATCAAATACACTTGACAGAGCATCCACGAGTGTGATCACCTCTATTAAAGCAGATGTTTTGGGAATTTGCTGGTGTGGAGTATTCGAGTGTGAGTCAACACAATGCCAGTTTTCCCAAGAGTGGACATATCTCAGCAAATTTACACCAAGGTCAGACCATACAATAATTAGAAAATTAAATACAAAAACAAGAGCTACATCTCAAACTATAGACTTTGGTTAGCTTTTGAAATGTTTATGACATTAAAACTGGAAAAAGACTGAACAAATATGGCTTGTTTGAATGAGTTGTCATGAAAAAGCCTTTTCTAATTATTTTTTTGGCCTTTTTTTCAGCCTTTATTGGATAGGGACAGTGAAGATGGACAAGAAAGTGGGGGTGTAGAGGGCCACGGGTTTGGACTCGAACCCGGCCTACTGCTCTCCAGCCATTTTTTTCCCCACTTGTACAAGTGCTGTGTTGTGGTATACATTAATGCTCTCCGGAAATTTTTTTTTTTTTTGACGGGGTGTGTGTGATAAGTCGAGCATATTAATTGATTAATTATTTTCTAGCTAATTGTACATGTTTTATCACCCTGATACAATCAGCTCCTAGCTGGGGCTGCAGCACCCCCATTCTGTTTGTCTGGTTGTTGGTAACTGCCAAATTGTAAACTTTATTTTTTGTTGTACAAGAACAAAAATAAATCCTCCAGTCTTGTTTTGCTCTCCCTTTCTGACTTGCTGTAAGGATATTAACCTAGGGTGTGTTCAGTCTTCTCAGAGAGCCTGCTGGGCTGTAAAAATAAAATTCAGTCCATCCATGTGACACAAACTGCATTCAGCAGGTCACATGACACAGGAGAATTGGCTCCAGGCACAGGGACATCAACAGAGTAACAAAGATGGTCACTGAGACAATTTTCAGCAGGATATAAAGTACTTGAATTGACCTCTATTTTCAGCTCTAAATGACTCACCCAGTGTCAGGGGGCCTTTTATGGTCACATGACAATTGGAGAATGTTTGTTTATGAGATACGCCTGAAGGAAAAAAAGGGAACCACTTCAAGTCATGCTAGTCTCCTTAGTCTTGCAGTGAAGCAGTGTAATACCTGTCTTTTTGATGAGACTGGAAAATGACAAAAATAAGTTCAGACTTGCTGCTACAAAATCATTTAAGCTTGACTTTGCTGTTTGTGATGACAATTTATCAAGAGACCAAAAAAAAGATTTGGATGCTTTCGTGGATAGCACACATTCATCCAGCTCGTCGAAACAAAAGTAGGTATTGCAGTTTCTAGCCTAATTCATTTACACAGTAGCTTATGTACTGTAATAGCTGATGGCAGTATGTGGGGTGATCTGGGAGCCTTTGGTGAAGAAAGGAACTGGACTTGATGTCAGATGAGTAGTTTTCAGCCTCCCATGCTGACTGAGAGCAGCCTCCTTCCTATAATTTACCTTTTTTGGAAATGATCTGCTAAGTAATTAAAAATTTATTTCCCCCTCAAATCCCATAAGGGCAGAATATCTGCAAGGCATGCAAAGAATATCTCGTGCCATCTGAGACACAAATTGCTGCAATATCCCCGCTCAGTACTGACTTACAGCATTGTGTAAACGATTACCTGCATCGGCTTTTGTAGTAATGATGCAGCAAGTGTGCACAGTAGGCAGATTCTGTGGTTCCCTCAGCATGAAAGAGCACTTTGTTTATAAGTAAGTAGTTGAGGAATACCCGTGCCTCTGTCAGGGTTCAGAGTTATGCTCCCATTGGAGCCACTAGTATTAAACACAAGAACACAGTTTGGCTGAGGCAAACAGCAAAAAAGGTTTGTTGTATTTGCCCGAGGTGTCTTAATACCCATGTGCACAGCTGCTTTTTTTTTTTATTCAGAGTTAACTCTTCACCTGTCCCATTTTACTTTTGTAGTATTTTAAAATGCATCACTAAAAGTGAGTTTGCCTATGTGTGTCTATGGTCCAATTACAGTGTAGTTGTCAGTTATTTGATCATATTAATGCTACTTTTTGTCTGTTCTGTCAGGAGAGGGGTCCTCTGTCAGTTTTCCTACATCCCATCTGCCCTTCTGTCTCTCAGTACTTGTTTGTTCCACAAACATATATGTATAGCATTTTTCTATTTCATTACAGCTTCAGACCTTGTCCAATTCAGGAATACAAGCACAATATATATTGTTACGAAATCAGTTTCACCCCGGTTCTTTTATTCCTCGGGCATCCAGAGACGGCACTGGAACTCAGTAGTCATTTCACAAAACCTTTATTCATCTTCATTTAAGCATGCATCTTCTAGAAGGGAAGACGTGCAAGGCCGGTGTCCCTCTGCAGATCTTCCACTCCTTTGTTTGTTACAGCCAGCTTTATAGAAGTGACCCCATCATAAAACCGCCATGGTGTGCTGCAAACTCTGTCTGTGTGTGTATGCACGAGCACGTGAGTGCCTGCGTGTGCGCGTACCCGTGTGTCTATGTGAGTGACTGTGCATGTAGGTGTGGGTGCGTCATAACAGTCAAAGCACTGTGTGTGTGTCTGTATACGTGACTTCCTGGGGGTGATAAAAGTAATCTCACCCAAGCTACATCAAATTCCTTTAGACAACATACAAAACAGAGTTAACATATTACAAACACTGAGACCCCCACTCTGCATCCACTGGGCCAGTGGCCTCTTGTTGTCTTACATTTACAGATCATGTGGAGAGTCTCCTGCAAACCTACTTCTAAGTTATAACAATTATGAGTTTCTATTAAAGGTACAAGCATCAGCAACCCCCAACTGTAGCTTCCTGTCTCCTTTTATGACAGCAGAACCCAGTGTCCATAAATTCCTTTCTCTCTAAACAATTACACACACTCTCAGGCTACAGCTAAGCCAAACTAAAACACACAAACAAATCCTTCCCTATTCCTCTGACCTATTGCTGGACCCTCTCATCTAAGCAAATTTAACACATTACATTCTAATAATTATTTTCATGTATTCACAGTGTGTGTGTGTGTGTGTGTGTGTGTGTGTGTGTGTGTGTGTGTGTGTGTGTGTGTGTGTGTGTGTGTATGTATAATGAAACAAGGTCATTAAGACTTTGTGGTGCAATATGAGATTTAAAATGTTGTTTAGATCATGAGTTCCCACAGCTTGGGTCTCTCTTCTC
>NW_005187529.1:602133-615675 GCF_000239375.1 Pundamilia nyererei | reverse complement strand
TGAACTTTATTTTATTCATAAGGTTAGTTAGTAGAGTTGCCAACCGTCCCGTAAAAAGACGGAATCGTCCCGTATTGAGAGAAAATATTACGCGTTTCGTGTTGAGCTGAGAAGGGACACAGTTTGTCTAGGATGGAAAAAGACACAAAGGTGGATTTATTCTGTCATTACGCTGCACAGCTGCCTCTTCTTCTCCTCTTATTCTCACCCCCTCCCTCTCCAGTTGCTACTTGACTGATCAATGATCAGCTGATCGGCTTTTCTCTCTTGTTTGTTTATCGCCCACTTTGCGCTAGAAAGAGGAAACCGCTGGATGTCGCGCTAAACAGCAGCAGCAGCACGTTTAAGCTTGATCAGCTGTTGTTAGAATTTATTTAATATTAATTTTAAGTATCAGCTGATGTTTGCTGGAGCCACAACTATAAAAGCTCGTGGTCATGATATCGGTTTGGTTATCTGGTGAGAGGGAAACATGAAGATGAAACCAGGAGATGTCCTTACTGAATCATCAGAGCTGAACAGGTGATGGAGAAACAGGTTTACCTTTTAGGTGACATGAATGAGTTGAAGGGAAGTTATGAACTGTTTCTGAGAGACAAATAACACCAGGATCCTTTTTTTAATGTAGCTGACAGTTGGTAACTGTGCAGGGGCGGGTCTAGAAAAGTTTTGCCAGGGGGCCAGGTAGGGCATTAACAGGGAAAGGGGAGCACAGAGAAATACTTTCTTATTCTCATTTAAAATGTCTAGTTTTTATTAAATAATTGTGTGAATCTTACAACCAAAGTTTTTATCTGACATAAAATGTATCATACATATACCAACAAGATTGTACATCACTGTCACAACAGCGTTTGTTTTTATTCAAAGGCTTTATGGCTTTAATACCCGGTGGGCCGGTCTTTAGTCAAAATGCCCGGGCCGATTTTTTTTCGTCCCAGTACAGCCCTGGGCACGACATGCAGTGAATTAATCTGAGAAGGTATATCAAAAAATAAATGGCCACGCCAGTGGTGCACATCGCAAATCAGCTCGCATAGACACATTAGTTGTTCCTCTTCTTAATGATGGTATCTTAACTAACAACCCCAACTACCAGATTCAACTTGTAATTGGCTAAAAATAATAATAAAGCTAACAAAAAGGGACGTTGTTAGCTTTCCACATTCCGACACTTCAAAAGCTTCAGCAGCTGTCCGCTCAGCACAGCATCAGCACCACGGAAATACACGGATACATCCGTAGACTCGAGACACAATGCATTTTTGGGACTTTCAGGTGTATGGACCAATGTTTTATTTTCTGATCAAACCAGAAATCTTTAATGAGTAGCTAGATTTGTCTCTCATTAACTGGCTGAGTTAATGCAACATCGAAGCAGCTGGAATCCACAGCTGTGCGTGTTTATGGAGCTTGCATTTTCACCTGCTGGACATCACTACCTGACAAGTTTAACTGTCTTCAGAACATTGCAGAGGCCTTATTGACAGTATTTGGCTCTACATATCTGTGTGAGCAGAATTCTTCTCACATGAAGAGATCAGAGATCAGTGTGTATTAACAAACATGCCATATTGGCTCAGTTTATTTTTCTTATCATTGTTGTGAGACCATAAATAGCATTTGCATTTTCTGTTGTACAGTTCATTTGCTGTTATGGATAAAAAGTGTCTTATTTTTTTTTTTTTTCCCAAAATAGCTGATAACTATTCGCTGATAGCTGCCAGCATCTGCCAACATAATTCTATAAAGTGGTTCTATATAGTGTGTAACTGTTCATATAGTGTTATTAAATTTATTGCTAATGCAATCATATGGCACACTGACTTATGAGGAAATTTTAAATGGCACTCGCCATCAGAAAGGTTGCCTACCCCTGGTCTAAATGCTCTTAGGGTTTGAGTTTCAGAAACATTGCGCATGTTTTAACTAAATACAGCACTGTTAGTTTCATTGTGTTTATAAAAAAATTGAAATTCTAAGTTGTCATAGATGGTGTTTGAAGACACTGGCTGAATAGTCTTACACTGTCTGCTCTAGTATGTTTGTTCTCTAAAAGATGTTAAAGTGGAACAGCGAAAAAATTGCAAATCATCGTGGATACATCAGTTTTTGCACCGTGCAACAGATGGGCACGGCCCCCCATATACCTGTAGTCCTGATCTTAACATCACGGAGTCTGTGTGGGATTACTAGAGACAGATGACACTCCAATGTGGTTCCAATATGTTTGCAGTAACCTACCTGCCAAGTAGCTAGAAATTGTACATTTTTCAAATCAACTTCAGCACCCAAATTGTTTGCACAGTTAAATGTAGGCGTAAGCATTGATATTAGTCTGCAAATTTGTGTACTTAATCCCAGTGTGTGCGCTCATATCTTATTATTGTGTGTAAATACAGTATGTGTATTTATATACAGTAATAATGTGTGGGTACAAGAGGAAGAATAAGGCGGTGGTGTTTGAGGAGGCTGTTATGACTTTGTACCCTCACTTTCATTCTCACCTAGAAACCAATACCGAGCTGTTGGCATATTTTCATTTCTTCCATTTTACTTCTTCTGCTTCTTCAAGGAATATTATGTACTGTAGGCACACAGGGACGAGTTCTAATGAATTTGAATGAGCGTCTCAATTTATTTTCCATGTTTTATTTATTTTTTCAGGGTTTGGGGAGTAAATTGAATCGACGGCAGTGATGCGTGTGCTAGTCAGGAGCAATATAGGGACCTGCTGTTCTGATTAAGTTCCTGTTATGGAGCCGTTCATTATTGATTTCATTTCTCCTCACTTCTCCTCCCTCTCGCATTCTCATTTACTCCATATCTCTTTCTTCTCAGCAGGGCTCTCCCTTGTTCTCTATGCCTCTTATTCTTCCCCGCTTCTTCGCAGTCAACTTTCGTCTAAAAGCAGCGACTTGTCATTTATAAAACTAAGAAAAATGTAAAATAAAACAATTTTTTTTAAATTTATTACAGTATTTGATTTCTTTTTTTCCTACTAATCCCACTAATGTTTGGCTTTTGAGGTTACCAGTGTTGCTTAGTTCTTACAGGGACAAAACATGCATTCAGCGACATCTGCAATTCATTTATTTACCACATACAGAGATCCAGATACAGAGATCAAAATTTAATTATCATAGTTTGTGTTGATACACTGATTTAATTTTCTCTCTGTGCTCTTAGAGCTATGTCAGAACTTATGACAGGACAATATACAGCTAAAAAAAGTAACAAGATTAATATTGAGTCATAAATTGTTCTTATACTGTTTTATATTGTGTTTGTGTAGATTACAACACTTTTTTTTGTCTTATACACATGCCTGCATCACTGTAAATCACTAGTTGTTTGTTTTCCTTCTCGCACAAGAGCTCTGTGGACCACACTGAGTCACTTACTGGCAGTCATACTCTTTGGGATTTCAAATCATTGTTTACCCTGCCTGTGGAGGTTCTGGTACGTTCTTAGGTTTTCCAAATAACCTAGCTAGACATGCAGCCGAGAGTTTTCCAATAATCTCTCCAACCTTAAAATCCAACATTTCCAAACTTGATAGTATCAGCGGTGGCCAAGAAAACCATCTCACACACAACAAAGTCTTTGAATTTGGCAAATTTTGCAAATTTAAACTCAATGCAGATTTTGAGTTTTACATTTAATACAATTAGGACAGTCTCACTAGGATTAGCTGTATAAATAAATGTCTGACTTTTCAAGGTAAATGTTGTCAGTATGGAATAACTGATGGACAAACTGCTGCAGTGTAATGCTTCTGATGGAATTTGGTGCTCTAGTTTTTATGTTAAAAGTGCAAGTTTGACATATGACAATGATCTTTTGGTTGTTATTCTATACCGAACTTGGCAAAATTTCCCACCCAGCTGAATGGTTTGAGACAAATACACCCACTGAACCCCCTATTTGACCCTTTCTTTTCCCTTTAGCACCGCAGGAAAACATGGGTCTGAAGTGCTCATGGAGCTTTTAAGACATGGGTTCTTGAATAAAACAGAATTCCTTTTAGCGAGCCTGTGGTAAATCTCTTTTGTTTGCGATTAAGTAGTGCTAAATAGTCTGCAGCTGTGTTGAGACTGAGCTATGGTTAGGAGGCCATCTGAAGTCCTCTGTGTTGTTATGACTAACTTCCTATAACCTGACCTCTCCATGAGTCAAGAGCCAAGTCATAGAAAAAGGAATGCGGTGACAGGTTCCACGGAACAAAGAAGAGGACCTGTTGTTTTTAATGAGCCCCTGGCCTTTTCCACTGGCTGGCAGGTTCGTGTGCTGGCAGTGTGGATAGCCGTTTGGATTACAAATGGGCCAGTTACGGCTAAGGTTGTTTTTTTTTTCTCCTCTGACTAATAATCTTAATTTGCCTGGCTTCCTGAGGCCTTCTTCATGGTTTCTGGTGTGCTGACTTCATGTGTGGCAGTTCTCATGCTAAGGTATTAAATTTTTACCATATACATCTGTCTGGTGTATTTATTTATACAGTTCATCACGTATAGGCATTTGTGAGCTAAGCTTTAAAGTAAGCTTTCACATGTAGTTTTGTCTGGCAGCCTTAGTCTGCCTTTTTAAAGAAACCACCCTGTCAAAAGTTTGGCCTTCATACCCCAAACTGTGAGAGCGGCGGGCTGAAACATCTGTGGTCTTGGCTGGGAATAAGAGGCTGCAGAGACTTGGATTTAGGATCTAATATGCAATCTCTGGGGTGGGGTAATGGGGAACTTGGCTTGGGGTTATGAACTAGGATTGTGAGGTGAGGTGAGGGGTAAGGGTGTTGGGCTGGGAAATTTGGAGAGCTAAGAATTTAGCTCTCCAAATTTGAGAGTTCGGCATTAGGTGATGAGAGGATGGAGTGTATCAGGGTAGCCTGGATAGGGGGAAGGGCGTGGTGAATTTTGAGAAACTGGGGTTAAGGCTGGGACAAATGCTGTTGGAAAGACAAGGGGATCTTAATTTTGTAGCTGTACAGTGTTTTTAAAAATAGCAATAAATATGCCAAATAGACGTTTACTTAAACACTTCAAATACTGAACAGAATAAATTACTATAATGCTAAGTCAATGTTTTTACTAAGGGATTTTGTGTAAGGGAGACAATAAGAATTAGGTCGCCTACATGGTTAAGGAAGAGGCTTGTGTTTCTGTGATGTGGAAACCGTGGTGAAGCATAACTCTGGAGCTGGTTTAAGGTCCATGAATTGAGGTTTGTGGGCAGGGGATTGGGTGTTTTTTCTGTTTTTTTTCTGTTTTTTTTTTCTTTTCTTTTTTTTTTTTAAGGACTGCAAAGGGAGGCTAATGTTGAAAAGTGTCCGCTAAAGCTGTAGCACATGAATGGATGGATTAGTTGGAATACAAAGAATTTGAATGGAGTTGGAGCATGTGTGAGTGCTGTTGGCTTTCCGGCTGGGAAATTGGTCTGGAGGGTTGGGTGAGGGTCATTTGATGCTATTTTGGCTGTTCCCGGCTCAGTAACGGCTGGATAAGAAGAGGGTCTCTCTTTCTCTGACGCCCTCCCTCCCCTCACTCAAACGCATACATGCACACACTCCTTTCATGTTCGGCCAGTTGCATCCAACACTGGGGAGACTTTTGGGAAGATGATATTATGGATGATACGGAGTGGAAGATGACTCAGCCACAGGAATCCCAGAAAACCCACAGTGGTTGGCTGGAGTACATAGACAGAGAGAGACAGTGAAACAGAGGGAGGCAGAGGAAGTGTGTGTGTGTGTGTGTGTGTGTGTGGTATAAAAGCCAAGGAGAAGTAAAGGAGAAAGGGAGTCATGGGAATGTGTCATTGGAGTTGTCATTTTTATTTTTGGCTGTTATTAATGTGACTTTCCTTTAGTTCAGTTTAGCAGTCCATTAAAATAAGTACTTTAATGTTTCATGTATTTGTGTGCATTAGATATTAATGTTCAATAATAACGTGTCAGATCTATATCACTGAGGAAGTATGGACGCCTTCATTTAAGCATGTGCTTTCTGCTGCTTTTTTCTGCAAAGTTACCGTAATGTAAAGGCTACCAAATGTAACATTAGCATCAGTGAATAATTTATGACCTTTCATGACTGACTGTAACAGTGAGCAACCCAGAATTATTCCAGCCTAAGCTTTAGATGTGTTTGTTAGGTTCTAGATGCATCATTTTTTTTCACAACTATAGTTTGTTTACTCGGGTCTGAATCAGTTGATGAGTTTGACATTTTTTTGCTTTTTCCTGTGGTTTGGTTTTCATTGACACAGAGAAAACCCCAAGTGAACTCCAAGCAAACCAAAACTCTGTCAGGAGCAACAAAAATAAATGCATGAAGAGGGGGCCATGTTCTGGACTAGTGAATAACGTTCATGTTCCAGCTAGTTGTCACAGTTTGTGTTCTGGGATGCTGGGAAATACACAAAGCATACCTGGCTAGGTAAAGGCATTTATCTCACACCTGCAGCTTATGCCTGGTGTTTGGGTAGGATTGATGTTGCATCATGTTCTCACCATAAACAAACCAGATTCAGGCGCCCTCCTCTAAAGGAGCTTAGGGTTTGTTTGTTTTTTTTTGGGGGGGTGGCATGTTTACACCTGCAATTGAACAACTTTGGCTAAATGGACTAAACAGCACAGGAGTGAAAACACCCTTACGTCTCTGACTTTATTCATTATTTGGTAACCTAAAGAGTTTGTAAGTTTGTAAATTTTGTCATGTTCAGCTGTGCTCTTTGGTTTGGTTTCTAGCACAAAGAAGGAAAAGGCTGCAGCTATTCCAGTGCATATCTGGCTTTCTTTCAGTTAGTGATGGTAAAATGAGCAATTCCTAGTTGTGGAAGGAGATACCAATACTTTCTTAATAAGCCAAAGACTTATGGGGGATGTGGTTTTAATGTTTTGGAACACCAACAACATTTACAGCGTAATTTAGACATTATGGTCTTCTCTAGCAAGGACTTAAGGTCATTGTGCAACAAGACCGCAACTAATTTGAGAATGATGGCTTAAATGTTAAATATCCAACATGTAAGTCTTGTCTTTTTTTTTTGCCTTTGACTCTGTGCTGTGATTGGAGCTGACATTGTGGCTTTTATCTGTTATCCTGCCAAGCTGAACTAGAGGCAGGCCTGGGATTAGCTCAAGTCCAATATGCTGTAAACGCTCCGTTTGTTGAACAGACACAAATGGAAGTTGAAATGTCCAGGTGAATGGGGTTTCAAGTTTTATTTCTGGCTGCATGCCTACCCACAGACTAGTTTTGTGAATTTGTCAGTTGATTCTCATTAATGGTGATAAAGCGATCTGTAAAATCAGATCTGTTTTCTGCCAGCCCATTTTCTCAATATAAAAGCTTTCTAAAATGCAGAGAGGAAAGCTAAGAGAGACTCAAATTGTGAGTAAACACTTTAAGTGCGGATAGTAAAACTATAATTTGTGACAGTACGGCACAGATTTATTTTTATTGAAAGCAGAATTAGAGGCAGTTTGTGTAAAAACTGGATGTGAACAAAAGAGCATGAAGTAACATGGCCAAAACATCTGTAAAGCTGTGGTGCAACAGCAGATTTGACATTTTATTAACAAAGAATAGTTTTTACCCATAATGCCACCAGCAGTGTCATGCAATGGAGATACAATTTGATAATTAACAGCTTTTACACTTGCTCTTGTGCAATTTAAAATAAGCAGAGGAGTGGAAAAGTGCTGTCTCACCACTGAGCTCTTGGTATCGCGTGCCTTCCAAACTTTCACTGTGTTGCAGTGACCTTGAGCGCTGCAGAAAACAGCCTGTGAGTAACTCAGGAAAATGAGGAGTGGAAAAGAGAGAGGGAACCCTCCAGCTTGCTTGTCGACAGATAATCTGTCAACCCCCCACTGGTCCCCAGACTCACGGTACATGTGGCATACACACACATGCTATGCAGAACACACACACACACCTCTCACCAGCCACCTACTCATGCTGCACAGCTGAGTGTCTGACAGTGAGGTAGCTGGTGGAGAACGTACTTGCCTCCCTCCTCTCCTCATCTGTTTCAGCTTCATCCATCACACCCTACACACACCTTTCTCTCCCTATCTTTAACTTTCTGCCCTCTCTCTTCTGTTGTCTCTCTTCTCTATCATAACCTTTCTCTTTCTTCCTGTGGGTCTATCATGGTTTGTCCCTCCCTCGGTTTCTGCTCCTTCTCTCCAATTTATCTTCTCTTATTTGTCTTTGCCTGAACTCCCTGAGATGGTTGCAAAAAGAGAAGGCGAAAAAGTCATCAGTGAAAAATGGACACTGTGGAGAACACACACTGGTCTGTAATCTACGTACATGCTGGAACACTCTTGATTATATTAGCCCTGTGATGTGCTGGAGCTAAGATGTAAAACAAGGCTCGCCATGAATGGTGGCTGTTAATAAACTCAGAATTGCAAACTATTGATTGGCTCACTCAGTGTTAATCGTGCATGTGTGTGTGAAATGCACATCCGTGCATACTTCAGCAGTGATAGCCCAGTAGTTTTGAAAATAATGGTATCAAGATCTGTACACAGTTCTGCTCAGTGATTGCCTCCAGGCCTTTAATACCCTACAACTGACCTCTGCCTTGGGTCAGAACAAAGCATAGTCTTTAGTAAATGCTTCACTACTACCTACTAAGAATGCCTAAGGATCAAACCTTTGAATGAATGCCAACCATTTGCATAGACCATGAACACACAGGCATTGTAGAAACAGTGCTGCTGTAGCAATCATTTCATTTAGGTATAATCTGAAATAATACGCCACATCAACACAATGCACCATATTTTTTTGATGGATATCTCAGGGTGTTTTTTGTGCTACAGAAAACGCTCCCAGAACGTGCTGTTCATCTACAAATAAGAGAGAATCTCAAAGCGTGTAACCAAATCTAGGTTTTGACAAAATGTCAACAGAGCTGAGGTTTTGTTTGTTGCTTCCTGCTGTCTAATGGTCTTCCTTCCAAGTTTATTAAGCACCAGCATCACACACATGAAAGTTGTCCTTTCATTAATAATTTAAAATCATATAACATCTGTGACGTGATGACAGGATTAGGCAGGATCTAAAAGTGAAAGATTGTTTGGTATGATCACAACTGGGAGAAGAAAAGGTCTTGACATTTGCACATCTTGACTGTTGGGTAAAGTGTGCATATACACATCTAAGCATGTAGCTTTTAGACACATAACATGAAGGCACTGTGCATCAGTTGGCTTACATGTTTGACACCTCGTTCATGCATGCACATGTAGATTTGGTGCCGTCTTTGCACGTAAAAAAAAAAACTGCAACTTCTAAGTCAGTCAGCTACATTATCTTGTATGCAATGAACTTACTCAGTCAGTGGGCAAACATGTGAAAGCTACCCATGAGAGTTGTCATATAACATGGAACTGGATACAGCAGTTACATTTTTTTCTCTTTTCCCCGTGAGTGGGTAGAGTGGAGAATGAGTCAGTGGGTTGACATTAACTGGCAGTTGTGCAAAGTGCGCAGATGTATTGCAAAAAACCCAGATGAGTCACTCCTCACTTCAGAGATGGTAATTGCACTTAATGACTCAATGACCACATTTGGATTGGAATTATTTCTTTGGAAGTTGTAGAACAAACTAAAGTGATATCATGGGCAGGAAGACAGGCAGGAAGGCAAATGGGAGAAATGAGTTGGATGGAAAGTGAGTGAAAGAAACTGATGAGAAAGATGGATTTAGAGTGGCAAAATATCCTCCACCCCGTGGAGTTGTTTAGGCCATTACTGGCCATGTTGTTTGTTCTTAACATCTTCACTGTTCTTGTGCATCTTGCTGCCAACTTAGTGTCAGGGTAATGTGATGGTTAGATTTATAGATGTGTCCCCCTCTGGGCTGCCACAGGAGTTTGGGCAGCACAGATGTGATGAAGCACTGTCCAGAATCCAACAGCTACAGTTAAGTTCCCAGTCTGTGCCAAGAGCCACGTGAATTTGGGTGGGGATGGTGGAAGCGGATGGAACTTCTGGAGTTGCTGTGAACTAAATTCAATTTAACAGCTGTGGAGGGAAATGTCCACATGCTCATCATCTGGGTGGGTAAAGAGATGAGGTTGGGTTATGGATTGAATCCAAAACGTGTATTTTTTTTCTTTTTTGTATATACACAGGTCTGCGGCATATGTAGTCATGTATTTGTCTATGACCCAACATTACTGAAACCTCCCAATCTCACCTAAAGGTCATATAAACCATTTCTACAACCATCAAACACAGCAAAAACAACAATTGAAAGCACAATTGCGACATTTTTGCATAATTTGCATAAACACAAACAACCAAAACCCTGTGTTAACATCACTGTGTCTAACCAGGCAAACGACACATTTTCTAAATGCCGAGATAAAAGTTTTGTCACGTTCTGACCAAAGTTCACTGAACCAACCACAACAGAAGATCACAAATATTTTCACGCTTGATCAATAATAACATGAAATCAGTTTTACCTTTCCAGTCGCTTCCAAACCAAACATCCTTTCGAGACTACGGCTTATTTCCTGAATAACTCAATCTCCCACAATCCCTCAGGAGATTGTCAACACAGCGTTTGTAATTGCAGAGAAATACGCTATTCATTTTTGGGCTTGTCATTTTTGAGCAGGCACCTAACAAATACCCTTGGGGCTAAAGAGGTTAAGACTGTCTGAGCAGCTGCATTTAAGAAGTGTTTAAAGGTTGTAGACGATGTTTAGTGCTATCTTTTGTCAGTACAGAACATGGCGTCACTGGGTTGGTTGGTTGTTGCTAATAGGCTTCTAGTAACAGAACCAGTAACTCAGTGGAAAATAAGGACACTAAAACTAAAAATCGGTCTAACATTAATGAGTTTTATGTTAAGAACCCAAGGATACACTGTCCACATTCACTCTGTCTCTGAAGCAGTCAGTTATTTGTCATTGTTTCCCGTTTCAGTGCAGCTGGGCAAAGTCCACCTGTTACCTGTGATGTTTGGATTTGTAAAGCATTTTATAATTGAGAACTATCTCATCAGTGAGATGAGGGAAAAGGTCTCAAAAGTACAGCATCTCTTCCTTCGTCACTTTTCAGACGGAGCAACGGAGAGCTAAAATGTGCTATTTAACCTCCTAAGACTCGAACTCTTCCACGGCATGCATTTTTAATTTCTCTTTGATATTTGGGCATATTGGGGCCCGATGAATGTAAAAACAAAGAATTACCAGATTTTTTTTATTTTACCTTTGTTTTTAAGAAAAATAAGGGCCACATGAGGATATTCATTTAACATTTTGATAGAACAGTAGCAGTATAATGTCCTCATGAGTGGATATCAGGCCCTTGTAGAGCAAAATTGAGTATTTTGGTCTAAATAACCCAAAATGTGATGTCCACATATGTGGACGCCAGGTCCTAGGAGGTTAATGTGGTTGAGATGTAGGCTCATAAGGTCACCAACATAAACCGTGTAAAATCACAAAACGCTGATCCATTTGTTTTCTGCTGATAATTTCGTTATTGTACTCATACCAATAAAATGATAAAGACCTCTGTACACAAAGAAGAGCTCTGAGGCAGTGCAAGTCTGTGTACGTAAAGGAACTTCTGAATTCATCAGCCTGTCAAAACAAAAGCCATAGCTGTTGCTTAATGAAGCATTTCATTTCCATCATTGTTTCCGCTCCCTCACAGGATTTCACTGTATCTTTTTACTTGATGTATGTGAAGTGCAGCAGAGCACTGTATCTGCATAATTTTAGAATAGAGGGCTCTGAAGCAGTGCCTCAGTATTCAGAATGGACTGGTAATGAGTCACAATGCTTTATTGAAAAAGTGTGTGTGCGTGAAAAATAATTGAATGTAAGTGGTGCCTATCAAGTTGTGGTTGTTTCTCTCTGGTAGTGAAACCTACGGAGATTTGAAAACTCATTTAGCTGTGCCACTTCAAAGAAAAGGAAGTATTACGTAAAATCGTTGTTGGACAGGGTGGCACGCTGCTCTGGGAAGAACTGCGCAAAAGACCTGGCGTGGTGAAAATGAATCAAGACGATCGAGTCGCTGTTTTCACTGTACTGTGGTTTTGTGCGTGTATGCGTGCGTGTGTTCACATCTTTGTCTAGGCTAAGTAAATGTTTGTATTCATGCTAATTAGTGTGTCCATTGAATAACAGGAAGCTGTTCCCAGTCTGCAAAGATGAAAGGCATTAGAACTGTGTCCAGTATTTCCTCCCTGGTGTGTTCACTCTAGCTCTGCAGGCTTTAACAATGAGATCTCTGAAAAGAAAGAAAGAACCAGAAAGGAGTTTGATAAGCTCTCTTTAACAGCAACATCAGAGTGAAAGCCTCAGATGAGTGCAGCCAGGTCGGGAAGGTTCCAGTGCAGAGCAAACTAAAAAAGCAAAACGCATGCTTTCCGTCAAATCCACGAAATAAAAAAATAAAAAGATAAAAATGCGTGTATAGGGTTATAAACATACATTTACAGTGTTGCATATCCTATGTCATATTTGTCATATCTGCCAAAAACTTGTGTGTGCATGTGTTTCTTTGTATGTTTACAACTAAGCCAGCCAATCTAATGAGCTGCCTGGCTTGAAATGGATTTAATTAAGTTAAAACAAGATTTGACTATTAAATTTAATTGAGGTAAATATTATTATAACACGGGTTTAATACACACAGTGGGAACATAAAATGGTAATGTAACATTGTAGTTTTGCTGATGCTGCTTTAATAGAAATCTAATTGTGATCTAATTGTTTTCTGGTATCTCGGGAATTGCTTTTTACAGTTAAACGGCATAAAATAATTATAGCATGTGTCAAATGCAATTTGAGTGATTACTAAAGAAAAACAAAGTATCCTATCTAAATCAAGTAAACAAACAGCCTAGTCTCTGACAGACTTCATAGTTTCTATAAACATAAAAACTGATAGGTGAATTATAACGTAGCTTATTGGCCTGTAGAACTTTTATAATTAGAGTGGAAAAGGTTTTTGTTTTTTTGTTGTTTTTTTGTTTTGTTTTCCCCCCCAGGCTTACATGACAGAAGTGGCTGAAGGGGACAACTCTCCAAGTCTAATTATACAAAGAAGCTATTCATAATATCCTATGAATTATTCATAAAATGTCACAGATACGCAGTCTTCAAATTTCATTTTGCGTTTGAGAAATCTTAGGAAAGCCTTTGTTTTAGTTGCCTGTCCTAGGATCACAGATCAGCTTGATAATGATAATATTGTTATTATTGTTGTTATTAAATTTCTCTGCAAATTTAATAACAATGCATAAAGTCCCTTCCAATTTATCCACTTGTTTCAGGTAATCTGGCGTTTGAATTTGTCTGAATATGTACCCTGGTCTCTCTTAAACGCCACAACAGGAGTTTTAGTAACAGATCTGATTAAGCATCACTTTTAATACAACACAAGTCTGAATGCATGCAGTCACATTATGTTTGATGTTTCAAAATAATATAGATTTAGGTATCTGACAATCTATAGCTGTTAGTAAATATGACACGTGAGTAGGGATGGGTACCGGTGT
>NW_005187529.1:590227-601038 GCF_000239375.1 Pundamilia nyererei | reverse complement strand
TGTTTTTTTTTCAGGTTCATTATCCAATTGCAAGCAGTTGCAGGAACCACTTTTGAATGCAAGGTGATTGGACGTATTGCCTGATGGGATTCAGATTCACACTCAAACTGGCGAAGATTTGCAAATAATCAGTGTCTAATTTATGAATGCGAAAAGACTGCCAACATGTTGCAATAGCTGGAAGTTGGTCTGCATCTGCGATGCAATGGGGCGACTCAACTCAAACGATTACCACCTTTTTGGCAAGTACCTATGTCATTTTGCAGTTAAAATGCTTTTCTGCATTTGTGGAGGAATTTCTAAATTTGTTTTAATTTGGGGTTCTAGTTACTTAAATGTCTCTGTCAACGCATTTTGGCAGTTTGTCCAAATTTTGTTCATTCTGCGCTCCAGATGGGTTGAGCGTTAAATTTTTTTTATCGTGATGACCGCGTTTAAGTGGCGTTAACGCTGACAGCATTTTTTTTGTTTTGTTTTGTTTGTTTGTTTTTTGGAAACTAGTTTGTCCATGTTTGGACTTCTTCTGTGTTGTAAACGCGCAAATCAGTCCGTGCATGATTACATTGCCCCGCCCATCAAAAAGTCTGCGCATGCGCAAATATATCGCCCATCGGCATTTGTTGGACTGACGATTGCCGATTGGAAAATGTTTACATACCGCCCAACCCTATTTCCAGTTTGATATATACCTGAGGTATCAAATAGCAGCACAAACCTGTCATTATTGTATTTTTTTTTTTTTTTAACTGAGTGTGTCATACCTATAAGCTAACACAATAGCATTAACAATACATAATAAATTCTCCCTGACATGAGGACAGGATTGATCAGGATATTAAAGGAAATGATGAGCTGTCCTAGAGAGTCACAGTTTAGTAGATTAATCAGACAGTTATAAAGTGTGTTTATATATGCGTTTATATAATCACTTGTCGGATTTGGCCATTATCAAAACAACTCTGAATATATAGCTGCTAAGTAGGTGTGGGCGATATGCTGATGAAATTATATCACAATATTTCAAGTAACTCTTGAAATATCTTTATCAATGTCAATTATATTTTTGTTTGTTAGCATAAACAAAATGAACATTTTCAGTCTTCGTTTTCCATTGAGCCACTATCAGCATAATGTCCAGTGACACAGCACAAGTCAAATGTAATTACAAAAGTATTCTAGGAGGTGTTTTTCTGGAAAGTTTAAATATAGCATATAGCATAGCATAACTGCTTAATAGCTTAACAGTGACTAAAATAATTTAACCTTGTACCTCCTCAGGAGCTGTGCAGTATTTTCACAAAGTAAAACAGAAAATATTTTCTCCGTGGGACATTGTATCTTGGGGTGAGCTTTTTAAACCAGCTCCTTAAAGCCCTCCTTTATCATTGTGTAATCACATTTTCCTGTTAAATGGAGTGCAACTAACAAGTGCTGGTTGAGTCATGTGTTTACTTCTGGGTCACACATCACCAGTTGCTAATAGGGCTAGGGGTTTGATCCAAAATGAATTAAAACTGACATTCAGAACCTCTGATCAATGTAAGCTTGTCCATGTCCTTTATTTATTTTTTTTATTGTGTTTAGACTCTCCCCTATTATATACTTTGGGCTGGGTAGACTCATAACAGCAATCTGCAACATGGAAACATGATGGAGGAAAACTCAAATGCTGAGCTGACTGCACATCTCGAGCAATTTGGACACCGCATTTTCATTTACATTCTTTCAACACATTTTTGACTTAAGTAAAGACAACATCAAACAAAAGAAGAAATCAGAGTGAAAATTGGTGATATTACTTTTGGCCACAATCTGTTACAACATTTGAAGCACCGTCATATTAAAACAAAAGAGGAAAATCCCAGGTTTTAGTTGAGCAAATGAAACGAGAGAGAGTGTGTTTGTGTCTGTATGTGTGCGTGAGTATATTTGTGTTGCTGAAAATAATTTTTCATCCAAGTTGAGGTAAAATTTTGAACCAATTTTTTTTTGCGGTCACATGGCCCAGCTCTAGTTGGTATTATATCCTGCTTCATAGCGTGGTTGTAGTCAGTGGTGTTTTTGCCTTAAGTGGTGAAACAAGTTTGTTGTTTTTACCTTTATCTTGGTCAGTTTTCTTGCTTATTTTTAAAGCAGTGTGTTGCTTTGCAGGTTGTTGAACATGGCTGTTGTGCGCTCCAGGGAGCTTAAATTCATGGTGTTGCTACATGACTGATATTTTATGTAAAAATGTATGCCTGTATCATCGTGCATGAGAGTTGGCACAGTCCCATCGCTAAGTTAAGAATATTCAGATCTAATGCATTAGGTTTAGTTCCACAGCTATTTAGACGATGACATAATCCTTGTAATCTTGCCTCAGTACAGAGGTTTTAAATCTGCTAGTTTAAAATCAAACAATCAAAATCTTATTAAGTGGAAACTTAAGAGTAGGAAATGTCACAAAACACATTAAAATACAACAAACTGTCATTGTTGAAGCATATCACAATCATACCATTTAAATAAATGAATCCTTCAACTGTCTCTCTTGTGTTTGATTGACCGTAACAAATGGAGGGAGCAGAGAAGCAGTCAGGAATACACTGGCACAGATTCACACATTTAAGCAGCAAAGGAAAGGATAAACAAAAACTCCACACTTAAGCTGAAACGAAACCAATGCGCACAGATGCATACAGGTGTACAAAGCTTTGCTAAAGTTAAATCGGCCTTATCACAAGTTAACCCCACACCTAAAGTAAGTGTGTGTGTGTGTGTGTGTGTGTGTGTGTGAGATGACCAGCTATTGTGTTTTGTGTTATGTTTATATCTATTTTAGCATGACCAGAGATCTGGTCAAGAGGATACCACCATTATGTAAATTATATAAATATAAATCAAGAAAATCAAATGGGCAGCTCTAATGTTCTCTGAAGGTTAAGTTGCATCTTGCTCATGTAATGAGATCAGATGGCTACCCTAAAAATGAACAAAGTAATCCAACTGTCTGAAGGTGTTGGAAGTTCATACAGGCTTTGTATATAAAACTGTGCCAGTAAACCAAATTATCAATTAGACAGTGATGTGCACTAGACAATAAAGCTGATATAAAATCAAAAGAACTGTGATAGTCTAGACAAAGTGCAGAGGAGGAAGCATGCATGCAATTAATGTCATCATAATTAAGAATATTTAAGAAACCCAGTGAAACTTGTACAAGGATTTTCCCACTTAATAAATTCAGACCGGCCTTATTTCAGCAATAAAACAAACAAACATTGTAACCTTCATCTTTTTCACTAAGTGCTCGTTTTGCACACTAAATACTTGTAGGATGATACAAGTCTGCTCCTAGGGTATGACTGCCAACATTGTCTAAGATTTGGATTCATTTCTGGAAAACATTAATGTTTTTTTTTAAGCACTGAGAACCAACTGTAAACCTTGCAGTGATGCCTGTAGTTGCTGAAAGGCAGTTTGAAGTTTGTGAACAGCTTAAATTAGAGTAGAGCCTACTGAGTAAAGTGCAGTATAATTTGCATAAAGGCACACTTTAGCTGTAGACATATTAGTCTTAATATTAATAGAAATGGGGCCTAAAGTTTAACTCCTTTTAAAATCCTGAGACAATTTGACTTGTATTCAGATGTATAAATGCACTGCTTCCAATCTGTAGTGTTTGAACCACCCTATAGCCCCAATGTCACTGAGACTACTCATGGTCAACAGAATCAACAAACAAATGGCAGAAGGCAGTTTTACTTAGTGTAAGGTATTATTGTCAAGTTTTTTTCAAATGCCTTTATTACAAAGTGTAGAATCTTAATATGAGAAGCTGCAGATATATGATGCTAATTTCGTAAATCTGAATGATGCCCAACCCTAAATAAGGGCAGAGCATGGGATGCTTTACAGTTTGTTTTTTTTCTTCTTCTTTTTTTTTTTTGTAAGGATTATATTAGTCTGACTCAAATATGAGTAAAAAAAATCCGCTGTAAGCTTTAGAAGATGGGGATTCAGATGACTGTTTTTTTTGGCTCAGTAGATTTCAAAGGTTTATTGATTGTCACAAAAGAAATGGATCCAGAGAGAATTCAAATTAGAAAACTGAGACTTTGCTACATTTGGATGAAAAACAGAACTAGTTGATATAAATTGTTCATCAAAATGCTGAATATCAGTTTTACTTTTGATTTTAACTGAGTTTTCCTATATAGAACTAATGTAGTTTTGTGATGGTCAAACTTCCATCTGAGGTCTATTTCTTACCCCTCTGTAGGAAGTTCAGTCTGCAGGGGAATTTGTTCACCTAGCATTGGCATTCATTTCCCTGAGTACTTATACTGTGAACCATGTCTTTCACAGATAATCCAAATTTCTTTATAGGAGCATATTCATTGCCTATTGTAAAAATGTTCCCATGCAATCTCAACATAATGTATTACATTAACTCTGCTAATATCACTATTGTACATGTAATTTAAAAAAGCTTATTCATCAGATTCTTTAAAATATCTTTTAAAAACACAAGGTTTGAACTAGTGTGTCTTACAGAAGTGTTACCACAATGTTCGCGTAAGTCATTAAAAGTACTGCAGTGGATGAATAGTTGTTGGGTGGATTTGTAGGGTCTTGGATCTTTTGAGTTAACCCTTATAGGAACATTAAGAAATTGCATTAGGTTTAAAGATTCCTCCAGGCACTTGGATGCAGAACATGACCAAATCCCATTTTAAGTCACACAGGACAATTAATTTTGAATCTCTCAGACTTTGTAAGATGGCAGAGAGGAAATGGCATCTTTTATATCATCCTACTCATATTTTAACTGCAAGCAGTTCAAACTGTCTGGCTTTAGGTTTGTTAGATTTTGTTAAGGAGGTACAAAACTGATTTAACAAACATTGCAACTCTACCACCGTTATGATCAGTGCTGCAAACACTCTAGGAAGAAAATCTTGCAGATTATCAGGTACTGACTCTTTTGGCTGAGTTTATAATAACACCATAATATCCATGTTAATTGGGGCAGCCCAGATCTTGATCAAGTCCATTTTATGGAGAGTTCTTCTAACATTAGCATACACAAAGCCAGGATCTACTATATTTTTAATAGTGGTAATATTTTTCATAGGGCCAAGGTTTGATTGCACATTCCCAGTTAAAAATAGCAGCAAAATAAAACCATTCAATATCCTAGAATGTGTTTTAGTCTCTGGCAGTAGAGCGTTAAGAGTACTTTTTGCACAGTGAGGATGCAATTCAGAGCTTTGAGATTGAAAATACAGCAGCGCCATCAATTGTGATTGGAGAGAGAGAGAGCCATCCAATCACATGGGATATAAAGGTTTTACTTAAAGATTAAATGAGTCTTTTTCCATAGAAGTTCTAAAACTTGGTGAGGGGGTAAAGATCCCAGATGGTCCAGAGAGAGACATGTTAATTAAAAAAAACAACAGATGTGTGTTGGCAGCAGTGTCCGGAAGAGCCAGTCACACTGCTGCCTGCGGTCATTGATAAACAGCAGCAACCACAATACAGAAGGTAAGCTAGGCAACCAAACTAGGCCCCAATAAGCCAACACAATTCGTCCATAACCCAAGAGCAGTAGCTCAGCTCAGGAGAGTCCCTTAGCATCTCTTGTGTAATCAAAATGAGCTTCATAGGAGGTGTAAAGGTTTCTATCAAACAGCCGTGCCCATGTAGTCTAGTGCTAGCTGTAATCCATGAATGCAGCAGCACTAAAATAAACTTAAATCTCCTGGTGGTATAAACTGCAATACATTTATTTTATTGATGTATAAAAATGTTACTATTCATATAGAAGACACGGGAGAGGGGAATCAAATTTCAAATATCCCATGCAGGCACACAAACTGGTGAGACTGGAGTCCTCCTTGGGAGCCAACATGCTTAACTCATCTCTAAACATGCGTTTCAAATTAATGCCAGAAAGTTATACTGCTACAAATCATCAGACAGGGCAGATATTAACTCTAAAGATTGTTCCTTTGAAGAATAAAGACTCTGGGAGCTATCATTAAAAGAGTTTTCTTTTTCCTGTTTTCTCATAATCAGTAATCGTTGACTCAAACTGGAATCCTGCTTGATGCTAGACTTAAAGTAGGGTGTAGTTTACTTTCTCTGTATTAAAACTGCTAGATTAAATGCAACAGCAGGGCAAGGGCAGTATAACTTAATGACTCCTTTTTTATTGTAGCTTTTTAGGTCGTTGCCGTACTGCTCAGTGAACGACATCTTCATATTCAGCAACAGGGAGACCAGAGAAGGTAAAAATATTGTTTTCACTGATTTTTCTTTCAAAGTTAACAAGGGCAATGCATGACATATTTTGTGTTAACAAGGGAAATGCTGTCCCCCCCACTCAAATTGCCCCTCTCCCGTTAAAAGCCACCAGGGTATGAAGCAGAAGCCGTTGCTGTGAGGAATGAAAGCCATTGAGTTAAGCTTGTTGAGTTTAATGGAGCAGGAAGGCTATAGTAGAAGTAATGGCTGAGGGTGAGCTTAGCTGCAGGCCTGTCAGGTACCGCAGGGAGAGCAGAGGAAGGCTATATCCTGCAAGATCCTGCTATTATTTACCCCTGACATCCCTTCATTTTTTAAATTAAATACTGTATTTTCTTAGTTGTGGCTTTAGGTCACCATATATAGTTTTGTGCTGTTGCAGCTAGAGAACTTGATTAGTTAAGGCAACAGGAAGTGGACGCCGTTTTGTGTAAAATTTCTGTTAAATCATAAATTGGCTATTAGTCCACTCTTCTGTGATGTGCAACTTTAAAAGCGATACCACTATATCTTTGCAAAGCTAACAGATTGTTTTAATGTGTTTTGGCTTTTGCAGTATCCACTATTGGTGAAGTGTTACCCTTATTGTACTTCCTTTGTATACTTTGCGACTTCTTGATCAGCCATGATGCTTTTGAAAAGCAAACATCCCTGCGGTAACTTTGGTGAGGCTTGATTTGGAAGATCATTAGTGATAATTTTGGTGAGCATGGGTTGAAGAAAGTGTCCTTACAAAACCTTATATTTTTGTTTTTTGTAGATGCTTTTAACTTACCTTGATCAAAATAATCTAGCATTTGATACAACCAAATGGGCTATAGGGTTCTTCTTTTGCTTTTTTCCTTCTCTCTACTTAATTCAAAACAACTTTAAGAATTATTTTTACAATGACAAACAGGCAACTAAAAGACAAATGGCAATGAAAAAGAAGCCTTCTTGGTGGAGGTACTTGGTACCTCTCAGTTGCCTTTATGCTTTAAACCAGGGGTCTCAAGCTTAAATGAGCTGTGGGCCACTGTTGGCACTGTCATCTCATTGGAGGGCCACTTTAGTGTTCAAGTAGTACAAAAACACAAACAAGAAAACACCCACAAATATTTCCTCACTCTTAACTGAAGCCTTTCATTGACCATTCATTGAACTACCAAAAAAACAAATTGGTACTCTCTTTCTGGCCAGACACGTGACAGCACTTCTGTTATAATTTTGTTCGTATTTAACAAAATAAGAATACAGATGTAAGTGTACACATTAGTTTTTGACTGCTAGTGAAAATTGTTTTCTCTACAAATAACTCTCACTGAACTAACACAGCCAATCCCTCAACATGTTTGTACTCTCTGCTCATATTGCCTTCATATTAAGTCTTTTTTTTTTTTTTTTTGCTTTTTAAAGAAATTATTTTAACATTGCACTCAACAACAAACATCTCCTCCCTAACAAAATAACTTCAAGGGCCACATTTTATTATATTTCTTCGTGGCCACAAGTAGGGGTGACGTGGGCTGCAAGTGGCCACCAGGCCGTGACTTTGAGACCTCTGTGTTAAACTAACATGGCTTTAGATAAGGCCACCTGTTCTTACCCATCACTACTTGTTGATAATAATGTCTTAAGTGATTGCTTGGTTGGCTAATTAACAGCAGCTTGGAAAAAGAAGTAGCAAATGATGACATTTGGCTCTCATAATATGCTAATGTCAACTAGATGTTGGCTACAGACACTGGTGGTTTATGTCTGCGTGATGGTGATATCAGGCAGGTGTTGCAGTTGTTAATGGTCAGTTTTATGTCTCGTATAGTTTGTTCTAGAGGCTGAACTGCAATTCTACTGATTGATTATAGTACAGACATGTCTGCGTGGGCATAATGACTACAATGGCAGGATTGATTTTATTTATTAAAGTAGAGGTTACAGTCTCTCCTCTCCTCCTCTTTTCACCTCTCCTCTGCCAGATGGCTGCTCCTTAATCAAACTCTCGTACCTTAGAGAGGTAAACACATTATGCTGCCCTGATTACACTAGCTTGGTGAAGCGTACAATGGAATGTGCGTGTAGGCTTTGCATGTGCATGACGGCTAGTGCATATGTACTTGTGTGTATGGACAAACTAGACAGGGGTGGGGGGGCTCCTATTAAGAGGCGGTGCTGTGGGGTATACACTTGGGAACCTTCAGTCTTACAAAAAGCTCCCGTCCAGAAGGGATACACACACGGGAACAGAAATTGTTACTCAGCATAAAGATCTTCAGTTATTCTCTCATTCTCGGACAGTAAACAATCCCCCGCCCACTGTAGCTATGGAAACACTAGCTGCCGCAGGCCCTCATATGGCTCCACTAGTCTGTTCTACACTGTGGTATACTATAGTTATCCCTGCCAAGTATTGAGGCAGGCATACTGCTGTCATACATTCCAGCAAATGCCATAAAGGGTCCTGTCATACAATCCAGCAGATCAATAAGCCCCTGGGCTTGATGTCACACAGTAATATATGTCTAGCTGTGAAAACACTGACATCGAGGCGAGCCATGTAACTTGCTTTGGCAAGGGGAACAAAGCAGAGTGGGGCTGCAGTGCTAATAGTCTGGCAACCCGATAGTGTTAGAGGCAAACACTACGGTTTTCACAGGACTCAGCTGAATGACTGCGGTGTGGCTCTGCACGTCTTGGTCTCTGGAAATTCAGAGGGGGGAAGAAAGCAGTGTTACATGCTGCTAAGTTATAAAAACAGTCTTGCACTGAGAAAACCAAGCTGTTTTAGTGTTATTGACCTTTTAGGAGGGTGCAGAAAATTGTAAGCGGGTCATATTTGGAGTAGAAATGTAAAGGAGGTGAATATAGAATATGGACCCTGACAGCTTCCGTCTCTGTCTATAAAAACCAGGAGCAATTTCCTACATGGCTGAAAAGAAAATCCAGATGAAAGAAATGAGAATGATTTTATTTGTCCTTTTGTGATTCATTGTCTTTCTAGTTACTGCAGAAAGTGGCATCTTTCTGAAATCGGTATTTCCTTGTAGTAGTTAAGCACTCCTGGGATATGCTTATAGGTCGAGTCAGTCAGAAAAAATGCTGTATATTTAATTAGCTACAGAGAGGATAATTCAGACAAAAATCACAATACGTTATCTGTTTATCTAATTTCTTATGGTAATTAATGTAGTTTGTATCTCCTTTAATAAAGTTCTTTGTAGATTCAGCTGTATTTTCCGAGTGGTGCAGCCTATATTTCAAGGATGCAAGGGTGAATAGTTGGGTGGAGGTTGCCCGAGCAGTTATTCTTTGGATTTAAGAGATGATGTCTAGATTTAAGTAATTACAGCAAACAGTAACCAGACATTGTTCAGTACTATCACAGCCGAGTCACAGCCAATTCAAACATTTTCTCTAACAAAAAGTTCAGATGTCATCATTTTGTTGAAAAGGAGGACATTATTGTGACATAGCTGCCTTTCCCCCCCCTTCCTCTTCTCCAATGATTCCAAATATGGGCAGTGACATTAATAAGTAGAAAATTGGTCTGTTCAGGTGTCTGTGCCAGGATACAGATGAAGACAGTCATTTTGGTTATCAAATTAAGCTTAGATCTAGAGTAGTGTCATTTGACTAGAGTACCACAATGATGTTTATTCCACTGTGGAACACGTAATTAGCAGTGATGATACTGGCCTTTGATGAGGCCGGATGAGATGTAGTGAAATCCTTCATGCATTATAATTTGTGTGGTGTGCAACAGCGTAGGCGTCAAGAGAATTAACACTATGAATATGGATGTTGGGTGAGCATCATGAGAGTAAATGTGCTTACTCTATTGATTAAATCTCCCATCAGTCACCTAGCAGCGTGGTCCCCATCCCCTGTCTCTCCCCCCGTCTATCCTTTCCTCTCCTACATCTCTCTACTCATCTCTGTCAAGGCGGGCTCAGTGGAGTGGTTAAATTGTCCATAGCGCGTAAACGGTCGTTTATAAAAGTCGACAGACGTGGCGGTCGTTTGCTGAAATTAATTACCCCTCGAAGCCACAGCAAGCATGGGCTCTAGTCAGTCAGTCACGGTCCACCACCTCACATGCCCTGTACCTGCACAGAAAGACAGAGAAAGAGAGGGCTGGAGAGAGCCAGGTAGACTGGCATCATTTTTTGCAAGAGTGCAGTGACTGAAGGACGGGGATGATTAAAACTGGGAATGAATTATGAGTAGGTATGGGTACCGGTGTCGTTCTGACATAAACGGTAGTAACCAGACCGAAAAGCAGCGCACATTTCGGTGCTTTATTTTGGTGCTTTTTTTTCCTGACCTGTGATACACTTCTAGCCAATCATTTTACGTTTCCGAGGATAGTAGGCGGGTCCAGGTACGTAGTTCTGTTAGAGCAGAGCTACAGATTAAAAATGTCCAAGGCGAAGCGGTCAAAAGTCTGGCTGTACTTCACAGCAAAATATGCAAACTCAGCAGCCTGCAACAAGTGCTTTAAGCTGATACTGTGATACTGTCAAAGGAGGTAACACCAAGAATCCGAT
>NW_005187529.1:578694-589719 GCF_000239375.1 Pundamilia nyererei | reverse complement strand
ATTCTTTAAGCACCGGTTCGAGCACCGTTTAAGCACTGGCACCGTTTCAAAAGTACCGATTTGGCACCGGTATCGGATAAAACCTAAACGATACCCATCCCTAATTATGAGTGATATATTATTCCATAAAGTGGAAGAAGTGGAGGTACAAAATCGACCCCCTATATTATGTTGTGATACCACAACAAAACACAGAAGACATCTTGGTATTAATCCAACTTGTGCACTTTTTAATTGTGAAGTACCACCCCGTGTGCATATATTACTGGAGCAAAAGATCCATGGGGAGTTTTGCGCTGACACAGCCCAGGAAGATAATGTGATACAGACCACAGTGACGTGAAACTAATCAGAATGTGTTCATCTTCAGCAGGAGTAACTTAATGAACTTCTGCAGTATCTGATGCAACACTTCTCTAACATTAATAAAAGCTTCATCTCCTGTCTGATTTGCATAATTGTTAAAATGAATCCACTGACGCGCTGCTCTTTTTTTCATTTTTAATAAAATGATGATCTGTGTTAAAGTGAGCCATCCCTTACTGTTGAGATGGGAGGGGAGAGGGAGGGAGAAGAAAAGAGCATGGGAGGAGTGGGATTTGTAAAGGGGCCTAAGGTGATTTGTCACAGTTTTGATTCAGTCATGTAATGAAGCATACACTGTTGTACAAGGGGTTATTGGTTTGAAGTGATATTTCATATGGCCTTATGGCAGTGGAGGTGGTTTGGAATTTTTCCCATATACTGTAACACAATCTCTCCACTAACTTGTCTGCCTGTCTCATTGCCTGAAACATGAACGTGTGTCCTCTGTTCTTAATCTGCTTCTTGCTGTTGTCCATTTAAAAATGCTGTGCCTCATATTTCAGAATATTTTTGCTAGTGTCACTTGCTATCATAGATGCTTAAGTAAAAATACTTAAAGTTGGTAAATGGACTGGTTCTTGTATAGCGCTTTTCTACTCTCACTGAGCACTCAATGCGCTTTACACAACTTGTGCATTCACCCAATCATGTGCATTTACACAAGCACTTATCTAAGGTTTTTAGTGCTTCTATCTAACATTCACTCACATTAATGCTCTGATGGATGCATCGGAGGGCAACATGGGGTTAGTATCTTGCCCAAGGATATTTGGCATGCAGACTAGAGCAGACTTGGGATTGAACCACCAATCTTGCGGTGAGTAGGTGTCCCGCTCTACCAACTGAGCTAGAGCCATCCCATTATTTGTGTCGTAGAACTGAAGATGATTTCCTGATTTATTTAGAGGTGCTGTATGTGATTAGTTTCAGGCTGAACATTACATTAGGATTAGACTACCTACAGCACAGTACAGCTACTGCACTAACAGAGTCATGCATTCTGTCTGTCAGTACTTCTCCAAAGCGTCGGAATACTTTAGATAAGATCTTACATTACTTAAAATTCCATGTATTTGGATTAACCAAATCTAACAACTAGTATCTGTTATAAGAAAGACTAGAATCTGAGCTAGTCTGAGCCGACATTGCCCCAGTAAGCCTACAGGCATTTTTGCAGGTTAAAGACAAGTGTTGGCTAGTATCATCCTGTAACATTTCTCAGTATAAACCCAGTCAAAGCCAAAATGACTGTCAATACATTCAATATTGGTGTAGGAAATAATTATTAAAAATTGCATTTATTTTCTTTTTGCTGCAAGCTTTCTCCACATTATCTGACATTACACCAGACACAAAATAACTTTCCTTGGCAACAAAACAACAATATAATAGCTACATAATGGGGACCCTTGAAATTAGTTTTAAAAAAAATTTTAATTAATGGGGCAGCATACAAGTGTTCTAGCCTCTACACATGCTGAAGAAGGATGACAATAAACACAGTAAAAACTACAATGGTGACTACTGCAGCTGCCAAGATGGTGCCAACCTGACTTGTTGATGAAGGCAGTAAGAGTTGGGTATGGAAATACTTTGGTCATCCACCTCAAAATGCAAAGGGGAATAACTGATCCCTAAAAGGAAATATACAATAAACATTAGGTTTAGTAAAGCACCTAAAAACCCAACTACCTGATTTATTCACAGATTTCAAGATGAATGAGTTTCAGTCAATATCCAGCAACATCCAAATGATCATTCTCCTTATGTTACTGCGAAGTATGCATTTCCATTTAGGTTGGGAAAGCTGGCATTGCAGTTGTAAAGTCAGCTACATCACAAAGGCTATAATATTTGTAATGGCTCATGTCATATAAATGTTTAAGATAATTTGATGTAAATAACTTGTCCTGTGAGCAGAATCTTAGCATTTAAATGGTGTGCTATAACCATGCCATTCATTTAAAAAAAAAATTAAAAATTAAAAATTATTTTTAAAAAAAAATTATTGTTTTTTTTTAAAAAAAATTGTTTTTTTTAATCGAGGATTTTATGTTTAGGTACATGGAATAATATGTATCAAATTGGGTGTGAAAAATTGTGTAATTATACTGGTATTGGTATTGACTGCTAAACTGTCATTCCAACTTACAGTAATACTTACAATATACTCTGGTAGCCCATTGACTGAGTTTAGCACTTAATCTTACTTCTTATCAATACTTTGAGGCAGCGTGTGGCTTTACTTACCTCTGCTATTAAAGAAGTCTTTGAGAATGTGGGAAGGTGTAAAGATTCACTAAATTTCAAGACTTGGATATTAACTTCAAGACATTTTATTTGTATATTCACATTATTTACAATTGTATTTTTAAAAAAAAACAACAACAACAAATTAATTAGTACATAAAGGAGACCCAGTTGAAATAGATGAGTGGCAAATTAGATCAATGCAATAAATCAGCAGGGAAGTTTTGAATTGCAGGTGAGATGTGTAACTTTTGGTCTTTCCTAGCTGCTACATTAGAGGCTTGAATCAGTCTTTGTGTCCTACATCATCACACAGCAGGAGCAATCTGAGGTATCAGGGGGGAGGAAGAGCAGGTTATTAAACCACCAGCCTTACCTGTGTTTAAGATAAGATAGAACTTTATTAATCCCTCGGGTGGGTTCCTCTGGGAAATTCGGTTTCCAAAAGCACAGCACCGACAGAAGTTACAGTTGCCAATTCACTTTCTTTAAAATCTTCAGCAGTACTGACAATGTGCAAAAAACAGTTGAGAGAATGTGGCGTAGATGTAAACACACAATGCCAATGATATCATTTCTTTAGGTCTAATTTCTTCCCTTTTGAGTTCCTAGATTGAGGAAACCGTTTATTCTGCATTCTGTGTAGTCCCCATGTTTGTATCTCAGGAGACTCACAATGAGACAAATTTCCTCATGCTGTGTGTGGCAATTGGATGTAATAGTCCATTTACCACTGTAAATCTGCTGTGTGCGAATACCACTGTGTGTGTGCGCGTGTGTGGTGATATCCTGGCAAGTGTTTTTCCTGAATCCTACCAGTGCAGCTTCTGTAGAGGACTATCATCATCATATGACCTCTTGTATTTTTCCAGCTGTATCTGAACTAACATGTAAGGATTTGACTCTTGTTTTTTCTTCTTTTTTTTTTCCTCACTCTCTTTTGTGGCTCAGTGTTTGTTATACATCTGGTGGTCAGTGATGAGAGAAACGCATCCCTGAGACACAGCATGGCCTTTCCTGCTCCATTTACAAACTGCTTTGATGTCTGTTATTTGTTAAACATTGGACTTGGAAAAATCCTTAGAACAATGTCCTTTTTGTTAAGAAATGCAGATGCAGCAGGGACACATTCAGTCTGTAGAAACTGGCTGAGAATTAGATTGTGCTTATAAGTCTGTTTGATATTAAAATTAAGACAATTAACTGGCGTGAATTTACTATAGTAATTAAGGCTGTCCTGTCACTGGATAAGGTAATTAGGAAGCTTTATTCTGGCAGCGTATGGAGTGAGATGTAAAGATTGTGCTGCTCATAATAGAACTATGCAGTTGTGGAGGAATCAATTCCCTCTCTTTCGTAAACTTCAGTGTCAGCAGAATCTTAAGAATTCATGAAACATTCGGTTGGTATGCTACTAATATTACACACATACACATCCTTTGGCTCCTTGTATGCATTGTTTTTTGGCATTCTGCACATGGTGTTGAATGAATGTGCAACCTTACTCGATCAAACACTGTGTGTGAGAGTCTGACAGGGAATGGATGCTCTTTAAAGGTATACTTACATAATTTCTGCTGCTGGCAGTTTCTCACAAATCGCTTGTTTTATTTCCCCAACATAATAAAAATAGTGATTTGATCATTTGAAATGATTCAAGATTGGACATGATGGAATAGAATTCTGTGAAAACTACCCAAAATTATCTGCTCAAATCAGCTTTCCTTTTAATAAAACTGTTGAGGCAGTTTAGTTTCCTAAACTTGTGAAATTGTTGAATATCTGTTGCAATTTTCTTTTTTTATGATTACACTAAAACAGATCAGGCACATTATGATGATCATTAATGGAAATGCTTTTTTTATTTTTTATTTTTTATTTATACTACAGACTCACCTGTCTGGTATAGAAAAGTGTTCAGGAGTAACTGTTTGCTCCTGACAGTTGATTTTAGAGCAGAAAGTCTGTCGATTTGGGGATGTTTAAATGGATCATGTCTAGAGACTCCTACGCACACAGCAATAAACTACCCTTCAAGCCTCATTAACATTTTGTTAACCTGGATTGCATGAATCATCTAGAGCTTCTTTATTATCCTTCGGAAAGTTTAAGTGTTTAAACTGTCTCAGATGCCTTGTTGTTTATGGACAAGTGGTGTTATTAAAATATGAAAGTTGCCATTCGCACATTAAAAAAAGACTTTGAGGCCTCTTCCTTTGAGTGTGAGGAAAAAATGAGTGTGAGAGTTGGTGATGCTGCTTTAGCTTGGCTAATTTGATGTCCTGCTTGCCAGAATGGTTGCCATGGTTAATGTTACAAATGTAATGTAGCAAAGTCCAGCACTGTTAAAGTTTAAAGCAACTATAGTAAAAATGACCTTTTGAGCCTAACATGAACAGGTGCTAGCATGCTATAACAGTAGAGGGATGTCAATGTTAGCCTTCAGCTCAGAGGAATATTGTTTCTAAGCCTCATAGAGCAGCTTGTATGGTTATAAAAATATGTGGCATCATATTTTAACTTAACTTTTTTTCTTTTTAATTGAAGAGTGTGTGTCAAAGCAGGAACCTGTTTTCTTCATGCAAAAGAGAAATCTTGATGGTTTGTACTTGTGCTTAATTGCTTGTCGGCTAATGACTTCAATCTGAGTCACTTGTCTCCCATTTCAAGTACATCATACACACTGTAAGATGAGCAGCCATTTATCTGATGACTTACTACCTTCCAGGATTACTTTGGGTTGAAAAGAATTTGATTTTATGGTTAGTAATAATTTACTGTAATGAATAATCACAGGTTCTTTAGAAGAAATAGTCTAAAACTAAGTGGTTGACAGTATATAAGCAAATTTGAAGACTAAACCATGCAAAAACAATTCTTAAACATCACCTACATTTGCACAAAAACACAATTGTAAAGATCAAGTTATTTTGATTACCTAACACTCTTATTGTATTGAAATAAATGTATGCACTCCTGATGACACATTTGTTTCAGAAGCAGAGTAAACAAGCTCAATTTGTCAAATGGTTAACAAGGCAGATGAAAGGGATTTACAGTGCTGAATTCAGACTTGCCTACGGGCACGATGAAAGGTTAGAACTGTGTTGCACACTTTGACTCAGACCTGCATTCACACATCAGTGCTAAGGTAAGACCGGTAAGATTTTCCTCAATTAACTCTTGAAAACCCAGTTAGATCCTAATAAGAGCTTTATTTGACCAAGCGGTTCTGAGGACTACCTGGTGGTAAATACCCACTGGGGAAATTCCCTGGAAACAAGAAACCTTTTTAATGTTTGTTTTTGCGTTGCTGAGAGAAATTGGATGTTATAGCTGGCCAGCAGTTGGTGATGCAGCATAACCTCTTCTTTTATTTCCTCGTTATCCAGTTTCACCCTCTGTTTTCTTTCTACGTTGCTTCCCTGTGTGGTGGATGACTATAGGGGAGTTACGTGGAATTGGTAGTGAAGATTTAGAATATTTCATACTGGGTCAAAGTTGCCCTTCATTTCATTTATTGTATACACACTCCACAAACCTTGGACATTAAATTTGTTGTGTTTTTCTTCCATTTTTAAGGACTGTGTTAAGAGCTTTTGTTAACATGGGTAATATGTTGGCAGTGGCTGCTGGAGCTGCATCAGTGTGTTCACCAGTCGCCCTACAATTAAATCTGTACCAATTACACTACGCCTATGTCAGTAAGAACTCATATTTTGTACCTTCTCTGTAGTAAGAGCTAAAAGAGGACAATAAACTGAGTCCTAACACTACAGTGGTCTCTAATTCATGCATTTTGGACACGGGACACAAGAGAATAGTTCATCCAAAAGTCAGAACTATAAAAAGTTCTCCGGGTTCAGAAGTGCATAAACTCTGACCTGAGTGTGCTTGATCCACAAAAGGCTGTAAAGATCATCGTTATCAGTGGTATAGAATCTTTTACCCATCTCTTATATATGGAGCAGTGTTTATGTTCATCCTCCATCTGTACATAAATGTTGCAGGTCTGCTGCTAAGGGCGGTGGGTAGATTCTTGGCATCTTTACTCTGCATGTCGAAGTATCCTAGCGCAAGATGCTGAACTCAATTACTCCTGATGCATACGAACAATGAGTGTGTCTGAATGTTAGGCGTAGAAAAAACAGTCCTTGTTTGTCCATTTCTTTTTGTAGCATGTCCTTATTTAGGCAAGAAGCATGGTGCACCAGCCTTTAGCCACTCTATCACCAGTCTGTTGCAGGGGAAGACCGCATGAATGCACGTGTCTTCACAATTTTGACGTTAAACAGCCCAACACAACAGTTTGTTTCAGGGTGACTTACAGCACCACATATCAACCAGTTACCTCAAGATTCTTAAAAGTAGAGATGGTGTCTGTCTTCCAAATCCAAACTGGAAGCTGGTTCCACAGAAGAGAGGCCTGGAAACTGAAGGCTCTACCACCCATTCAACTTGTAAATATTGAGTATCTAAGGCCACGGGTATCCTTAAGGTGAAGAAAAGCAGGAGCATAAACATCATTTTCTCCTCTTGGGTTTTCCACTTTTGTGAACTATGGGGAAAACAACGAAACAGGGATTGGTTTGGTCAATAATATTTAGTAATTTCAAGGACCATTTCACTTTCATAGTCTTTGGTCGAGAGCCATGTTTCTCAAACATTATGTTAGTAGTAGTAGTAGAGACAAGTGTTGCTGTCTTTACCACTACTGCCAAAAAATACTCTGTGACAATGGGAATAGTTCAACAGTCAGTTTTAGTAAAGTACGTGAAGTTTCCCTTTAAACCAGAGAGGGAGATGCTACAGTATATTTTTAAGGTGAAAAATATAATTTTGGTTATCCAGTTTTGCTTAACTGGTTTGTCCTGACCAGTATTGCTGCTATTATGAAAACCTTATATGGTCAGAAGCTGTTATGTAGGAAAACGGTTTCATCTTCAAAATATGTTCAAAGAATAAAGTTATATTAGAATTTCAGAGCAACACTCAGTATAGTTGTTACAGTTTGGATTTTGCTGAATATGTGACTTTTTTATGACTACAGTGAGTGTAAACTAAGGTAGACCGGCCGAATGTTATTTGAGTTAACTGACCAGAGCAATGACTTCTCTACTCACCAGATTAGCCCGACTTGCTTATAACTTGCACGACTCACTCAAACCTGTGGAGAGTGGTATGAAAAAATTAATGTACATGTAGGCATAGTGACAAATGGCTCTTAGAGGAGCCCACAATATTAATGTGTTTTTGCATCACAGGCTGTAAAGTAGTTTAATTGCCCACAAGAAATGAAGCTCTTATCTAAGAGTTTTCATGTATGCTTTCTGTTCTTGTACCCCCTCTTTCCACTGCAGTGCATTGTCTGCCAACCCTTGTATCTTTCTTTCTCACAGAGAGCTGTAGTCAGAGGGCAGAGCAGCCTTTTCATGCATGGCTCACTTTGCTTATGTAAGAGCACTACTTAAACCTGGTTACATCACATAACAGGCAGCACTGTGTCAGTGGGTCACTGTGCCATACAACCACTGAACTACATACACCCTCCATGTCGGGCCCTTTTGCTGACATGTGTGAAAGTAGCATTGCTGTGTGCAGCAAGGCATCCTGTGCAGTTTGGAAGGGACTGTTTTAAGCTTATAAGCTTTTATGTATTAATTTATCTCTGCTGGTTATATTAGATAATCTCAACAGTCTGTTTAAACCAGGATGGCATTAATTAATCACGTACATGTAGTGAAAAATGACCATTTTGCTGCTCAATTGTTGCTGCACCTGTAGGGTGCCAGCAGGGGGTCCTCTGTTTTCCAAATATTCTTTATGTATCCTCGTTGCACTCTTCACCCCAGCTCACACCGCCACCCACCTCCACCTTTCAAGCTGAGCAGCCCTTATCGGTCTTTCTTTTTCTCATATTCTATTTAGCACAAACACACTCACAAGGGCTTGGAAGAGGGCAGGACCAGCCACTCCCACTGTTCTATAGTTCCATCATAAACACAGAGGGCGAGAGAGCCAGACAGCGAGAGGAAGAGAGAGAGCGAGGGAGGAGCATAGCTGCGCTGAGCCGAGCCCCTCTATGCCTCAGCACGCACAGTGGAGCAGACGCCAACAGCCACACAAACACACTCCCCTCTCAGTTACATGCACAGTCACACACATACCGCACGCACGCACACACCACCACCTCCACCACCGCTGTTGCCGCCACCACTTCCACCACACACACACAGTGACGGCTGCCAGGCGCAGTGGGAAGCAAGCCGTCAGGGAGTGAGCTTGAGAAGAAAGAGAGGGGAAGAGAAGAGAGTTGGAGGGGGCACCTTGTGGATCAGAAGGGATTTTCCTCTGTGTGAGTGCACGTCTGGATAACGCCATCTGCTTCTTCCTCAGCTAGAGGAGTTTTCACCACGGCTTTTTCCTTTTGCTCATCCTCCACGCCGGGCTTCAGCAGTATCTACCTATCTATCCCCGGAGCTTAACAAAAGAGGGAGGGAGTGAGGAAAAAAAAAAGGCAGTCACAGCTTCAGCTCTAGACCACCCTCTCTCCTCCTCCGCCTCCTCTTCCTCCTCCTCCTCTTTTCTCCCCAGCTCCACATCCATGTGTGAGTTCATCGCTGATTTCACTGTCTTTTAAGGATAGAGAAGAGGACAGCGTGTGTTCTCCAGGATACAGCAGAGCTCCCAGAGGGATCAGGGTCTCGTCTGGTACACAAGAGGGGGAGGAAGAACGAGACAGGGAAACGGATACACAGGAAGAGAGAGAGAGAGCTGGAGAGAGACAAGAGAAAGACACTGGAAAGCAAATTAAGGGGCATGTTCAGGGCAGCACAGAAGAAGAGTGAGTCTAATTTTTAGAGCGGAGTGTGCAGGGAACCGGCAACCGAAACCCAGCCGTTCATCCCTCCTCCTCCTTATCATCCTCTTCTTCTTCCCTCTGCTTTCCCCCCCCTCTCAGTCAGGCTTTTCAATTCCCTCTATTGTTTCGCGTATTTCTGCTATCCTTTCATATCTTCCTTTCCTCACTCCACACCTCCTTCTCCCCAAACCTCTTTCTGCTGCCACTCCGGAATCTCTTTCCAGACCCACGCAAGGAATGGTTCTGTGAGATTCCCTTTGAGCTCTCAGACAAGTAGACGGACTAAAATCTCAAGCACTATCTGTTCTTCTATCCATTCCTCCTTCTGCGCGTGTATCACCTTCACCAGTGAGAGGAGAGCGTTCTCTCTTCATCCCCCACTCTTGGAAGCAGTCATTTAAAGAATTCAGGCCATCCCCTCGGAAGTGATCAGCCTCCAGGACCTTCAACTGGATTCCAGCTACATGGGAAAACGTTTGGAACAGCAGCCAATGTACCCCCACTACACCTACTACTACCCCCACTATCTCCAGACCAAGGTAAGATGGTCAGCAAGGTTTGACTTATTGTGTTTCTGTGTTGCAAATGTAGATCAGCGCTTTGTCTTAAAACTGTTGCAAAATTGCACTCTTCAACTCCCCTTTTAAAGTTTCGCCTTCCATATCTTGTATCTCTTTAAATCGTTCCTAACCAGTGTGAATCAGTCCAGAGTGTCGAAGTTGTTGCCCCCCCCCCCCCACACACACACACACACACCTTTGTTGGGTCACGTTCCTAAGTCTGTGCATCAGGATCCAAAGAGTGATTGTGGCATATCTCAGGCGATCATTCTTGCCTGTGTTTTACAAAACCAGCAAACACTGAATGACGGTAAAACGAGCATCAGTGTATATATGCTGGGATTGTCTTGGAACAGAGCGTGCTAAATAGCACTCTGTCCCTTGTCCCCCATCTGCCTTTAAGCTGGGAGATATTGATGTCACTCAACTGGATTTTTTTCCCTTTTCCAGCTGTGCTGAGTGCTTGACCCTCTCCTCCCTTCTCTGACCCCACCAGCTCCAAGTTCAAGTTCAGGGCAGGAGGCCCATCCTTCCCTCAATCCTTATATTCCCTCCTACTTTGTCCCCCAACCCCCACCACCCTGAGAACTCCACCCTGTACCCCTCCCTTCTCTGGCAGTCCCTAGTCCATGCAACTCACCCATTATGATATGTTGTAGAAATGATTGATGGAACCTGATTTACTTCTCGGATTACCTAGAATGCAGAAAAACAAGCTTAGTTTATTTATTTTTTCCCTCCGCTTTGTCAGTTTGATCCCAGTATTCTCACGCTCGCATAGAATGCATACACAGAGCATCTTGATAAATTCATTTCACACATGCACGCACTGACATGTACTGGTTCTTCTACCACCGAGAAGGCAGAAAATGGGTTACGAAGGGCCTGATCGATAGCTCCTGCATCATATCACCCGCCATTCCATCTGTCTGCTCTGATTCGTGTGTGTGTGTGTGTGTGTGTGTGTGTGTGTGTGTGTGTGTGTGT
>NW_005187529.1:576605-578660 GCF_000239375.1 Pundamilia nyererei | reverse complement strand
TCATGATAGTAAATATGAGGAGTTGGCAGGTTTGCTGCAATATTTAGTAAATATGTACATGTCAGTGGGCAAGAGCGATGGTGAGAGAGGCAATGAAAAAGTGTGGGAGTAGAATGCTATGAGAATAGAGAGATCATGTTACTGGTGGACAGAGTGTGGGAAGAACAGGTAAGAAAATTATTGCTCGGCTGTTAAAAATATGTTGAACTGTGAGCCAAGCAAAAACTGCACGGTGCAATTGCAGGCCAACAGCAACACGTTTATGTGGAGTTCCAGACGCTGTTGGTCGAATTACCCTCCCAATTACCGCTTTCCTGCGCTCATTCTCAGTAAGCATCTAGAGAAGTCTTGATGCAGGTTATAGAGGATTTACCTTAAAATACCCAAATGACTCTCTTACTAACAAAATAAAAAGCAAAAGTGCAAGTGTCCATTTGAGCACAAAATATTGACCACAAAGAATAGAGACTTTAAAAATTTTCTAGTGTTTCTCTTACGTCTCAAAGATCACAAGTGCGTGTTGGTCTGCTTTCATTTTGTAAATTGAAATGGTTCCACATGGAAGACTTTTTTCACTGCTCGTTAACTTTTATATTGCATGCCTCACTGCAACAAGTTGTGGACAATTACTATACAGATCAAAGCTGGTGGAGTCCACTAAACAATTAAACTTTTTGAGGCTCTGTATAACTGAAACTGATCAACCAAAACATGTCTTAACTAGTCAAAGTATCAACTTTGAAGTATCTGGTTGATCAGTATACTAATGCAGGGATGGGTAGATTTTGTTCTTGTTCACATGTTGGGCACATGAACTCTAAGAAAAGGGTCATCTCACAATGACTAAAAGGTATTGTAGTCCAAGGCTTCAATACTTCCAGTTTAGCAGCTATTTGGCTTCACCATATGAAGTCTAAGATTTTTTTCCTATTTAATTGAGGGATGCGTTTACAGATGACACATGCAGATTGTATTTGCAGCGTGTCGACATTACCCACTTATCTGCTGATCTCAGTGCTGCACACATTCACATCTGGGATCTGTCTGATGTTTTTAAGAGCGTGCTCAAGACGAACAAACAGAAGCTGAGAACTGTTTGTTAATGCACATCTGTGATTTGCTTGTAATAAACGTCTTCAATGATAAGCGCGCCTTTCTGTTTGCTAATTTGCACCAGAAAATTCACGTCTGCTAGTAGAGAATATGAAACATGTTGTTTTTAATTTTCCTTTTAATGGAAGAAACTTAAAGGCTATAGATGGTAATTGTCTCTTGGCACTCTTGTTTATTTTTTTTCTTAAACCGGATGGGGGGAACAAATTATTGAATTTATCATCTTAACAAACCTTTTTTTTTTTTGTCAGAATGAGTTTTTGACAGTGTTCATTTTGTGTTTAAATGCTGTGCATTTACGCTTGTTGTTATGATTGAAGAAAATTCACGTTGAACTTAAAAGATTACTTTTTAAATTCTGTGCCGATATCTAGCATCTCTGTAAATCTGGAGCCATCTAATAAAACTGAGTGTGATTTGTTGCTTTATTCCACCGTACTATGCTGCATGAACACGTAGGTTAGATTAACTTCAACACTTGATGCATGCCCGTTTTACGTGTACAGATGTCACTGTGTCACACTGCTGTGGCTTGTTCTATTATTTATCTCAGTCAGTTCAAGGTCATCTCATTTCTCACAAGTATTTGCAACAGGCATCTGACTGAAACCATCACTTCATTCCTCACACTCCATCCTTCTCTTCCACCAGACCTCTCTCTGCTCTCAAGGTCATATCAAATTGGATCCTTCCTACCCCAGAGTACACTCGCACTGCAAGCACAGCTGAAAGGGTGTGTGTTCACGTATGCATTCATAGACAAATAAAACCAGTATCCGTGACTGTACATGAGCCTGCAACTTTGTCAATTCATGTATGAGCGTGAACTGAATTTATTTGCTCACTTTTGTGTGGATAAGTGTGGGCGTGTTATCCTGTGTGAGGTAAAGTGACTCTGTGTGTGTGTGTGTGTGTGTGTGTGTGTGTGTGTGTGTGTGTGTG
>NW_005187529.1:571893-575655 GCF_000239375.1 Pundamilia nyererei | reverse complement strand
GTGCGTGCGTGCGTGCGTGCTTGCTGGAGGGACTAAAGCTCAAATCTGCCATTCTTGAATATGAGCAATGTTTTGGATTTTTCTGATTGCGCTTGTGAGCTGGTTTCATTTGCTTTATTTTCTATGCTTGTTGTATTGCTTAATAGTTACAATTATTTAATGAAAGGATTTTTTTTTAAGAAATGAAGACTGCAAAAATCCCTAACAAAATGTGCAAAGTATTTTAGCTTGTTATTATTGCTGTAATTTCCTGAGTGTTTTCCTGAGGTTGTGGTGGTGTCACTGCAAATTTAGCAAAAACAACAAACTGACATCTCTCCTGTTTGAGAAGAGGAAACATGGCATTCATGACACACGACTTTTAGTTTTGACAAGGCAGATTTTCTTAACTTCGTGTTACATACCTTTTAATCTGTTACAGTGTAACAATATTAAATTAGCTCCATAACCTGATGGAGAAAGGCAAGGATTTCTTAACTCAATCAAGATGAAGTGCAGGCTTTCAGCTTTAATTCAAATAGTTTACATCAACCTTTGAGGAATTACACCCATTTTTACACACAGGCCCCTATTTTAGAGGCTCAAAAGAAACTCAAACTAATATAACTTTAAAAGTAAGATTCTTTCTAATACTTGGATGAAAATCCTTTCCAGACAATGACTGCCTGAAGTCTAGAACCCACAGACATCACCAAATTGTCTGTTTCCTCCCTTAATATGCTGCAAGGCCTTTTAATGCATCCACCTGCAGTTGCTGCTTGTCTTTTTCCCTTCAGTTTTGGATTTAATAGTAGAAAAGCATGCCCTGTTGGGTTGAGATCAGGCGACTGACTTGGCCATTGAACAATATCCCATTTCCTTTACCTTGAGAAACTCTTGGGTTGCTTTTGCAGAATGCTTTGGGTCATTATTTGTACTGCTCGATCTGGCTCAGGAGGTAGAGAAGGTCGTCTATTATTCGGGAGGTTGGTGGTTTAATGTCTGGTATCCTTAGGCAAGACTGAACAAGTTCATCCTGATGCCTTCATCAGAGTCTAATTATTGGATAGAAAACACTTAGGCATAGAAAAAAGTGCTTGCATGAATGGGTGACTGAGGCTTGTATGCAGTAGAGTAGGAAAGCGCTATATAACAACCAGTCCTTTTATATTTACAGTGTTCTATTATTTTTGCAATATTTGGCTGAACACGAGAGTGCAGCCCCGTTTGCTATCATCAGTTACCAGTATACAGTTAGTGGCCTGGTTCAACTGGCAGCTATACATGTCAATGCCCCATAACACTGTCTCCACCGTCTTTGACAGTTCATCATCCAAAGCATATCATTGTTTCTGTCCTTGTCCATATCAGTCTTCCCATCATTCGCTTCTCGTGTTGCAAGTAAATTTAGATTTTAGTTTTTTTTTTTTTTTCTCTTTTAGTCTCCAGTCCTTAAGATCGAATGCATTAGCCAGCTATCTATGATAATTGTTAAATGGCAGGCTTCTTCTGCCCACGAAACTGATTGTCATTCATTGTTCAGTTAATTGTGAGTCTTTGGTGGTGTGCAGAAGCAAAACCACAAAATAATTGTGCATTCCAACAATTTATGGACCTAACTTTTTACCCGCACACTTCCAAATATAAGCCAGCACTCTTGCTTGTCTTCAGTTAAAATGCAGAAACTTTCGAGTCTTTCTCAGCTCCCCAATGTTTTCACTTCGCTCATCTTTTTCGTGTATAGCTGTTTGACTACGCAAATGATTTTTGTCTCCGTATGCATGAATTTGCTAGTGAACTTTGATCTTTATCCATCATGCCTCTCTAACTATAGCAGCTATTCATTTTTTTTATTTTTTTTATTTTAATCTTTGCAGCTTGTGGTGATGATTGACTGAGGATGTGAATCTTTGATGATAATCACTAAGAGGGAGATAAGAGAGGCTAACAGGAAAAAAAAAAGTCATATTATCAACCAGCTAATCATTAGTTTGCTGCAGATCAGTGTGCTAATATGCTCAGCGGCACACAAGGAGCTTTAATTAGGATAATGAGAAACAGCATTTAGTTGATATCAAAGTAATGACACATGCGGACATGCCTGGACATCTAAATAGAATATTTTGTCCCTTCAAAAATGAGCTTTTCACATTCAATTACTCCCCATTATGCGTTAGATAAATGTGGTCAGTAGTTGGCTTTGTTGTGATGAGTAAACCTCATAAAGGAAGGAGGGAAACGGAGCACACAAAACATGCCTGACCTCTTTTCGGCTTAGCTCGCTGTCATTAAAACACCCTGCATTGTGTAAACACAAAGAGAACATTAAAAATTTGATTAACTCATTCACCCATCATCCATTTCACATAACCTTCCCCCTTCTTTCCTCGTCTCCTCCCGAGCTTCTGTTCCTCCTCTTGTCAAATATAAAGTACTTCGTCTTAGCAGAAACAGCCACCATAAATTATGCAGCACACATCTCACACACACAAAGACGCTGAAAAGTGTGTGTTTAGTGTGCAAAGTAAACAGAGGGTATAAGCTTTATAGCCTTGCATGCATTCTGCTCATGCCCTGTTTCTTCTCACACATCTGCCTGCCTGCATCAGTTGTAGTTTTACAACCGGCAGTATTATTATGTGCATGTTGTTTAAAGACCCAGCTATTCTGTTTAGATTTCAACTCTGATCTCCATAGCATCGCATGCCAATGAAGAGAAGAGAGAATGGCCTTATGTTGCCGCCTTCTACTCTCCCTCCTTTTTTTTTTTTTTTTTTTCCTCTCTCTCGCTTTTCCAGCCCCTATCCCACTGTGTTCTGGGCTCTCTCTCTCCCCTTTCCTCTCTCCTACCATCTGTTCAGTTTGCTGGGCCTGGGTAGTTTTTACTGCTTAAAAGGGACTCTCCTAACCACCCATATATGTCCATTTATTATTCTCCGTGGGCTGTTCTATTCTTGTCCCAGTACAGTAGTGGTTGCTGACCATTGCCTTACTATGTTAAATAGGAATGAAAAAGCTTCAGTGGGTCAGCTCATGCACAGAGGGGTGAGAGAAGCTCACCCCTGCCAGTTTTGTAATAGAAAAATATGTGCAGGAGGGAAGGAGAAGGCAGGATAGAGGCAAAAAAGGGATGTGAAGGAGACATATCAAAAAGAGAACAGATGGCTGTAGCAAAAAGAAGAAAAAGAAGAAAAAGAAGAGATAACGATCCAAAGGGAAATAAAGAGCGACGCTGTGAAGGGGACAGGAGTTGCAGGCTCAGTCAGGGAATAATGGTGCTGCTGCATTTTTAATAGTTGGCCACTTTGTAGCGACCCTTGTCTAATGGATTCTCTGCCTCTTAAAAGCTCCTGTCAGAGCCCTCTACCTCTAACGGTTACACAACGGAAATTACTGAAGGCTCCAACAGTCCCCAACACTTCCTGATAGAATAATAATATTGTCTGGCATCAAACATAATTCCAGTCCACAGATTTTTTTTTTTTTTTTTTTTTGGGGGGGAAATATATGTTCAGAGTTAAATTTACTTGCAGGAAGCAGAAACTAAAACACTGAGGGCTTAAGAAATGTCCAAGACTCGCACTGATATTACAACTCTTTGAGACGAACAGCTCTGGCCGTCACTTTGCTTCCTTTTAGAACACCGCTAAGTGCCTGACAAAGACTTTATTGGTGTGGTGAAAAGGGAGAGACACAGAGCACAACCTCTAGCTGTTAGCTATTTTAAGTGTGTGTGTGTGTGTGTGTGTGTGTGTGTGTGTGTGTGTGTGTGTGTGTGTGTGT
>NW_005187529.1:542466-571873 GCF_000239375.1 Pundamilia nyererei | reverse complement strand
GTGTGTGTGTGTGTGTGTGTGTGTGTGTGTGTGTGTGTGTGTGTGTGTGTGTGTGTGTGTGTGTGTGATTCAGTGTACAGACTATGGCCCCTGGCCATGAGCCTGATCTAGTTTGTAGAGATGGTAGATACTGTTCAGGTCTTCACAAATTACAGTGGGACAGCTCCAGATTTGCATTTTATGGCTTGTGGCCTAGAAACCTACTGTAAATACAGAATGTTTATAATCCTTAACGGTTTGTGAACAGATGGAAGGCTAAGAAATATGATGTGTAAAAAGGAAAACTTTTAAATACTTTGGTTAACATAATTTTGTTTGTCATAGAAGGAATTTCAGTTTTTGCAGTGGTCAGTCAAATGCCAAGTGTTTCAGTCAGAGCTAAAATAATACCATGTGTTGTGTTTTAAAAATTCTTGTAGAGCATTTAGTTGACTGGTCAAGAGGCATTACATCAGTGCCCCTAAAGTACATTTGGTGGAAATATGATCACCATCATTTCTGAGGTGAAAAGTTTTAGACCTTAAAAACTGTTAATGGGGGAAAAAAAGTGAGTTATGAAAGAATCCTGGACACTTTGGTGTAAACCTTCAGCCAACCTGCACAAATTGGAGGAGAGCAATAACAGCACGACTTTGAACTGCAAACTAACTTGGCTTAGTCTCAGAAGTAGAAATATTAACTTTTATTTTGAAGACCAAGTAAAGTACAGTGTTGTGGCTTCATTGCTTCATCTGGAAAAGAAAGGGAGATCTGCAACCTCAACAAAATGTATATGGGGATCTAATGCTTCAGAGGTGCTGTCGGAGGGAGGACATGGTACCTAGTACTTTAGCCACAACTAAGATATTAGGGTGCTGCTACTTTGCTAATTCAAGATCATTTGTATGCCTTGGCATAAGATGAATGGGAAAAGCTTAAAAACACTGCAACATATTCAGTATCCTTAAAAGTTGCATGCAGGAACATCTGACAAATAGCTAGAAAAATCTTTTAATGTGTTATCTGAAATTGGTTATTCTTCCTGTTTTCATGTCAAAGCAAGAAAATCATTCAAATTATTATCATTTTTTTGTATTTCACAAAATATTATGAAACTTACAGCACAGTTGTGGTTCTCTTTGGCATTCAACCTACATCCTCCTGCCTATGATCAAATCACAGCTGTACATTCAGTACAAGAGCACTCCCTTGTGATATTGTTTAATCAGTCTGGCTTCTGATCTAGAAGCGTCCTGTGATTCTCAGTACAACTGATTATATATCTAGGATTTTATGTAAGTTGGCAGAAGCATTCAACTTAACAACTGTGTGTGAGATAAAAGCATTTTTGGAAAACTGGCCAAAATTGTTGGAATCATAAATATAATAAATGTAATGACCAACAATGTTTGTTTTTTTTATGATAAACTTTCAGATTTGTGCAGAACTCCAGTCTGCGTTGCTCATCTTGAGCTCTCTCTATATATCGCTGCACATGTAAAACTTTTCCTCTAATTATTTGTATTTTCGGCTAAGAAAATAGTTTTTAGTTGCCACTTCTTGTTTGCCAGTAGAACCACAAAATATACTACGAAATACACATTGAATCTATGAAGCAAAACATTCAGTTGTGATCATTGTGCTGTTTTTGTTGATAAACACATTCAGATTTCATTAAAATACTTTGTATGTAAAAGTGCATTTTTGGTCAGGACTGTAGTTAAGAATATAACTCTATAACAAACAGACATTATTTGCATGTATGGTGTGCATATAATCTTATAATCAATATCGGGGTTTGGTTTTCCTAATCATGTTTTCCATTTACTGTGTGTGCTCCCCGATGGAAATGCAGCAGGGTAGGTTTGTGCATTGGTGGATGTCTGATCTCTACACTAGGGACCAGATAGATAATTGAAAGATGGGCCTAAAGGATTTTCCCCATGTGGTGTTCTTTGGCACTTCCTTCTTTACATCTCCCTTTTTTGTACTGAAAATCTTCTCCCCACCCACTTTACCTGCTTGTCTCATATCTGTCTCATATTTCAAAAAGCTCAAAGCTTTCCAGTGTTGCGTAGAGGTTACTGGAGTATGACTGACTGGCGATGCTGTCCAATCATGTACGATAAATCCCTCCAGAGTTGTGGTGAGTCAAAACCAACTAAATAGGTGCCAGGAGTGAGACCCCTGCAAAAACTGTGCATTAACTAGAAATCCAGCTTAAGATGTGCACAGGTTGGGGGGTGGAAAATCCTAGAGCTCAGTATATCCCACAAATTTTCTTTGCTAACACCTATGGTAAACTTTAAAACACACATTAAGGTTATACCCCACAACATAAGACCTCAGTATTTAGAGATTTCTCACAAGTCTTTTCTGGGCCAAATAACTGCAGACTGATGGGATTTTGAGTGTGTATTTCTGTTTGAAACTTCCGTTTGTGTATGCTGGAAAGTAATGTGCGTATGGAATGAAAGCTTCACTTTTCACTGCATTAAAGTGCGCTTTCAATGTGCAGTCAGTCTCTTCACAATGGCTGCTTCCCACTGATACCATTTCAGTCCTGGTCACTTTTAGATTGCTTGCAAAAACATTGTTTTTTTTGTATCCAGAAGAAAAATGGATCGTCTCCAAGTGGGAACAAAGTCTGGTGCTCAACCTCTGTACATTTTCTTTCTTTGTTTGAGAGGAATTTTTAAAGAAACAGAGTTTAACTCCATAAAACTGCCACAGTGTTTGCCCTTGCAGACAGTTTAGCTGGGTTACAGACACACTCTTGTCCCTGAGCCAGAGGTGGCTGGCCAGAACAAACATCTCCTATTCCCTGTTAATGAAATCCTGAATAAAATTCTCCCTCCTCAGCTTGCCCCAAATACCCCCCCCACCCCCCCACCCCACCCCACCCCCATGTACACACACACAGTTGCACAAGTACAAATAGAGACACCCTCTATCTACAGTTCTGGTACACTTTCACACATAAAACCATGTACTGAACCCCTATAGCCACACTCCCAGTCAGGGATTATCCTGTGAAAACACTTCTTTAGTTGGACCCCAGTCAAATTACTTTTTGGACCTCTTGTGCTTTTATCAGAGGTGTCTGTGTGGGTGGAGGAGTGGTATACATGTGAATGCAGTCCAAATATAGGCTGATGCTGATTGCAGAGTTAGTCCAAGTGAATGCCTACTAATGACACTTGGAAGTTTTGTATTTCACAGAATTTGTGTGTGTTAGAAATTCTGTGTTGCCTATATGCCAGTCATTTTCTAAAGATAAAAAGAGCAAATCGCCAAGTTGTGTTGCCTGCTGGAAAGCTGGGTTTATGAAAAATGAATTTGACATTTACAAATAGCAGGCATTGATATGAAGAACATGGCTAAAGCCCCCAATCCAGTAGGCTTTTGGAAACGTTATAATAGCAGTCAGCATATAGTCATCCTTTTGATTACAGGGGTACCAACTTACTGCCTGGGCAATGGCCAGCTCACTCGGCTGAGCACAGATTGTTAGGCTACATTCAGCTTTTATTCATTCACACTGCAGCATCTCCTCGGAGACTACCAGCCTTTTTCAAAGTTGTGCTAGAGTCTGCTGTAAGTATGTTTTGGTGTGTGACTTGAAGAGTGTGTGAGCATGCGCATGCACAGGAGTGTGCCTTTGTGTGATGTGTTTTCCTGCTTGTGCCTGAGACACAGAGAGATGAGGCGAGTGTGCCAAAGTGAAAGATAAACAGACTAACGATGAAGGAGGAGAAGTCAAGTGTGCGCCTGTGTGCACGTGCACATGCGTAGTGGATGTGTCGAGGATGCAAACTAGCTTTGTAGCTCTCAGTGAAGTGTTGATTTAAGTGGAAGTGGAGGGAGGAGATGGGATAAAAGGCCTGACTAGATTAGGCTGGCACACACTACTGAGGCGTGTTGTACTGCCTGGCCTTTCAGCGCACTCTGAGCGCGTGCATGCGTGCCTGAGAGACGCGTTCTTGTGTGACAATGTTGGAATCGGGTTTGTGCGTGCGACTGTTGGACGCACTTGCTCTGGTGCTGATATCGGTGCTGCTGTACAATAAAGCAGCAGATTAGCCGAGCCACCAGAGCCGCTAGAACAGCACTGAGAACACTAATCATTGTTCTGGCATCTAGCAATATTCTTTGCTGTACATTGTTTGTTACCACAGAGAAGTGGCATTGTGAAGATGAGGTATGGAGGTTTTACAGTGTCAGCCACAGTGTGTACCAGATTCTTTATCTCGGTGAAGATGGGAGGTAGATTACAGCTAATGCAGCTGTTTATTTCTTTAAAAGTACTTACAACCTTTCAGTTCCTGCCAGTACTGAGGCCAAAATACTACATATTCAAGCACCCCTATCCAGGCAGCCCTTAAAGAGTATCCAACCATAATAGTTCTTTGGGTAAGGCTTGCAGAACTGTCTCTCTGAGAGTGATGTCTGAGGGTTAAAAATAACTTTTAAAGTGGTTTCAAATGCTTGAGGTGAGGTTATTTTAACTTGAACAGACAACCTAGCCGCTTCAAAACGCTGCTTTTTTTTTTTGAAGTCTTCTGCCTTTTACTGACTTTCTTTTTAACATTTCTGTTACATTCTGCAGCTGTTCAGGCAAGATGTAAGGGTTGCTTATAGGTGTTATTTGTGCAGTGCAGTTTCAGCTATTGAGACATTAACAAATACATGCTAACAAAACACTTGAATGAGTACCTGTCTCTGGTTTGTCACATTTGGCAGCAGCAACCTGAGCGTAAATTGAAGATGCTGCTAAATAAGGGTTTATACAAATGTAGTTATTGCTTCTGTTCACAGTAAGTAAACAGTGAACTGTCAGAGGCAAGAAAAAGGGGGGGAAAATTTGTGAATTCCACACAAGCATGCTGTCATTTGTGCTGAACCATTGGAGGAGACAGGGACATTTGTCTGCTACATGTGGTACAAGAGCAATCTGCATTTTTCATTGATTTAACTTCCTGCATAAATAATTAAGAGCCTGAGAGGCAGTATCTTCATGTACTGTACATTTTCATCTTTATATGTGCACAATCAATTTGTCTGGCTAAGTAGAAAGTGCATGGTTGATGGGTGCTTTTACAGGGTTAGTATGAACATGCGTCTAATTCTATGGAGCCCATTTTGACATTCATTAAAATGTACTTTGTGCATTTAGGATGTTTGGCATGCAGTACATACTGCTGAACATCATTAGGAGAATTCTCTTATCAGAGCTTGACATTGTTGTTGGACTCATGCTGACTTTGAACTGACCTGTGACTTAGGACTGACTCAGTCTCCCGATGCTGAATTTCACAGAACTTTACCAAATTTCCAAATCAATGCTAATATTGAACTTTATGGTGTGTATTCATTTTAATTAATAAGTGCTGTAACATTATTGACTTATTGACATCAAGAGAAGATTCATTGTCCTGGTATAGTGCCCACCATAATGATTGGGACAAACAATTTCTGTAGTTTTGCCATTTTGTACTTTTGCTTTTGCACATTACCACAGCAACATGTAAATCAATATATGATCAGAGTGCAGACTTTTAGCGTTACTTCAGTGGGTTTTTTTTTTCGTACAAACTGCTTAAGAATTACAGCCATTTTTCTTCAGTCCCACATTTCCAGAGGTTCAAAATTAATTGGACAATTGACTGACAAACAGTTCTACAGCAAGGTGAGGCCCGCTCCCTTGCTGTTTCATGTGAAATGAAGCAGACACAAAATCTGAAGTTGAGTCAAAGTAGTGAGTTTGTATTTTTATAGCTCTCACTGTTATGTTAAATATGAGACCCATAGAGATGGCAGTGAAAGTGAGAGAATCTCTAAACCCACACAAACCTATCACAGAGAAATGGGAGGAGGCAGGTGTATCACCGTCGAAGTCGAGACGGCTTTCTGAATGGAAACGGAAAGTATGTACAAAAAGTTACAAAACACTGAATATACTCAAGAACACTAGATTTGGCCACAAAACATCTAAAACGCCTGCAAAGTACAGAAAAAGTCTGTGGAAAGATGAAACAAAGATTAACTTGAAACTGCTTACGATTCAAAGCAATGCCACATTATCTGCTAAACATCGTGGACGTAACATGGGTATGGGTATAATGCCTGCCAGTCACTAGTGTTTATTAAAGATGTGATTGCTAATAGAAATAGCAGGATAAATCTTTAAGGCTATACTCTCTCCTCAGATTTAGCCTAATGCCACAAAACTGACTGGACAGTGGGTCATTTACAGTACACTGTGAAGCAAGGCAAAGAAATGAGAGATTCTTCTATGGCCTAGTCATTCGCCTGATCTCAATTCAGTAAAGGATGTTTTAAAAACAAAACTGAATGCAAAAAGACAACAAACAAGCAGAAACTGAAAGTGGCTGCAGTAAAGTGAAGCTTGGGATCAAAAGCAGCATTTATTGGTGTCCATGGATTGCAGGCTTCAGGCAGACATCGGCTGCAAAGGAGTTTCATCCAAGTATTAAAATCTTTACATTTATTTTATTTTCATTTTGAGCCTTTGAAAGGAGAACTGTGTATAAAAATGACTTTAATTCCTAAACAGTCCAACAAAAATTTTGTGAAACCTCTTGAATTAAAGATTACAGTCTGCACTTGAGTCACACATTCATTGTTTGTACACAAACAATGAATCTGGATTGTAAATCTGAGGCAAAACTACGTCTTTATACAGGACACTGCATATACAAACAATTACTATTTTAGTTTAGGAACCGTTTTTATGGTTTTTATTCAAGTTTTTTTTCCCCACAGCAACATTAATAGCACATAAATATTACTTATTTAGTCCTTGCAACAATTTTGTAAAATTATAGCCATCAGACCCCCAACTACCATTATGATTAAAATCAAAGGCCTATGCGTGCACACAGGATTAAATGAGACTGATAGCAAGTAGTTTGATGTAAAATCTCACACTCCTCAGTTACACACAGAGACACACAGAGAAAGTGTCAGCCCCTAGATTAGATGCAGTGGAGACTCTGCGTACATCAGGAGGAGCTTTCAGTGCACTGCAGATAATACTAACTGTAGCACTCTTACCAATACCAACCCTAGAATTATCCTCTCAGCGGAGGTCTCAGAGTCCTCTCTGTCTCTCTCAAGAAGAAATCAATGATGTGTGGGACACTCAGGCAGTACAGTGGGGGACCCACCTGCATGCAAGGCATACAATAATTCCAGATTAGTCTCTTCTTGGTACAGAATAAGAAGATAATACAGTTGTAAGCTGCTGATATTGTTTTCGGTCTGAAAGATTTAACAAGCAGAATGTTTTTCTTTTTAAAGATAGTTTAGAGTGCTTCCTATTATTAAAAAATAATAAAAAATCACACTGATGAATTCATGCACTTAGGCAAAGTGGATTAAATACGAAGCATACAGAGGTGAAACTGCTACCAATCCTCTTGCACTGCAGTAAGTTCATCCAAAAGATTATTTTCAAAAAGTCACTGTATTCCAGTCATGGATATTTCTTTTTACACGGCACAGTGACTGACTGCATACTAAGGAACAGACCTGCTTATAAGGATGGGTGGGTTAAGTTAAGACCTTAGGAGCATACTGCAGTGATACAGTTGGTAGGTGTCCTGCTATGAATTTTAGGGTCTTCCACAACACAAGTTGGAATAAGGTCTTTGACTTGTCCAATAGCACATTATCATTCCTGGACATTTCTTTTGGTAGAATAACCTGAGTGCTGAAGTTGTCCTTCTGCTTGGCACTCTCTTTTGGGATTTAGCTAGTGAACAGGTGTCCTGACATTTTGATTCAGTTTAAAGATAGAATGATGTTATTATGCTTAGATTTTTTTTTCTTTCCTCAAACAGAATGCGCCTCATTTTAAATGAAACAAAATATTGTTCCAACAGCATTCTGGCTGAGCAGTTGCTTTCTGCGTGAAGGTCCCACCCTGCCGTAATAAGTGTTCTCACCCCTCAGACTATTACACACTTTGTAGTCAGCGAGTCCTAGCGAGGACAACAAGAGCCTTGAATTTTCTTCATTTGTAATCAATCTGTCTGAGGAATTTTGGAGTTTAAACTCAAAGAAGTCTTTCTTGGAAATCTTACAGTGAATTACTTCCTCCAACATGTTGTGAAAATCAGATCTTCGTCATCCTGTTTATTGAAAACAACTGAAATCTCTTTACCGGTTCCTTTTTTCCCTCCTTTTCTTTTAAAGACACTAAAAGACACTAAGACGCTAAAGTGAAAAAGGAGAGTTGTTAGTTAGCCTGGAAGCATGTGGTAGTTTAAACGTCCACAGAGAATTCTGGGTCAAAAACAAAGTTAAAGCAAAACAGCTGAGGAAAAGTGAAGCAAATAATCGGATTAGAGTAAGGAGTGCAAAGGCAAAAATAACCCAGTCAGGGAAAGAAAGAGGGGGGGGGGGGTGTAAAATATGTAGAGCCTATAAGATAATCTTACATGAAGAGAGTTGTTTGGTTTAAAGATCTACTGTCACTCTGGTATAGGAATCTCATTGTGCATCCCTCTGTATTGCCAGTGTACTAGAGTGGTATATGAGACATGTCAGGCGAAAAGCTGAAAGACAGTCCTAGAGAGTTCAAAACATACAATCTGGACTTTACAACAGTCAACCAGAGACATAAAGTCTAGCTGAATTCCAGATTGAGTGACACACTCAGACAGAAGGAAAATGGGGCTGACAAAAGAGGAGTGGCAAAACAGAGACAAAGCAGTGGAGACAGACTTTTGCTTTCTTCCAAAGTATTGCCACAAGCTGTTGGGCTCAGTCTGCCAACCTAACACAACTTCCCAGCCATAGATAAGCTTCGTGTGCAAGCGCATGTGTCTGTGAGTGTGTGTACATAATTCATAAGCAAAGCCAAATCATGATCTAGAGATTATCATGTCCAGTGGCACAGAAGTAGAGCAAAGAGAGAAAACTATAGATGGACTGGTGGATGGACGGAAAAGTGTTTATAAGGGGAAAACTGCAAGGTTTATAGTACAAAATCATTTATAGGATATATATGTATATGTATATATGTATATGTATGTATGTATGTATATATGTGTATGTGTATATATGTGTATATGTGTATATATGTATATATGTGTGTATATATATGTGTATATATAATTTTTTTTTAATTTTTTTTTTTATATTTAGTAACCCCATACTTAATGCAACAGCGTGTGTTCACATACGCATTCCCAGGCACCTTCTGTTTCTCTATCTCCTTTCAGTGGCTCCCTCGCTCTTTTACTTTCAAGGAAGGGTAATCCCTCTTGTAGTTAATGTGCTGTGACATTTCATGGTACAATAGGATTTGGGAGACACTATGTATTCTCATGGTGCCGGGGTCTGGCTGATAACCTTGCTGTCTGGGTGATTTTGGACTCCAGCAACTCTTGGGCTAGCTTTTATCTCACTTTGGAAATCTAATTCTCAAGGTAGAAATGCAATTCACGGTAACACAGACTGTGAGGTGACGCACCGGGGGTTATTGTAAAACCACAGTAACTGCATGCTGTCATGCATCATCTCAATTTCACAAATTCACTGCTAGTAACATCTGATTCATAGATTTAATGTGGCATCAGCTGCTGTGACAGATTAACGTTTTGCTGAGCAGCAGTGCAAGTGACAGCCAGTGAAATCTTTATACTTATGGAGTGGTGCATGCTGGATACGTACCATGTGCTATTGGAGCCACTTGCCTTTGAGAAAAGCCTTTAATATTAGACAGTGTAAAAATATTGTATTCTACGTTGTTTCCTGGAACGTTAGGGATGAGATGAAATGGTTGAGAATTTCCATGTTTTGCTGAGGGACATGAAGGGAGCAGAACATGTAATCATAACCAAGGAAGGAGGGCCTGTTCTCTGCTGCCACTTTTATTGTATTTGAAAACATGGTGCCAGCTATCACTGTCACCTGAAGAAGCATGTGAGATACAGCTCAACTTAGAGGAAAATCAAGTGAGTAGTCCATGGTGAGCTTTGACTTTTACTTGAAGCAAGTTGTGTTACATGACATCATGTCATAGACCACATCTGTAAAGTCAACCACATTTAAGTCATTGCTCTGTGAGAGTTTTGGGCTTCTTTATATGGACAGTAAAGAAAAGTGCCAACTGCAAACAGTAAAAGAAGAACAATTAGAGAGCAGGACAGGACAAAAGTCTCCAGCTTCCTGTGCTTTTTTTTGCTGAATTCAGACAGAATGTCTAAATTTTAGGAAGAATCTTGGCGTATGCAATTTGACATGATATAGGCAGCAGGGTTTCACCTTTGGATGAGCTCACGGCCAAAGTTCTTATCATGCCTGCAGAGCTGATGTGAGACGGTTGGATAGAAGGATTTTTCTCATCGCCCTTCAGACCAACTGCCTAGACAAAGGCAGTGTTGGAAGGGATGATGTTAAATGTTTTACATGACATTTCATTGTTTTCTTCTTTGTTTGGAGGAAGTTTAAGTGCCATAAATAACAGCATTAGCAGCTTAATTCCCCTCAGTTATACCTTCTCAGAATTAAAACAAAACGGCTTTAAACAACCTTTGATTTGGATATGACATAATAATAATAATAAATGTTTATATTATCACTTAGTTATTTAAACTGTAGTGAAGCCTCTGGTCTGAAAAGGCTAATTCGATTCACAGGTTGTCATTTTGATCTACACTAAGACGAGCCGTAAATCATCAAATGAATGACTTTAATCCAAATCATGCAAAAAGGCTCCAACATAGTACAGAACATCTTCTGCTTAAGCTAAATGCAGATTACAGCTGAAGTGAACTGAGTGTTTATCTAGCTAACAGCCATACCAAGGGACTAACGTCTTGTCGCTTTGATTTGCCGTAAGATTTCTTTTGAGAGCGTGACAGCGAGCGTGAGACAGTGAGAAGTGTCACGCCCAGATTTATGAGACGGGCTTGGCAGCCCTGATATTGCTGTTTTGGCTGACTGTGTTATACCTGGAGGGAACTCGCTGCTGCCGCCGCTACACTGTAGCCAATTTAGCTGGAGCACAGCTGCTAAGAGGCTCCCCGAGGTGTGTGTGTGTGTGTGTGTGTGTGTGTGTGTGTGTCTGTGTGTGTTTCAGGATTAGCCACGGCACCAATTAAAGCCTCACACTGGTTTTTAAAGGATAAATTATTAACAGCAGAAGTGACCCCTCTGGTGGCCTTTCTTTCCTCCTTTGCTATTCTCATGTCTTTTTTCTTCCTCCTTTCCTCTCCAGTATTCACACACTTTTATCAGACTTGCTTCCCTTTCGTTTTCTTGTATTTGCCTTTCCTTGCTCTTGTTCTTATTCGCTACATTTCAGTCCTTAAAACTTAAAGTCTTTGTGCAACCTCTAAAAGATTGGGGCAGGCTTTTTTTTTTTTTGTCCTGAAATCAAGTGTCCTTAAAGCTGCAATTTTACATCATATGTGTATTCCCCGTACTGAGTTTTTAGGCAGATTGATGCCTTCAGGATACAGTTGGGTAAGATTGTTGCTCTATGCAGCTCTGTTTCATTCTCCTTTTTCTCCCTGTGCTCAATAGCAAAAGCATGTTAGCCGGTAATGGATACTTTTAACCTTTTCCAGGTAATTTGATCAGGCCTTTAAATCAATCCAAACACTGTGTCGGGGTTATGATTTAATGCGAATACACGACTGCTACTTCTGTTGAGCTTCTGTGTTTTTAAATAAATGGACGAACCATGTCTTTCTGTTGTGAATGCTTTAATCCTGGATTCTGAATTGCAGACGTGAGATGCTGTGCACCATCTCTCACAATAACAAAAGACATGAGACTTGAAATGCTTCACAAGCATAAATGTATTAAACACCACTTCATGTTGCCATTCAGTATTCCAGCTAATGGAATGTCCTGTGGAAAATTCTGCGACATCCCCTCGTCATAGTTGCTCATCATTATCCAGATGTGTTTTGATTTGGCAGTTGACTCTAAAATGTGATTTTCATTTCAACAGTAAAGTGCATTTTTGAATTAGAGTCCCTGGTGTAAAATTATTAAGCTTAACTCACTCCATGGACATCAGATTTTTACTCTGCCTCTCTGCCTGGCCAGCTGTGTTATGCATTTCCTTTTAAGTCATGGTTTGGGTTCCTGTCCAATCATCCACCTGCAAAATAAAAATATTAATTCTCTGACTCAGTTCTGACTTTGTTCTGGTATCAGAATCTTCCCTCTAGATATCGTCAGGTCATCATCTGATCTCACAGAGGGCAGATTTCACTAAATATGTTCCCGTTTCTCACACTCTGATTTCTTCATCCTTCTATCCCACCAATTTTCCCATTCCTCCCACCTCTGTCTTCTCTCATTCCCTGAATATTTGCCCCTCTCAGATTTGATTAAGGAATTTAATTACAGCGAGGGACATAGTGGAGGAAGGAAGGAAGCGGCTAATAAATGTTCGGTGACCCAGAGAGAACAAAAGGTAAAGATAAGTGTATTTAAGTCAGACCTGGGGAATCTGAAGTGGAGGAGCTTATTGAACCTTATGTCAATAGCCAAGACTGCATAGATTTAGTTGTGCATTGATGCTGCATCACTGCTCCTACAGGTAAATCCTGCAGCACCCTTGAAGATTTACATTCACCAACCACTTTATTAGTCACACCAGGCTGGTGCTAGACACCTATTTACTTTCAGAACTGCCTTAATTCTTTATGGCGCAGAATCAACAAGGTGCTGAAGAAATTCCTGAGATTCTCGTGCATATTGAGCAGCTGTATCTCTACTAATTGAAGATTTTACATGTTGTGCATTCAGAGATGTCTTTTTTTGGTATACTAGAGAAGGATGGTTGTGAGAATGACCCAAAATAGGATATGCGGTAAAGAAGATGCATGCCACTTGCTTAGGTTGTGTTCCCTTTAAAACTTATTCCTTAACAGAAGGTAGTAAAACATAACCTCTTATGTTTACTAGATGATGGTGGAGGGTACCATATTGTGTTGAAGTATGGCTGAGCAGCTAGCTGTACAATGCTGTCTCTAGAAGCACATACTTTGCTATTTTAAGGGCATAGATGCACTTAAACTGCATGTAGTACACTACAAGTACCTGGATGTTGGCGCTATGTTGGCGCCTTAGCAGACTGGGAGGGACTTCAAAGCACTTTTCAGCCAGCTGGAGAATGTCGTGGCCATGAAAGAAGTAACCATAAAACGGGCACTTAAGCAGGACCCAGGAGACAACAGCCCAAAGTTCACAGATTTTACTGGCACAACAGGTGTCTTCACAAAAGGAATGTTAAACAGGATGTTCATGGGAAGGAGTCTCTGGCAACTTGGGACAGCAATCCTGAGATAGAGGAGATGAGCGTTGGAGACAGTCCAAAGTATGAGTGAGTCCAAAGCTGTGAGCAAAAAGCACATTTAAATTGTGAGGTCTTACTTGGAAGTGATGTGAGGTGAGCTGTGGGAGGAGCCACTGATCAGGGTTTGAGTGGCAGAGGAGGCAGGTAAGTCCAGAGGCTTAGTATTTGACAAAGTTTTCCCAGAGAAGGCAGGCCAGCTCAATAGAAACAGGTGAGTGAAATTGGATTTGTAACTACTATTCAGCCACAGAGGAATCACTGGAGGAGAAACAAGGGGGTTAGCATGGGAGATACTGAGGTTTTGCTTAGAGCCATAGAGAAGTCTGATTACCGCTCGGTAGGACAACAATCTGGCAGAGACTCTGTGTTGGAGCAGGTGACAGAATAATAGGGGACAGGTGTGCAGGCCGAAGAGCAGGAACATGGAGACCTGCACCCTATCCTCCTCGAAACAGAAAATGTTAGCATTACAGAAAATGACAGATGACCAGTGCAGACTATGACAGAGTGAGATTTGTCAGCAACAATGGTGACTTTAATCGTAGCCAGCTAGAAAACAGTTGCTTATTATTATTTTTAATCAGGCACTGATAAAATATTGTTTGGTCTTCATGCATATTATTAAGTTGGCATCATCACTGCAGAAAAAAATATTGTGTGGCTTTTAAGTGTGTTCTACTTACAGTGGCGATTGTTACTGTAAGTGCACACCTCAACGCTCCTCATTTGAGAAAAGACAACCCTGTTATAGAATTCAGGCTATGGAATTAATGTACACAGTGTATTACATGTACTGTATTTAGGCTTGTTTTTTTTGCGTTATGGCAGTACCTGGAAAAATGTCATGTATCCATGTATTGTGGCAGTAAATCGGAATGTCTTAACTTAATTTAAGCAATTTGGGCTAGTGAATCTAAACCTTTTTGTTCTAAAATCCATCTTTACAATTTTGAATATGCGCACAAACCTTTTAAAAAATTTTGTTTTAATAATGTAGCAAGTTACTATTCTGTTGCCTTGCATTTTTCGATGTACTGTATGTCCCCACCTCTGATGTTGCTTCATTTGGCATTTTAATTGATTCACTAATGAGAGTAGACCACCCCCAACACCCAAGCCTAGACACGCTTGTATGTTGGGGAATTACTGAACGATAATTCTTATCGCACTGTTTCTTATTGTTGTAAGATGATGAACCCAACACACACCAGTCTGTACACTCAGACACATGCAGATACACATACAGGACTGCACCAAATCCTATCTTTTCAGCTTCTCATTGTTGCTGTGGAGAGACATTATTCTGTCTGCACACTTATTCTATAGTCTCCATTCTTTGACCTGACGCTATATAAGCATTCTGTCTTATTCTTATGCCCTCTTATTCTGATGGTAATTTGACTGCCTGAAAAGACTGGCAGAGGATTGTTCTGTCTCATTCAACAAAATACGGTAAAAAGTCATTCCTGGGATTTTAAAAAAAAAAAAAAAAAAAAAAAGCTCTGCGGTGGATTTCCAGGGCTCTGTCGTCGTGTCTGCAGTTGCCTGTCGGCCTCCCGTTCATATGCTAATGAGCCAGAGCTTGATTGTTTCCTCATATTTTAATCTCCTGCATGGTGCTGGAGGGGTGGGGGCAGCAGATAGGAAGAGGGTGGGTATGAGGAAGAAAGATGAGACTGAAGGGAACGAGATGATGGATGAGGAAAACAGGACAGGGCAGAGGGTGTTGGAAACTGAGGAATGGAGAGGAAAAAGTTGAAAGGGAAAGATTTTTTTATTTTTTTTGAGACTGCTGACTGAGATGATATATTGAAGGAAAATGTTTGACAAGAACAGTAAAGAGGTGAGGGACGGGGTGGGGGGCAGGATGAGGTTATTAATATGCAAGAAGTAGGCGATAAGATAAAGACGGATAGAATCACTGCAGGATGATAAGCTGCAGATGGAATACACAGTTCACCTTATCAGGAGACATCCAGAGTTTATTAGCGGTGACACAAAAGAGGTACTACTACAGATGGAACTCTGCAATATTTTATATTACTTAATTTTAAACTTCAAGGGGGGTCATTGAAGATCAATGAAACTTCTGCACTTTTTCTTTTTGTAGAAGTCTGTTTTAAACCATTCATGATTCACCAACCCTGTCTGCCACCGCTTTTCATACATACTGCCGGATTGAAACACATTGACCAGGGGGGCAATGAGAGGAGGAGCGAGAGAGACTTTCTTGAATAAACTAACGTTGAATTTGCATAAATATACATAATAAAAGAGCTTTGTGCAATGCGCCTCTTCAATATGCATGTTTTTTTTCCCCTCTTTTTGTAACTTGTATGCTAGAGGTCATGCAATTTAGAAGGAAGAATGTAGAATGAGATTTGTTTTTTTTGGAGGGGAAATATACTCGGAGAGGTGGAGATAAAATCATCTGGGTGGGTTTTGAAGTATAATGTAGTGGAATGTTTTTGTTGGGTGTCACTCAGGAAGGGTTTTCTTTAGAAAAAGCATACAAGGTCAACCTTTTTTTGTAGTTGGATTTGAAAGTTGCTGTGATTGTGGCAGGCAGCAGAGATGGCACATATGCAAGGATATGGCTTGACCAAGGACTTGAATCTGAGCCAGTGTGTGCACCGCACCTACAGGATGTATTTGGTGGGAAATACAGTACCTGCACTGGTGGAGCCTTTCTTAAAATGAAAACTACTGAAGGAAAATGACAGTGTTGCCAAATCTGAGCATACTATATGCTAGCCATTAACCACCAACCAACAAATTTCATTTTTGGAAGCACCTGCTTGGCCAGATATATTTCTTTGGATGTTCTGACACACAGAATTCAAACTACCTTCATTTTAAACAGTCAGAGCAGTATGCACCCATTTTCTGTTACATACAGCAGAAGATCACACAGGTTGGGAAAATGTTCCAACCTCTTTTCTTTGAGGCATACGCTGTTACATAACTCCATTATTTAGACAACTGCCAATATTGCGGTAATTGTTGTAATATATGCTTTCCAGCATATTTACAGTGCAAGTGCATTCTTGTTGATATACAATTCAGGTGCCTGTGTACATGATAAGGTGTGGTTATAACAGCAGGTTTGTTGCTATGGCTACAGCTTGATAAATATTGGGTTAAGCTGGGTAGCTAAAAATGTTAAGACACTGATTACAGCCAAAGAAACAAAAAACAAAACCCAAAAACATCAGATGCAGGTAGAACTGGGCCCTATCATACCGTTCACGGTGATACTGGTATAATGTTGGGCAATGATAAGAAAATGAAATATCGTGATAGAATCTGGGTTAAACGCGCGTGCGCAGTGCCTTTGTTTCCGCACATGGCAGAAAAAGCATGGCGGTGACGGAGAATGAGAAGGGTGAAAGCGGATTGTTGAATGAAACTGATGAACCAGAATTGGTTTGTAAAAATGCTGCAACTTCAGTGTGGAATTGGTTTAGCTTTCGTCCGTCAGATACACACCACAGCACTATTTTTGGTAGCGCATGCTAGCGGACCGTTGTTATTACCATGTTTTTTGGAAAATCAAACCTTATAATCCCGTGTGCCTTATGTATGAATTCTGGTTGTGTTTACTGACCTCAAAATGATTTTAAGTGGTACACGGCGCTCGAAAATCTGTCAATGTTTTAGTACGACTTTGCTAAGCCACGAACCCGCACTGCTTGATGGATTGTTGGAGCATTACGGCTATCGTAGGCAGGAGTGATATGTACTGCGCTTCAACATAATATTACTGTATTGTGTGTGTGTATAACCTCTTAAGTTTTATGGATATTATACATGGTTATGCTGAGGATATTTCGGTCAATTTCCACTGGAAATGCCTTTTGCTTAAACTGTCAGCGAGGAATTTGCATTTGCACTGTTAAATTCTTATATTACTCTAATGCACATAAAAAAAAACAGCTGCTTGTTTAAGTGAAAATACATTGATGGGTTTTTGGTTTTTGTGCACTAATAAAGTTGTGGAGTTGTAAAGTATTTTGTCTAGAGTAAATTATATCGTCAGTTATATCGGTATCGCAAATTTTCAAATGTATATCGTGATAAATATTTTTGGTCATATCGCCCTGCTCTAGATGCAGGTCAAAAAAGTCCATCGTCCACACTGATATTCACATGCTATGTTTTGCTTTACCACCAATTGGGCGTATTACTTAACAGCTGGTAACTGTGAGGTGCACAATTGACAAAGAATAGCAGGGATGCTGGCTGTTTAATAGAAAACACATGGGAAGGCTCAAAGATGCTTTTCAACTCTAATTTCTTTGCTGTAATGTAATGGTGCATTACTCTGTGTTTAGGTTACCTTTTTCCAAGTGAATTGTTGTCTGACTTGAGATGCAAATGCATTTAGATAAAGTGCCATATGTTTGTGTTTTTCAACATTTCCCATAACCCTACACACCAACAGTGACTCAGCCTTGGTCTCCAGAACAATAGGTGGGCAGCCTAATACAACTTTGAATCAATCACAGCTTGCCTGTATATGCAAAGATAGCCTGAACCACCCCTCCTCGACCCACCCACCCACTACCCTCCCCATGACCTTCTCAAAAACACAGCCGCAGGAATTCGCTGAGAGTTCAGCAACCTACCACAGCCTCTCTCCATCATCTCTTTATCTCCCACCAGGCCTGTGAGCACAAAGTCCAAACTGCATGCCTCCTGGGATGCTTGTGCAACATGTTTATGACAGCCCAAGTGTTGTTGATGCTGCTATTGCTGATGTTAACGAGAAAGGGAGAGGTAAAAGGCTGGAACATGTCGTTCCACTGGGAAGCAACCTTGACGACCTTGATCTTCTAAGGAGACTGAGAGAAGTAGAGAAGGATTCATATGGGAAGGTGGTGGCTGAGGAGACTGGAGAAAGGGAAAAGCAAAAAAAAAAAAAAGATTCTAGAAAGACTAAGTGGCAGCAGATTAAATATGATAGATCAACAAAGTATTGAGATTTTTTATCATTTAGACAACGAAAACATTTTGATGAAAATATGAGCAATTTTCAAGTCGAATATCCTGCATCTATATATTAAGTAAACAGTCTATATATTAAACACCTTGCTGCAGTTTCCTGCTGCACTTTTGCTTTGGCAGCAAGTTAAATAGGTCAGACTGTTTTGATTGGCTCATATTCTGTTTTAATTAAAGTGAAACTCTTCGGTGTGACTGACCTCGCACTTAGATGTAGTCTGATGAAACTTGCAGACACCCTGGTAAAACCTGAGCATGCCTTTGAACTTAGGAAGCCTTCAATTACAATAACCGTGCTATGGTAGCTCAAAGGGTATGGTTAGGTTTAGTATTACAATTATATATAATGCTAAATATAATGCTTGGTCTGATATGACAGACATTGGCACAATACTGTGTGTGTATGGGTGCCACAGCCTGGACCTCTGAACCACGATCTGAAGGTCCACGTGATGACAATGCTATATAGAGCTGTTTAAAATGACAATAGGTTTACAGACTGACAAGATCATTTTGGTGTGGCATACTTTGAGTATTTTAGTATGGCTTTTTCATACAAAGTCAACAGTTTAATTACGTTACATTTACATTGTTCTTGAAGGGGTTTATTTTCAATATAATAGACTTGTGATCAAAATCTTTTTGTATTTGATATTTATGATAAAACATTGGAAATAATTTTACTAAACAGTAAAATAAATGCTACACATGTCCTGTAGCCCCAATAATAAAAATCATAAAATAATCTTCAAAAATTTATGGAGTAAAAGGCTCGCAAAATTTCAAAATCCCTGGTAGCCCTTCGGGCTGGCACTCTTCAGTTTTTGGTATCCCAAAATAAATTTAAGTAGCCCGAATAAAAAGAGCAATTTATGTTTTGTTTCCCGTTTTGTTTCCGTTACAATGTTATACATTAAAGTATAATATTGTAACAGAAACTAAAATTAATCAAAAACTTGTTAAAATACAAATCACAACAACTGAATAAAAATTACAATCATCAACTCAAATACTTGGTTCTCATTGAGCAGAAATTTCTATGACCTTTTAAGAACTGTGTAGAACATGAATCAGTCTGTGCCAGATCCTGAATCTGACATTTCCACTGGAGTCACTGGTAAGAGGTAAGTGGAACCAAGATCTAGGCCATTTGCTTTTTGAAGTTTGCAAAGACTGCTAAATTTTGCCAAAGGTAGTTCACTCTTTGCAACATAGTACGCTGTTCTAAACAGCTTTTTCAGGACTTCTTCTGTGTGCTTGGTTCATTTTTAGAATGTTTTTTGCAATTGCTGTTTGTTCTGGGAAAGATATTGCAGACTGAGCAATAATGCATTTCTTGCATTTCTCATGGGTTCTGATGGGGTCTTTCTTAAAATTACTGGTTCCAGTAACAAAGGCGCTTGTCGACTCACAACACACCTGGCAGAACATCATGTTATTTAGCTCGTCATATTCCAGCCACAGAAATTCTTTTGTCCATGAAACCAAAAAAGCTGCGCTTTTTTTGCCTTATAGTCTGATTTGTCATAACTTTTCCGTTTTGTGGTTGGCTTTTCTTTGGCTGCCCCTTCTTCACCCTGACCTGTCTTATTTGGCTGAGCACTAAAATACCTGCTACTGAAATCTCTGCACAATCAACCTCACATGTTTAAGCTTGCTGTGGGAGATTTCACTTGTCATGTCTGAATAGTAAGCTAATGAGTGATAAGACGATGCCAGAGGAATTGGTGCGCAAATAATCGTCACTCACCAATCAGTGCTGCTGCTCTCTACACAGATATTGGTAGCCCGACTGGAAAAATTGTTAGCCCCGGGACATCGGGCTAGCGATTTTGCAAGCCCTGGAGTAGATTAAAATGGGTTTCAAAACGGGCAAATAACAAAAGCCTGCACTTGTTTGTTTTTTTTTTTTTAACTGCACTATGCACTTCCTAAAGTACATTTAGTAGAACAAAGATAACAGTATAATACCATTCCCTTAAAAGTAAATAGTGCCCAGAGGGTGAGCTGCCTTGGTTTGGGTTTGTGCTCTTGGAGTGCTTCTTGTTTGTACTGTCTTGATCTTGACCACAGTTATCACTTTGACTATTTATCTGCATATTTTCTTCTTAATAAAGCATGTAGACCATCTGTTGAATCAAGGTTGCACCTCATGTAGGGACAAAGGACTGCAGATCTTCTTTTACTAGGAACTCGGCTGCTAATGGAGATAGTTTTATTAAATAACCCTACGGTGTGATTTACCCAGGCGTATCATTTACTCTCCAGACTAATCACAGGCTGGGCTACACCTCTTGCCTACACATTCCTGAGCTTGACACTTGGAAACAAGCAAGTATTCTGTATTGGATATCATTAGGCTTGTCTCCAAGAAGACTATTTATACCTGTGCACAGCATTAGCTGAACTCTCTGCAGTCTTCTCCGCTTCCCCTAACTTACAGTAAATGTGCTATTTTTCTTTTCCTTCATTAAAAACAATGTAAAGCACTCTGTGTGGAGCTTTAATATTCAGCTGCACCCTGAAGCCACATCTTTCAAGGAAACAAAGCCTGGATTCAATAGTTTGACAATCAAGTTACATTTATGAATTCCTGAAAAGATGATTTGTTGTCTTTTCAGGCATTCTGACAGAAGCACTGGCCGAGGCTTAATTTAGCTGCTTGTGTAATATCAAAACAAGGACAGTATATTGGGTGCCATGTTTCCATTCGGATGTACTGTATTCATAAGCGCTTCCTTAAACCCTTCCGCTGCTGTGTTTAGAGGCACAGTGAGTAAGAGAGAATCTTAGAACTGGACCCAAAAATAGCTCGCATTCTTTCCTCTGTTTCAGGAAGCATCAGAAGAGGTCAGAACAACCCTCTCTCTCTCTCCCATGTCCGCCTCTTTCCTTTGTCCCATGTATCTTTAGCTTTACCCGTATCCTTTCTTACTTAACACTCTTTATCAGCCTTTCCTCTTCTATAGTTTTTTTTCTGTCTTCCCTCATGTCATCCAAAGTTCACCAGTATGCGATGTTGTGCAATACCTTCACCCACATCTATACTTAGTTTGTTTTTTCCACCCCTCTCCTAATGTTGTTGCAGATAAGTTTGGAGATAAGTTTGATCATCACAAAGACACATCTGCACATACAAGACTTTTCAGTAGCTATTCATTGTTTAGAAGTTAAAGAACTGAGTTTAATGTATTCTGTTTAAATTATTCCTAAAGCAAAACAATAGCGGGAAAGTGGAGATTGGCAGATTTGGGTGGGTGGCTGGGAAAAGTCTACAGAGTCCAATGAAATAAGTTATTTTGCAGGAATTACTGCCACAACGAGAGTTCAGTAGCTGGAGCAAGTAAATATTCCTGCATTTTTTTTAAAAAAATTTTTTCCCCTTTTTGAGTAAAATTCAACCTCGATGCGGTTGATTGAGGCATCCTTTCATTACACTTTAAAAAGAAATGCAACAGATTATTGTTATTGTTATAGTTCTCATTTGCTTTTTCTCTATTTATTTGCTACATGCAAGGACTAGTCTGAAATATCATTGTCATGATGAGCATAAATGAAGATCAATGCTAGCACATCTACTGTCAGACAGTTAGGCACACAAAGGGTAATCATACTCCTGCATCTTCACAAAGCAAGCAAATGTGTTCAATAAAACCATGCAAATATGGAGCAATGTGACTCTAAAGTGTATTAGAAATGTAAATGATACAGAACTTCATTCTTGAAGTCTGCAGTAGAAAGGAATAGAGTAACAGAGCTGAAAGTGGGGTCGATCTCAGCTGGTACGTGACAGAGCTTGGATCTCCTGCACATGGCATGTCAGACTCATTTTCCATTGTGGACCACATACAGCCCACTTTGATGTCCATTTTCCTACATGATAAAGAAATGGCGCTATAGTCAGGGGTGCACATAAGTGGTCCGCAGGTGCGCATTCGCTGTCAAAATAAGACGCGCACCGGATAAGAAGTTGCAATGCGTGTTTGCGTACGTTAGATTTTCTGGAGGAGGACAGACATTTGTTTAGAACTCTTAAAAATGTCAAAGAAGCTCCTTTAAGCAATTACTTTGGTGTTTCTCCACCTCCAAAGAAATGTCAGGAGTCCGAACCGCAAAAGAAACGCGTATTCTCGGAAAAGTGGTTGCAGGAGGTGAGCTGGCTTCAAACAAATAATGAACGCACAGAGATGTGGTGCAGAATATGCTGTGAAAATCCCACTCTAGCTGACAAAAACACTGCCTTTTATATGTACGCAAACACACGTTGCAACTTCTTATCTGGTGCGCGTCTTTTATTTTGACAGCGAATGCGCACATGCGGACCACTTATGTGCACCCCGGCTATAGTAAATTAAAGAGATCTGTCACCGTGACTCTTTGGGACTTAAATTACAGAAATCTGTCATTTTATTACTTTCAGGTAAAACTTGTGAAAATACAATTAAGTCCAAAACTTATGAGGCCATAAGTTTTGGACTTCCGATGGACGGTCAGTGCCTTGAAAAAAGTAACTACTTCATAGTAATTCCTCTGCTTTTGCTCTGAAATGTACACCAGCATCAGTCGGCAGCATGCATGTGCGTCACACTAAAGTAATATTTCACGGCACGTTTGTGTTTCAGGACTCAGTTGTGCATGAAATCTGCAATAATCCCAGTGACTGTGTTTGCCTTGTGTGACAGTTTGTGTCGCTGCCTCTGAGCCTTTTTCCCAGTGTGAGAACTGCTCCACTGTACTAAGTGTGTCAACAATACCAGCTGAGAGGCAGCCTTCAGTCCACACACAGCAACTGCAGACTAATCCTTAAAAGAGAGAAACTGGATGAAAGCACGGAGGGAGGGAAGCACAGAGGAAGAAATATAGAGCAAGCATATGGGAAAGTGGAAGGATGGAGATGATAAGAGCAAGAGACGGAGCGATGGTGGAGTTGAGCTTGACGGTGAAAGAGGGAGAGAGGAGAGGTGGAAGTGTGAATGCTAGAGAGAGAGAGGGAGACGGAACGATTTTAATGTTTCAAAGGATTTCCCTATCACAGTCTCTGACACATTACATACACAGCTCACTATCAGCCCAACCCTGACAGCTGCACAAATTGGCTGAAAGAGGTTCCCTGGGCAAGGCCTTTGATCAGGTTTGTGTGTGTGTTGTGTCAGCAACACGAGGGGAAGGGGAGAGGTTTTGTACATTTGTGCATACCTGGACATCTGCGTACTGAAGAAAGACTCTTTCTGCTCCAGATCAGTGTAATGAAATGAATGTACAAAGATAAGGCTAACTGTGTGCATGTTTGTTAATAGTCTAACAGTCTGGTTTTGCTTCATGAGCTTATATTGTGTTTACCATGCAGTGGTGTGCAGTGTGTTATCTTAAGCGTGTATAGCTTTTACCCCTGTGATATTTCTCCATAAGATTTCAGCCCGGTGTCTTTTATGTGTCTGACACTCCCCATCAACCATGTGTCTGTGTTATCTTTCCGAGGAGGTTGGTAAACAAACCCATTGTTGAAAGGCTCATATCGAGCCGGTCCGCGGCACAGTTCAGGCTTTGAGGCGGTGAGGTTTCCAATATCGTGATTGCAGACACCACATGGGGAAAAAAGATATGCGCTTCTTTTCTTTCCTCTAACAGTGACACATTATACAATAAACTTTTATAAAATGTCCTGAGAAAGCACACTTATGACAGACTTCACGTGAATTGTTGATTCTAATGATTGGTTGTTTAGTTTTGTTTGTCAAAAATGGTGTAAAATGACCATAATTTTAAAAAGTTTGAAATTGTGAAACCATTTGTCTATGACTCAGAAATATAAAGGCAATTATGTCCTGTCAACTAGATTGACTAATTAAGGAATTGATTATATTTAGCACATTTTAGTATATTATATAGTTCTGTTTTGTGTCTGAAGTGGCTGATACAAAGTTGTTGAGCCAGTATCAATCTTCTTCTCGGTGAATACTGCTTTAGGAGTAGAGGCTGGAGATATCACGATATTTAAAGAAAATTTGCACTAACGATGCCTCTGATGATGCAGAAAAAATGATAAACGATGTTTTATGTTTGGAGCATGAGAGCAGCCGTAAGTAAATGAAGAGCATTTTCCATCCTCTTCCTGCGAGTTATTGTCATTGATGACACACTACCTAATTCAAAGTGTGACACTATTGAAATGAGGACCGGTAGCAGCAGCATTCTAATTCAACAGGGGCGACATAGCATGAGCCAAATATTAGAGCAAAAGTAGCCCAGCTGCTTTAGTTGAACAATAAACTCTTCAGGACCCTGGTCAATATGGTCACATAGTAAAACTGAAAAATACTTTATACCTGGGAAGCTGTTTAACCAGCTCTGTAAAGTTCTGCTTTTCCAACATTTAACCGTGTCAGTAATTTGCATTCACTGTTTGCCCATCCTGTCATACGGAGTTCAGCTTGCAATGCTTGGTTGGGTCTTTTTTTTTTTTTTTCTAACCTTTGCGTCGCAAATCAGTATCTGCTCCATTGTAGCCTTGTTGTACTCGATGTGTTTTTCCCTCAAATGGTGAAACTCGTTGTTTCCACATTACCGGGAACAATTTCCTTGCATATTTTGCAAAGTAGCGTGCTGCTTTGGAGGTGATTTAAAATCGCTTCTGTTTTAGTAGCCAAAAATGATTCTTTCTCTCTGACATGCCTGGAATTGTTTCATTCATTGCACTGGTAAATGTAAATGTGTGGCATTGCTACAGAAACGATATGACATCTTTTTGACATTATCATGTAAAAATTTGTCGGTGGTATTGTGAAAAATGTATGGCGCAGCCCTAAATTGAAGTTATTCAGGAAATAACATCAAACTGCAAATCTCAGAGACACTGGTAATACAGAGTATTATTTGTCCCAGCTGTTAAACTGAAGTATTACCCAGCATAGCCTCTCTTTCACCTCTGCACTTTGTTTGTGTTTGAGCTGAAGTGTACAGGCTCGTTGTTGGCTGCTGGTGTGAGGTGCTGGCCTGTAAATGACATAAGCGCCTTCTCCTTTTACTCCTGCGTGTCTTCCATACATGTGTTGAATCCTGTTAGCGCTGTCTGTCTGAGCTGCTAGCATGCGTCTGAGTGTGTGTTAGGATTTGTGCACCAGCTGAGAGAAAATACAGGTAATGGATTAATATCAGAGCTGGCTCAGGCTCCACATTGCTCTGTTGTGACAGCCTGTCATTATCACAAACACCGGCTCACACTCGTGCACGCACACACAAGCTCACACAAGCTTCCTTGCAATTGTGCATACATATCCACACACGACTCCAAATACAGGATTCACCTTAAGTATGTACACGCTTCCTTTCCTTACCTGTCTCTATCCTTTCTCTTCCTGTCTCTCATTTTCTCGTCATTACGGCACACAGTGCTGCTGCGCTGTGATCATCTCAAGCTGCAGCAGCTTCTTGAACTTGTTCTATCCACTTTCCAACAGTGGAACCAACACTGGGACTACACATCTTTGCGGTGTAGCTGTTTTCCTCCAAGGCAGCAGACGGAGTGTTTTGAATGCTGCTGTCATATGGGCCATCAAGCTTGTTTGCTTCCTCCAAACTTAACCTAATAGTTTGCCTAAGGCAGCGGGCAGGCAGGGGTGGGTGTGCCTTCAGTGCCAGGCACTCATTAATCCTTGCACTGCTCTTCTCCCTGCCAGAAATGGTCATCTTATTAAGCCATTTAGCCAGTATTGAGCTGTGTAATTGGACAGTGGAGGCCAATAGGAAATGTTTGAGTAAGTTAAAGGTGATAAAAGGACCTTGCTTGATTTAAATGCTGTACAGCCTGCTCGGTTCACCCATGGCATAAGTTTATTAATACAAATTATAGCGGTGTTTGCTTTAAGACTTTCTTGCCTGACAGTGGCTTGATACCTTTGCATTACAAGAGATGTTTTGAATATCTTTCATTTTTCTGGTCTACGTTTGCTTGCATTGTAACTAAGGTTAAACAACCAGAAAGCAATTTGTGCTGCTTTTAATGTTTGCTGATTTGTGCACACACACAAACAAACCTGTTTTTCATGAAAATTATCAATGGTTTGAAACATTTCCTTATCTAAATCACTGTAGAAGTCACTGCACCTTTACACTCCAGTCAGCGCTGAAAGGAAGTCCCTACTGCCTTGTCATTATGTGCAGAACCTTATGCGAAGATTCAGCACAGCATGCTATTGTTATTCGGGCAAGCCCCAGTGGTTGGGTACCATGAACATCACGGACTAATTTCAGATCTCTTGCTTTCCTAATTTTATGTACTTCCTCTAGAATAAAGAGATAATTGGGACAGGAAAAGATGTGGATGTGAGATTGGTAGATGGAATTTAGCTGAGGAGCGGAATCTGCAGTGAAGTACTTTTTTTTTGTTGTGTTATCAAATACGTGATTCATGTGACACCAAACATAACAGTAAAGACCTAATGTGACGTTTGCCTTTGTGTGTTTTTCTGTCTTTGCAGCAGTCCTATGCCCCTCCCCCTCCACCCATGGCTCCACCCAGCCCTGGCAACACAGGAGGAGGAGGTGGTGGTGGAGGTCAGGGAGGAGGGCTAGTGGAGCAACTTAGTAAGACCAACCTGTACATCAGAGGCCTGCCGCCTGCCACCACCGACCAGGACCTCATCAAACTCTGCCAGCCGTGAGTTCTATTTTCTTCTACTGTCCCTGCCTTCGCTCTGCAGATGCATTAAACGTCCTCAATACAGCTGAGTTCAGTTCATTCCTGCTCAGTTCAGTTTAGTTCAGCTTGTGGTAATTAGTGTTGCGTGAGTGTGACAGGAGCTTATAATGGGTATCAACAATTTGCTCTTGACCCCTGTGTTCCTCCTCTCTGCTTCCTCAGAGGAAAAGACACAACCCAGCTGGGCCTAGCCCATCCGCTCCTTTCTGCCCTGCGTCATCTACACAACAAAGGATAGATAATCCTCCTGTCCATCGGTGGAGGCTTGAAACTCCTCAGTCACATGAAGATTTACTTCTCACATGGATGACAATATGATGGATCAGTCCACATTCCATGTTAATAGTAATATAAATGAGCTGTGGGAAATTAAATTGCATCAAATTACCAGTTCAATCTAAAATTTGATGACTTGATGCAGCAGCTATATTTGATAAACATCTGAATATTTTAGTAATGGCTGTATCTAGAGTGATTTAGAAGATTTCCATTGGAACTGATGAAGGCATATTTTCATTTTTAGCAGCTTTGTTACGTCTGAGCAAACTCTGATCCAGTGTTTATTTTAACCCATTAGGCAGCTGTTTCCTGATCAGATTTTAGATCAGGGTTCTCATCATAGTGCCTAATCAGATTTAGACTAGGTTCAGAAATATACAGAGTTACTGTTTTGAAAAAACGATGAGACTTTTCAACATGATTTTGTTTTTCTAAGCTTCTTTTCCTCTTTTTAAGGGATCCTGTCACATTTGTTAAAAGCTAATTATTATAGACATTTAAAAAATATCAATTTATCTGTAATTGGAATAATAATACTACACAACAGCGGCTGTGATAATACTGTAGTGTACTTTTCCTGATTAATCACTGAATGTAGTAACTTAAGCTGCAAGAGCAGAAACACTTGACAGGTAATAGGGCCGTACTCTGTTAATTTCAGTATCTAGCTTTGTCCTTTTCTATTGTTTCTTTGTGTTAAAAGTTGGTCCTGCGCATTTAATCCCTACATATCCCAAATGTGGCTCAGGTGGTAGAGTGGGTTATCTACAAATAGGGACGTCGGTGGTTCGCTCCCTGGCTCGAGGTTATCCTTGGGCGAGGTACTGAACCCCAAGTTGCCTCTGATGGATCTGTCAGTGAGGATGTGTGCGTGAATGTTAGACAAGGTGCTTTGGTATAGGGGGGGAAAATGCGCTTATATGAATGTGTGTGAGATTTGGTGGTTGGTTACAGTAAAAAGCTCTATATTAGTACTGCTGCCATTTTCCATTTAAATTTTGTAAACAATTTAAACCTGCTTTTCTTATTTGCCTTCTAGCTTATGTTGGTCGATAATATCAAATGTAATTAGTGAGTTGTATGTTAATAATTATAGTGATTGCTTGTCTTGAAGCTATGGGCTTTAAATATTTTCAAAAGCAATTTGATTGTATAGATTTTGTGAAACAGAGAAGACGGATAAAAAATAAAATGCAAAGACACGTTCACATATGCACACACTGTATCTTTCCTTTCTGTGTGTCAGCTGCAGTTCAAGCCTGTTGTATTTCAGCTCAGCCCTGGAGGCAGTTCTGGAAAAACGGGGTGAAAAATGGGGGCCAATAAAAGTTTCATTAGAGGCCCAGTCAGTGTGCCAAGTGGCCAGTAACATTTAGGAAAGGTCATGGAGGAGGGGAGGGGTGCGTGTGCTGTTGGGCAGCATCATAGTGTTGGGTTTCTAACTTGCTCCAGCTTTTGGAAATAGAGTGGCAGCTTCCTGTCAGTCACTTACATGATATGCGCGCATGCACACACAAACAGGCTTTTCTTTCATGCACAGTTGCAGTGAGTAACAGGAGGACAGTACTTACACTGATGCACATATACAGACATGCACACTCTTTCAATTCAGTGTCATCCATAATTGGTCGCCAACCATGGCTTTTTTTTTTGTTTGTTTGTACCAAACCTCCCATCAGCATCACACACACCCTTACCATTCTTTCATCCTCCTCATTTCCTCCTTCCATCCTTTCCTCTCTGTCCGCCCTTCCCTCTCTCCCTCACCCCTGTTTCCCCCTTCTTTCTCTCTCTGTCTCCGTGCCAGTTCTCAGAGTGTCAGTGAAAAGTGCTGTTGTCAGCTGACATTTCCAATCACTCCCCCGGTCGCCAAAACTATGGACACACTTTTAACGTCTGGGGACAGAGCAGAACGTGAGCGGAATCTAAAGTGGAGCACAAGGGCAATTTCTCTCTCTCATTCACTTGCTTTCACTTCCCCCTGTTGTCTTTCTGTCTCTCTCTCACGCTTGATTCCCAGCTGTCTGTCTGCATATCGATCTATAACTTAATCTGTGGTTAAAACCTGCAGTGTAGCTCATGATGATCTTAAAAAAAAA
>NW_005187529.1:538946-542446 GCF_000239375.1 Pundamilia nyererei | reverse complement strand
ACGCTTGATTCCCAGCTGTCTGTCTGCATATCGATCTATAACTTAATCTGTGGTTAAAACCTGCAGTGTAGCTCATGATGATCTTAAAAAAAAAGTGCTTCCTGTTGTGGTTGATGGATATGAAACTTAAACCTTACAAATATCTTTTTGTACACACATTTCAGAGTTTCCATCTTAAATTTCAGTTTCCGTGATATTACTCATTACATCAGAGTGAAACTCATGGATTAAAAATGTTCAGCTGCTAGAGAAATCTGTTATGGGAGCCATATTATTCAAACTGTAACCATATTGTAAACACCTGTACCTAGTCATTTTTTTAATGTGATTAAACTAGAGCCTGAGGAATATAGTATTTTTAAGACCTCTAAAAATTCCCTGGAAAGTGACAATTAATCTACCAGCATCTGGAAAGAGATCAGAGTTCCCCTATATTGGAAGTTGGAGTCAGCACTTATAACATTTTTTTTTCAAAGGGTTTTTGTCCAGTTTGCATTTATCAGATTTTAAAACATGATGAGTTGTAAATGTTAAAAAAAATGAAAAGGCAGAGCTGACACCAAGACTTTCACTGGGATGGACAAGGTATCAACACAGGAATGAGTATATCAGAGGGACAACTCGGGTTGAAAGCTTTGGAGATAAAGTTAGAGAGGCAAGCCTGAGATGAACATGGGACATGTGCGGGCTAGAGAAGTGATAGTGGATTTATTTGACAAAGGCTGCTTGTGATGCTGCAATGCTGGAGCAAAAGAAAGACCACAGAAAGTTCATGGATTTAGTGAACAATGATATGCAGGGGGTTTTTATGACAGAGGATGCTTGGGACGGATGATCTGATATCCTCGTGTTGGTGTTGTTCCCACATCATCATAATAAATGTTGTTCCAGGTTCGATATTGCAAGTGACCAGGATACTGCTGAAATGCAACGAATTCAAATTGCTGGATTGGCAGACAGAGGCAGTTTTTCGCAAGTTAAGTAGATTTTTTTTTAAGGTGTTTTTTTTCCCCAAAGTCGCAAAAGTATGATGTCACAACAATGTGATTGGTCACTTGCAATGTTGAACCTGGAACAATATTTATTATGATGATGTGGGAACAACACCGACACGAGGATATCAGATCGTGCGCTTGGGCCAGCAGGTGATGGAGGCAAACGATCCACTGTTCCATCCCTTAGAGCAGGGATGGGGGAACTCCAGGCTTCAAGGGCCGGTGTCCTGCAGGTTTTAGATGTGTCCTTGATCCAACGCAGCTGATTTAAATGGCTAAATTACCTCCTCAACATGTCTCCAAGTTCTCCAGAGGCCTGGTAATGAACTAATCATTGGATTCAGGTGTGTTGACCCTGGGTGAGATCTAAAACCTGCAGGACACCGGCCCTTGAGTTCCCCCACCCCTGCCTTAGAGTTAGCAGCTGGAAGAGGAAGTGCTTCTTGTGGTACATCGGCAAATGTCAGCTACCAGCCTACAGATAAATTAATCAGGCTCTACCTAAAATGTTTGCAAATGCTCGCCGAGCATTGAAAAGGCTCCTTATATTTTGAAGGTTTTAATTTTTTTATTTAAATTTTTTTTATTTCAAGAATTAAACCAAAGCAACTGTAAAAAAAAAAATTAAAAAAAATGCATGACTAATAACCAGCTGTATTACATATATCATGCACCAGTATTGGTCCAGTAAGATCTTCTGCTCTTTTGCTGAGCCTCCATATTGACGTGTCAAAGCAGCAAAATATTGTTATTAAAATGACTATATTCCTTTTCCAGGCTTTTGTGCAGTCTGGCTTTTTTTTTTCCTTAACCACTTAATGGCACCACAGAATAACTCGTAGTGCTTTATTCAAGACTAAAGAAGTCTGTTGGATGACTTTTTCTTCTTTTTGAGCAAATAATGTTGGATCTGATGCTCTCGAGGCCTTAATGTCTTAGAAATTATTTAAATGTTAAAAATAACCCTCTGCTTGTAAGATCCTAAATGAAATATTGAACTATCTGATCTGAAGCGCTGTGGTTAGGATGAAGTGGAGATGAAACTATATTTAACTCAGATTAGAGTTTGGTCTGACATGGATCACCACACAGCATTATCTAATAAAAGCAAACAAAAAAGTTGATAAAAGGTAGCTCTTTTTTTTGTTGCTTATACTAGTGGCTGTTTACTCTGTCATGGACACAAATTACTTTTCTGCTATAATGCCAACTCTTGAATGTGCCACCTAACTGGAGAGCCTGGGAGCTTATGATTTACACTTCATGGAAAGGTCTTTTGGCAGACAAACCTAATGTTTCAGTGACATTAAGCCATCGTCTAAACTCACAGCGCATTGGCTTTTCATCATGGAAACAGTCCAAGACTTTATTTCTTCATAGTGCCTAAAGATGTTAAACTACATATGGGGAATGGATTTGAAGACTTCTGAAGCATTGCTGTCTCGGTCCTCCCTCTGTGTTTGCCTGTGTGAGTCTAACTGGCAGAGAGGGAAGAAAATGAGGGAAATGCGAGAGACAAGACAGCTGTATCGGATCCCCAATTAGGAGCTACCACACACAGAGACCAACCTGCACGTACACTAATGCATGCACAATCGCACACATGCAGACAAACGCACAAGTTCTGACAGAACTCGCACAATTTGCAAACGCACAGGACGCGTACATATACATAATGTATATAAACACTCTTGGATATCCTGGAGAGATGCAGAAATGATGCACGTTGGTGTGGGTGGGAACTGTGGTTCAGAAGACATCAAACGGTGAGCATCCATAGGCTGACTGTGTTCCACAAGGGAATGAAAACACAGATCTGATGCTGTGAGGGCCCTCTGAGGACTGTCATTAACACTTCACTCACACACAGACAGGGTTGCACACAGATTTTGTCAAGCCTGCCAAAACGGGGTGCGTTGAGTTTCGTATCGACATCCCTCCTTAAATATCGGCAGTCTAGAAAATGCTGTCAATTTCAGTGGTCTTGGCAAGGATTCGGAGGAGTTTCCATGTGTTGAGGAAGACACATGGCTCATCCTTGAAAGACTGTCATTCTAAAAGTCAGCTCTACCCCCCACCAAACTAACCCAGACTCATGCTACAGAAAGACATTCTTCTCTGGCTTAGCACAGTGTTATTCAGCTTTGTAGCATTTCTATGAAGCCAAAGAAAACAGATTTTAGGTTAGCTCAGTGTCCTCCAGCAGAGATGTGTCTTCCCCTTTGGATTGCATGAACTCTTTGATTTCAACCAAAAGTGACAAAAAACGAAGCAAAATCTGTCCCCTCCTGAGTCATCGGATTTCCGTATGTAGTAGCAGGTCACCATATTCAGCTGACAGCTCCTTCAATAGCACCTTGAATGTTCTGTGCTGTTTAGCTCTGGAGCGGATGCTGTTTATGATCTTCACGACGGGAGTCATTACGTGCTCGAAGCCGATCACCTTTGTGCATAACGCCTGCTGGTGAATGATGCAGTGGTATTGCATGAAGTTTGGGAACTCTG
>NW_005187529.1:525335-537618 GCF_000239375.1 Pundamilia nyererei | reverse complement strand
AGAAGGGGTGATGATTTGGACTTGTTCTGCAGCCACAGGACCTGGGCATCTTGCAGTCACTGAGTCAACCATCGAGTCCTCTGTATACCAAAGTATTCTAGGGTGAAATCTGAAGCCGTCTTTCTAACAGCAAAAGCTTGGCCCAAATTAGTTCATGCAACAGGGCAATGATCCTGTGCACAGTAGGAAATGTACAATAGAACAGTTAACAAAGAAAAAAATTAAGATGTTGCAATAGCCCAGTCAGTCCAGACCTCATCCTGACTGAAAAAAGAGAGCTGTGCATAAACAAATGTCCACAGACCTCAATGAACTGAAGAGACTGAAACAGTCATACAGAAAATGTATTTTGTTTCTCTTTCCAAAGTATTTTGTTAAAGGACTCTGTGTAATAAGCCTTGTGGTGGTGTTCATCTGAGGGTTGTCTGAAACCTTAGAATTAATAAGGGTATGTTTTTTCTTTTGGCTCACCGTGACTTTTCAGGGATTTAACTCAAACTTCTAGCCTGTAACCTGTCAATACAAATTTACTTTAAAATACAGTTAAAATACAGAAAGAACAGAATAATTGACAATAAAAATAATAGGTGTAACCCTCCATTTGGTGCTTAGGAGATGGAGAAAATAATCTAATTTCTTTTAATGAAAGTTACACATGTAGCCGTAGGTTATACCACTTTTTTTTTTTTGGCTTCCTGGAGAATTACTTTAAATTAGAAGTAAAATTACATCCCCAGATATTTTTCAGAACAAATTTCTCTATTTTTTAGGCACAATGGAAAGTAATTGATAAGGAAGTGCTGACCTTTCCTTTCTGGCTCCTTGTAGTCTATTATTGGTATGTTTTAAGTATTTCAGTAGTTTTTATGGGTCTCTTACGTGTCATTGCTATTGATTGAAGTGTAGGTCGATGTTATTTGACTCCAGGTTTGTTGGAATCAACCAAAATGTTCCAGTTGGGACTTGAAGAGGACATTCTGCACTTTCCTCTTATTCCATGATCTAAAATTTCCTCACTTAACCATCTGATCTGTTATCAATACTTTTTTCCATTTCTTCTGCACAATAGTAGATTGTTGTAGCTGTCTGGATAAAATGAAATGTTGCCATTAAATCACAAATTTGGATGTTGTAATAGGACATTTCCCCAAGGCCATGGCGTCATCCTCTCTCTTCTCCTCTCCTCTCGCTAACCTGCGTAACTACAGAGGGAACAGGTGGACACAGTCTGACAATAATGTACCCAAACATGGAAACATGTTTTTGTTTTCCTCTTTTTGAAATTAGACCAGTGCGACCATATTTTTTTTTTATTTTTTTTTTCCTCTTCAAGATTCATAGTGTAACTACCCAGGCACCCCCATCCCCCCACACCCCCGCTGTCCAGAGTCTGGATATGTTTCAGTCTTCTGCTGGGAAAAACAAGTTGGCAAAACACGTGGATGATGTATGAGATCTTTGACATGGATTCAAACTTCCACAAACATACTCTGTCACACACGTAATTACACCTACACAAGTATTTGCATGCTCAAGTGTTCGGTCACATGCACTTGAGTCATGCTGATGTAGAAGTCACTGAGAGTTGGTCTTGCTATTGCCAGATGGTGTGTGTAGTGTGTGTGTGATTACTGCTTTGGTGTAGGTTTTTTCTTTTCTTTTTGATCTGTGCCGTTGCGTATACGTGTGGGCGATTAGCCTTGTTTTCTTCAGAGTGTTTTCCACGTCTGCAGCCGTTGGCTGGCTCCACCAGCCGCAGGCCAAAGACCTTATTTACCACCAGCTATGACTTTTGGGAAAGAAATAGTATCAGCCAAACAGATTTGATTTCAGCCCATCACAATCAGCGGGTTTGTAAATACCATTCAGATATAGATTTAAATTGCAGGAATGAAAATGTGTGAAAACTGAGTGTTGTTCAAATGTTTGATTTTTGACAAAACCAGTGATTTTTCTCTCTGCCAATTGCGAGATCATACGCTGCTCATCTGTCATGTTAGGTGTGATAGCAGTCCTTTAAAGCCTTTTTTCCTGTCCCAATAGAGTTTGATATGAGGCTGTCAGGCGAGCTAGACTCGGTTCTCTTCTTCTTAATGACAGAGTTGGCTGACAGAGACTCTCCTGATGCTGACAACTAAATGATCTCTTCTTTATTAAACACCTCTTACTATGTCTCCATCTCCCCCGGACTATCTCACTTCCTGCTCGCCTTGAGTATCTTTTTATCTTTTGACTGACTGCTCTCCCTCTCCTTGTCTATTTCACATTCCTTAGTCTCTCCAACCCTTCCGCTGCTTTTCTCACCTCCTTTGCTAGTAGGAAGCTTCTGCATTGTTTTCTCATTGAGTTGTTTTTGCTTCTACCTTCATTGTTTCCCTTTTTTTTTTTTTTTTTTTTCTTCCCATCTCTCAAACAGAAGAGGGAATATACTTCCATCCTTTACCTGGGGCTATCAGCCAGTCTGCTAGCCAGTCAGCGAGCTTGTCGGGCAGAGTGTCAATCTGTTTGATAGTCACTCAGCAGCCAGTCAGTCATTGTGCACCAGTGTGAAAACATTAATTAAAAGTCTCATCCACAAAGCCAGGCAGTGATCCAGGCTGATCTCAACAATTCAAGCTTTCTGTCTTCGTCTTTTTCTGACTCTACCTTCCTTTCTGTCTCTGTTATCCTCTCTCTTCATACCTTCTCAGCCTCTTTCTGGGTTTTGTCTGTTTCTTTCTCCTCTTTCCTTGAGCACTAAAAGACTGGTCTGATAAGAAACATTATTAACTTCTTTCTGAGAACCCAAGAACAGAAAGCTCGAGAATAGAAGTGGGATGTGGGGGGGAAAATAAGGAAGTAGACAAAGAGAGAGGCAGAGGTGTCAAACATAAGAGAGTAAGGTGGTGAATCGGACAGGAGACATTAAAAGTTGGTAGAGGGAGCCGACGGAGGGACGGACTTTTTGTTCCTCCATCTGCTGGATGGAGGTTGTGTGTCTATCTTGTTAATAATTCTGACGCAAGTCATCCTGTGGTGACCATTTCGTGTGCATATTTTGTGGTAGTCCATCACTGCGTTGTTTCCTTTGACTGGACCAAACTTGTGACTCAACGATAGACCAGAATTATAACCCTGCAGCTCTGCCTGCAGCACAGCTAAATATTTACCCAAGACTCAAATAACTAATATTGATCCAGATGTTAAAAATGGGCCAGCAGCAAATCAGAATGTTACATTGTTGTTGTTTTTGTTTTGCAGATATGGGAAAATTGTCTCTACAAAGGCCATCTTGGACAAAAACACCAATCAGTGCAAAGGTGAGTGAGTTTCATTCTACTTGTTTCTGCAAGGATGCAGTATCTGCACTGTACTTCACAACCTCAGATCTTGATTTGATATTTAAGTCTTTTTATTTATAGAGACCATTTCCTTTACTTAAACACCGACAGTGTAAGTCCATGTGTTGGAGAACACACGGCCGCTGACTATAAAGGCCATGTTATCCTTTAATCTATCGTAATGATGCACTTCTAGAGAATCTCTATTTTGCTTAACTTCACCGTGATGATGATTTCAGGATTGCTCTCTAATGATACTCAGAGTTGAGTGCATTTTGAAAGCAAGCTGTTGGTATTGTTGTCGTATGCAAAATCAGGATGGAGAACACCAGACAATAGACACAATATGTTTCAAATCGTCTCTGCGGTAAACGGGGCTCACTCAAGTGTCCTCTGATGAGGGTCTGCTTGATTGTTAGAGTGGTCTGAACAAAGCACTAATCAATATGATTGTAGTCGTCTGCTTTTGAAGAGGCACACAAGAGCGTGCGTTCAGAATGATTGCTGCTCATCTGTCAGAGCTGTACTCAAAGGTATCCTGACACGGTTTAGGACAACAGCACAAAGGTCCTGTAATCACAGTTTCAGGTTGGACGGTGTGAGTGAAGGAAAACCCAGACTGATTGGTTCTGATAGGAGAAATGTTAATGTGAATTTTAAGTCTTCATCTGTGCTGATTACTTAGGATAAAATATTTTGATTCCACTCCTGCTTGTCTTAACATAATAATGGGAAAACCAAATCTCAGTAAGGCTCCTCTGGAAAGTCTTTTACTTCGCTCATTATCTTGAATCTTTCTAATTGGCTAGTTATGTAAATCTTAAACTTCATCTTGCTGCTACCTGCTTCACCATCACATAATCAAATATGGCTTGGGAGTCTTGAGCGCATATTAAAATGCCTTTCCTGACTGCTTTACAGCACAGCCAAAGGAAGGGAAGAAAATTCTATAAGTCCAGTGATAGTTATCAGTTATTCTTTCTCGGCTCATTAATTTTTGTCATTGGTGTTTTGTGAAATGAGTTTTTCAAAACCTGTTTCAGTATGGCCTGCAGTTCATAATTGTGATGTCTGCCAATTATGTCTTCGTGTTCATGCTTCTTTATAGTATGGAAAAGTTATCATTTTTGATCGTACTGCACGAGTGCTTACAAATTAAATGGAAAACGAACGTAATTTCTGCTTTCAATTATATTTCCTGGATATGGGTGATGATATGGTTTCATTGTTCACCAATCCCAGGCAAACACAGTTTATTTGAAAGTCTAAAGCTTATTAGTGTTTACCAGTGCTGTACTTTTGTATAAAAATGCTGTTAGGAGCACGTCAGTGAGCCACGATATTGGGTGAGATCTCTCTAATGGATGCTGACACTCTGTTTCCAACCTGTGCACATCTGGTGCTCAAATACATCGGCTATGTATCAATCCATGGTAGAAAGTAGTCCACAATATAGATTTACACCTATTATAAAAACATTGTGGAAAAGCTGTTTCAGCTAATACAATATGTTTGTGACTTGGGTTTTGAACAACCACATGGGAAGATAAAAAATGATTAAATGAACAGTTATGTATTGACTTTTCTTTGCAATAAATAAAATAAAAGACTAAGATTAATGCCACATGGTGTCAATTTTGACTCATTGGCACTTCATTAAATATACCTGTGCATCTGCTAATCAACTCGTATCCAATCGGTCAATCACATGGCAGCACCTCTATGCATTTATGCATGTAGACGTGGTCAAAACAATCTGCTGAAATTGGACCCAAAGATGCTTTACGAAGAAAAGGGAGAAATGTGATTTAAGTGTCGTGTTGTTGTTCAGACAGGTTTTCTAGGAATTTCCATTCAGTTGTCTTTAAGGTTTCTAGCAAGCAGTCTAAAAGAGAGAAAATAGCCAGATATTGAGCTAATAGACAGGCAGCCTAAACCTAAAACAACACATTGAATGTTAAAGCAGATGTGCAAGAAGACCACACTACCCATATGGAAAAGAAATAGTAAAAACATATATGATTTACTCATGTATAAATCATATAAGCCTTACATGATTTACTCATGAAAGTGGCCACTTTCTCATTACTTTCATATATATTTTTTAGTAAGTATACAAAACATACAAGTTTCATTATATGATTTTTCAAGGGATTTTATGTGTTTTGACTCTTGTATGCTTTTCATACAAGTTTCATACAAGACAGATAAAAACTTTATAAGATTTATATATATCTTTTCCATATGGGTATGCACCACTCCTGTCAGGAAAGAACAGAAACTCGGGTTACATTTTAAACAAATAGAAGATTGGAAAGATGTTCCCTGGTCTGAATACTCTCGATTTCTGCTTTGACATTTAGGGGATGTGGTCAGAATTTGGCATAAACAACATGAAAGCATGGATCCATTCTGCCTCATATCAACCGTTCAGATTAGTTGTTGGTGGTGTGATGGAGTTGAAGATATCTTCTTGGCACACGTTGGGCACCTTAGTACCAAGTGACAGTCATTTCAGTGCCACAGTCTACCGGAGTATTGTTGCTGACTATGCCCCATTCCTTTATGATCACAATATACCCATCTGCTGATGGATGCTTCCCGCTGGGTAATGTGATATGTCACAAAGCTCAAATCATCTCAAACTGGTTTCTTGAAGATGGCAATGACTTCATTGTGCTCAAATGGCCTCCACAGTCACCAGATCTCAATCCAATAGAGCAGCTTTGGGATGTGATGGAGTGGGAGATTTGTATCATGGATGTGCAGCCAACCAATCTGCAGCAACTGTGTGGGGCTATCACATCTCTGTAGAATATTTCCAGCACATTGTTGAATCTGTCCCAGTGAAGAATGGATGCATTTATAAAGGCAAACTGGCCTTCCCACTACTAATAAGGTGTACCTAATGAAGTGGCTGAGGTTGGACCCTATTACTATGTGGGTTTTATATTTAGAGTCCAGAATTTGTAACTGCACAGACTTTTATTTCTCTTCTGGGTTCAATTTCAAGTCAGATAAAAAGTTTAGTGAATGAAATTTTATTCTAATATGAATAAAAGTCAGACTGTGACTTAACAGTCTGCAAGCTGTCAGATTTTTTGCAACGTCAGTTAATGGCTTCAGACCAAAGAAGACAAATTGACAGCTTGTTTTAATCACATTCACTCACATTTTGTTTGGCACTGTTGACTAATCAATCCAGAGAAAAGTTCACGCAGCTCGTTGCCTGTAATAGTCAGCATGGGAGGTAAGAGCATACACGAAGCTGGTGTCTTTGTTCCTTGTAAAAAATAAATAAATAAATAAATAAAAATTACATTTGAAAACTTGCCACCCTGTCCTAGTTATATTGCAGACATGACTAGGGAAACTAAACATGAGAGAAACTTTTTTCAGAATGCAATCGCTGTACAACAAGCTATGGACTGATGCACAATATTTAATGCACAGTCTACCATAATACACTAGCTGCAGCAGCATAGGCGATTACAGGCTGTGGCTCTCATCAGCAATTTCGCTGCTTGTGATGTAGACTTCATACATCTTTTAGCCAGTTGTTAACTCACAATGAAGGAGTTTCATTATCAGTCGGCCATTAGAGTGCCTTACAACCGGATAAGTGTTGGTTTGATTGCAAAGGCATTCAGTAGGGACAAGATAAGTGCTTAGCGTGACTAAGAGAGTACAAATTGGCACAGAGAGCTCTCTTGGAAAGGGAGGGATGGATGGGTGGAGGCCCAGAGAGGTGGAGGGACGGGGTAAAAATAAACTGGGGCTGACAGAAAAGGAAGGAGACCCTTTGAAACTGATGATTTAGCAGACAGCCTTTTCTTTTCAGGAAGACTATGCAGAGAGCCAGAAAGCATGAAAAATGTAGTCAAAGAGACAGGTACATAAATAAAGCCATCTTCCCCTGCAGTCCGAGGAGACGCACAGTTCGATTGGTTTGCATACTTTTGCTGTCATGCGGGAACCATGTGATCTCAGTTTCTGTGATGTTTTTCTTGGTCTTTATCCCTGAAAAATTGATGTTTCGTTTTCAGGGCAATGTAAATATATTGTTTGATGCCATGAAATGAGATGCACTGTTTTTAGAATTACTGTTTAATTAAGTAAACAAAGAAAATAAAAGTTTTACTTTATTCTCTGAAATAAAAGTATTATGTTTGTAGAGTCCTATGCTTTGTTGGGAGCTCTGTGTTAAATACACTGGCAGTTTTGTTGTTAGCGGGATCTCTGAGGGAGGGAGGGAGAGTGTATGCTGCACAGGATAGAGGAAGGGAGAGGAAACCACTAGATTGTAAAGGACTTCCATTTCCTAAAGCAAGCACCCTCCCTCTCACTGTCTCTGTGTCTCCAGTAGAATCCCCCCCTTCCTTAAAATTCAGTCTGCCTGTGCCTCTCGCTTGCCCTCTGTTCCCATCTCACTGCAACCCCCAAATTCCTCCATTGCTTCATCTCTTTCTTTGAGTTCCTTGTGTTTCCTTGTGTACTCGGGCCATTAGAATATGCTAACCAAGGCCAGGAGCTCAGGAGATTGGATTGAATCTAGTGGTGTTTGTGTGTTCATGCTCATATTTATCTGTCCTTCCATCGGTGTCTATGAATCCATTTGTGCATGTTTGTGTGCACTTTATCACTTTTTGTATTATCACAAGTGGAATATTTGTTGGAGTGATCACAGAGGAGAGGGTCAAGTGCACAAACATGAATGATTAAATGTTTTAGATTTTCATTTTTCGTTATGTAGACTTATAACATGTGTTCAATCACATTCACATTTTGTTTGAATAGAAAGCACACAGTCTTTCAGTTAAGATTTGGCATCTCAGGACATAGTAAAAATAACATGGTCCTTACACCATGTAATTATTTAACAAAAACCTAAACCAAAATGCTGCTTTCATTAAGAGAAACTAAGACTAAACAATCATTTGGAATTGATCGTGTGTGTGTGTGTGTGTGTGTGTGTGTGTGTGTGTGTACGCAGTGCCAAGGAAAAAACTGATGCCTTAGTAATCTGGGAATTATCCAGACAATTTGACATCCATTAATCTTCAGTGAGAAAAATTTACAAGTGGAAAATATTCAACAGAGTCACCAATCTTCCTAGGAGTGGACCTGCTGAATTCACCCCTATTCACCTCAGACTGTGCAATTCTGATAGAAACTGCAAAAAACCCAAGAGCTGCATCTCAGTCTCTACAGGCCTCAGTTAGCATGTTAAAGTCAAAGTGGAGACCTTTGGCCATAATAATTTGTTTGGGCAAAAATCAAGAACATCATATGACTACTAACGCCTCATACCAGCTGTCAAGCACAGTGGTGGTGATTTGGGTTTGTTTTGCAGCCACTGTGTCAACCATAAACATTTGTATAACAAAATATTCAAGATATTAATGTGAGGTCAAATGTCCAACAGCTTAAGCTTGTTCCAAATTGGGTCATACAAAAGACACCAACAAATCTACAACAGAATATCTGGAAAAAGAAAAGGTTTTGCAGTGGAGAAGTGGAAGTCCAGACCTCAACCTGAAACTGTATTCCTCCAGAAATATGCAAGAGACTAGTACAGAAAAGGATTACTTCAAGTTAGTCAAGTAACTGTTATTCTACCAGAGTCATTTTTACTTAGGTTATTACTTAGGTAACAACACAGTTTAATATGTTAAACCTGCTATGTAAAGACCTTAGAATTGAGATGCTCTTTTTTTTGGGGGTACTTTCTTTTTACCATGACTGTATTGTATGATTTACAAATTACAAAGTGGACAGAAGTTTGGTGTATTCACCAGCAGAACTGTCCATCAGCTTGAAAGGCAGGCATATGCTCGTCAATTCAACAAGCGTCCAGGCTTCTGAAGTGTCCTTGAGGAAGACAATGAATCCCTACCAGCTTCTAGGGTGCACTCTGTCACTGATACTTGACCTCAGACCTCGCTGGAGAGAAGGCCAAATAGATGTTCAGAAAACAGAACTCTCCTTGAGTGATGAATAGATTCAAAACAAATGGCACATTCTCTTCAAGGCTGATGTTTTGTCAAACCTAACCAGTCAGTGAGATGAGCACTTTGAGGAAAAAAAAAACAAAACTGTCTCCATCATTCTTGCTTAAAGGAGAGTGAATGGTGCCAGGGCTGAGCAACACACACCTGTGCTAGGAGAATAAAATGCACACTAATTCCCTGATGTCTTTAGATGTAAGGACCAACTTAAATGTGCAAGGCAGAGCAAGATTACACGCCAACAACTACAACTCAGTATTTTATTTACAGAGCGCGTACAAGGCTCCTGAGACACACTCTTATGCTACTTTAGCACAAGAACGTGTTGGATATGAGCCTCTCGGCTGATCAGTAAGTCACTGTAAACAGAACGGCTTCAAGGAGTGACTGTTGGTTACATTACAGATCAGTCTGGTATTTGAATGCTGTAAATATGATTACACCCAAGTTGCTTTCTTTTAACTCTGTTTAATGTTACTACCATAACTAATTTACTGTTACTTAATATACTAGTTCATAATACATAGATTATATATAAAACATAATATATAGGTTAAGAAATCAAATGTAAATCATCATATTAATGCAAGAAACAGGAATTAGATGTAATCATTAACACAAGCTTAATTGGCACAAAAAACACAATTTTTCTTATGTATGATAACTTATTCTTTTTTCTCAGTTTTTCACAGGGTTTGCTGCAATGATTCTGTAAATTATGTGACACAAATAGTAACATTTTTTTTAATATATTATCGCAGATGGGTCCAAAAGGCTTTTAAGACCACACTTTACTAATAGTGGGTTTTTATATAGATCTGGTATACTGTGGAGCTACCTGCTGCTGTGATAATAGACAAACCTAATGAATTTCATTTTTAATTATTACACAAATGAGATTTAAAAAAAAAAAAGATCTCAATAACTGCGCTACAATAAATGAATTCAATTTGAAGGAGTCGTGTTTCCATGATTTTATCAGGCCTCGATATGCGTGAGTGTTCAGGCAGGTGTTTGTCTTTCTGGACACATTTTGTCAGCACAAAAGCATCACAGTCATGGACGTGCGGTTAACGTCACAGTGAAGGCTTAAAGTAAAGATGTTGTATAATAACTCACTGGTGTTTAGATCTAAGTTAATCAGAAAACTAGTGAGTGAAATCATTTTACACACAGCTCTGATTTACAAATGTTGGCATTTACTTTTAAGTAGTTGTCATTTCTGCCCATTGAAGCTCCAGTTATATCAACACAGCTGTGCTATGCTGATGACGCTGAAGATGTGCTGTCGAACAAAGGGTCTCAGATTTGGATTAGTGGTGACTGACTTAACCAGTTTCACATCTGCTTTGGGTTTCCTCCCCCCACTAATTAAATGGACACTCCAAAATTAAGCAGCACCCATTATAGTTAGTGTGAGAACTGATATGGAACTTTTCAACATTCCCTGGAATAAAATGAAAGCATCCCTAATGCACAGCTGACAAATACTGTGTGCGCAATCTCAATTAGTGGAACTGTTTCAGAGTGGCACTAATTAAATAAATATAGATTTAAAAAGCAGTCAGTACTGCTGTAGGTAGCGTGGATATTTGCATGCTTGCATATATTGTGTATCCATCTGTGTTTGCCACAGAGGCTAATGTGTGCACATCACGTGTGTGTTCCACAGGAAGAACTTGAATGTGTTTGTGTAACCCTATTTAGGCTAAATTATGAGTTTCTCATTAGCAACAGTATAAATATTTGTGTGTGCAGTGCAGATCTTGCTGTGAAAGCAGCTTGCTGCCTTTGAACAATAAAATATCATCTGCTTATCAGCAAAATGGAGCGCATTTCCAAACCCTGGAACAGACAGACAGACAACAACAGATGTTAGGGATGAGGCGTATGCGTGTTTCCAGCGTTCTTATCATGTTTACATTTAGGATTGTGGTAAGTGAGGCTTTTGCCATGTGGATCATTTAACTGTGTTAACATGCAGCCCACTCCATACCACAGCTGGAATTTCAAGGCTTTTGTGCTTCCCCCCCCTTCCCCCCCCTCTCGGGCTTCATGCATGTTTCATACAGATATACAGTCAAAATCACTCACACAAGCATTTTACAGTTTTCTTCACATATGCCTGACGCAATTGCATCCAAGCTGTCTGACACACTGCAGACAGAAGTCTTTCTTTCCTTTTCCATTTTTTTTTTTGACATCTCACTTAACTCGGCCCCATACCCAGTAAAAGAAAATTAGATTATTTTGTGTGCTCCTTCATTAGTCAATCTAGATTCACAGAGCTTCAAATTAAATGGATATCATTGTACATTTTACTTTTAACTTATTAATTTGACTTGAGCAAAGGTAACTTCAGCTGTTGCAAATGCTGCAGTAATTGTATGTTGCATGAGTTTTTGTCTTTTATATATACTGCAGAGACATTCAATACTGATCATTACTTAAGAATATATGTATGTATCTCTAGTGTTTTGTTTGAGAAGTCGGATACAATACAATGGAAGTAATTAGAAATACCAGCTTTTTTAAAGATCATTCTGATTTCTGAATCATGGGGTTACTTAACCTTTTCTTATTTCTTGTTCTATTTTTTCTTTCTTATTCTATATGTTAAATTTGACCTTTTAAATACAGTTTTTTTGTTTTTTTGCATATTCAAATTTCCTTTCTGAGAAATGTAACTGGCAGCATACACATACAATACACTTTTCTTCAATGTAGAATTTTACTTTCATTATAAAAAATTATTAAACCTGACAATTTCTCCCAAACTGCAGTAAGTTACAGAATCCTCTCTCAACTGAAAATGTAGTAACTGTACACCCAATGTTGCTTGGCATATTTTAGCTTATCAAACAAAAACAGATGCAACAGATTTTATATAACATAACAAATGTCAGTTATTTGCTGGACAGTAGCTTTTTGGTTGATTTTTCATTTATAACCTGT
>NW_005187529.1:479814-525136 GCF_000239375.1 Pundamilia nyererei | reverse complement strand
ATAAACGTATGATACTATAATACTCAGCATATCAAGAACTGTTAAAAATCACAATAACATTGGATTGTGAGTGAAGTATTGCAGTAAGGTATTGTGAGATGCCCGGTGCTTCCCTCCTTTGAGGTGGATCGGCTAAACCTAAGTGACACTGGGTCATATAACAGGACAGCGGCAAATGTACAACAGAATGACTGAAAAAGAAAAGAGCCGAGGTGATGCAATGGCCTAGTCAAAGTCCAGACCTCAGCCTGGTTGAAATGCTGTGGCAGGACCTTAAAACAGTTGTGGACCACAGTGAAATGAAAGACACTGTAAAGAACACCGGACCAAAATTCCTCCACAGAGATGTGAGAGACTGATGGTGATATAGAAACTGTTTGCTTCAAATTGTTGCTGTGAAAGGTACTGAAGAACTTGGTTTTTCACAGACCTGCACAGAGCGCTGTTGAAGTTTTCTTTTTCACATAACTAATCTACAGAGACTGTATAGTGAGCAGCTTTTAGTAGTGTATTTCAGTGCTGTGTTGCACTGAAATAAACTAAAAATCATTACAAAAACATGGATCATAAACATGGTATAGTTATTGTTGTATCACCAGTTTTCTTCTGTGCAAAAATGCATTCAAAGGGAGAACTAGCAGCTTTCATTAAATATGTGACCTGACTATATTTCGACATATTTATTGCATTAATGCACTGAAAACACAGCCTCAGGTCTGTGATAGAAATCAGTAGTGAGCTTCCTCAGCACTATTCAGAACTTTACCCATTCCTGATTATTTATCATCATTTTTTTCTTTCCTCCTTACCATCCTCCATCTTCCTGACACTTTCTGCATCTGTGTTACTTCTGTTGTGTGTACAGGGTATGGTTTTGTGGACTTCGACAGCCCTGCAGCAGCTCAGAAGGCTGTGGCCTCGCTCAAAGCCAGCGGAGTCCAGGCACAGATGGCAAAGGTAAGCTCCGTCACACGCTCCAGTCTGTGGTCTGATTAACTTGGCGGTGTTGGTGTTGATGAGGTGGTGTTGTAACTCCTGAAGAAAACGGATTATAATAGATGGTGAGATTACTTTTTTAATAGCTTGCGATGACATAAATGAGATGATCAAAACTTTTGCCGTGACCGCTTGGTTTACACGCGAGTTATACTTTTGGGTTGACTCGAGACTGACAGGTGCAGGTTTGCTTGAGTCTGTTTGAGATTACTGATCAAATTAGTCCTGGAGTTAATTTTTTCATGGCAAGCAAACAAAATGACGCAGATTAAGGCTTGACTGCCTTCCTACATTCCCACAATCTTTCTTTGCTTTTTGGTCTTATGTGGCCCTTTAGTAATGCTCTGTTTTATTTTCAAAAACGTGTGTGAAAGACAGATGAGATTAGAGAAAGTGGGTGTTTGTTAAATTTATATCCTTACGTTAGTATATCTTATAAGACTGCATAGTAGCAGGGAACACGCCTATCTTTCTTTTCTCTTAAGGAAAGCATGAAGGTTAATCTGCAGTGTGCGCATGTGTGCATGTTAGAGGACAACAATGCTGTGACGAAACTTGGACCTAACCAGCACAATCACATTATCCTGCCTGAGAGAAAGACAGAGAGACAGTGAATAGCCTGTCTTGTTTTCAGATTCATTAAAGCTGTATTGCTGCATACTTCCTTTTCTAAATGAGAGAGGAGTGCAATTAAAAATAGGCCAGTCTTCAGGCACCAAGAGCATCCCATTGAATTAAACAGCAGCAAGCCTTTGAGCCACCTTTGCCTTGCTCTTCTATTAAACCTCTTTTCATTAGACTTCCATCTCTTATTTTGTTCGTAACGGCTTAGGGGTGGTGGGTGGGGGGGTATTGGGATAGGGAGTAGCAGGGTTGATGTGTTTAGCTGTTATAGAGGGGAGAACCCTCGACTCCTTGGAGATTGAGTTCTCTGGAGGGATGGAACGGAGGGCAAAGAGTCCATTTCAAATGAAATTACAGACTTCTTCCAGTTTCGTGAACTAATTATGCAGAAGAGCTGCTGACGTCCCACATAACTTTCCCAGATCAGTGAGCAGTAAATAAATCTTACAGTCTTAAAACACTGATGGAGGATGTTCCATCTCAAGCCTAACCTTGAACATTTTGTAAGTTGAGCAACTTTTTTTTTTTAAATTAGAGAGACTGACAATTGAAAACTTATAGCAGTACAATGAGATTTTGTGTAGGCTCGCTGAGACGGTAAGCTTTGATGTTGCGTCTAATCTGCAAGATAGTTGAGTCTTTCAAACAAAGTGAAGGGCGGAGAGAGAGAGAGAGAGAGATGATCAGCTTGTTTTAAAGAGGGATGAAACATCTAAGACAAATATTACCTATTTTGGGGTTTCGGGATGTTTGGATAGCGTCACTACTGAGCCAGTGCTGGCCTTAAATGTCATAGCATCCAATCTGCAAAGATAAATCTAGCCAAGCATGCCATATGCATGTTACGTTTAAATATCTGAAAACATATTCTGTGTTGAAAGCAATTGTTCAGATAAATAAAGGCAGGCTTATAATCCCATATTGAGAACATAAATGGTGTGGGATATTTCATGATGCTCCCTGAAGCTCTTTACGTACATTTTTCCTACCTGTATCAAAGTCTCATAGTGTTGATCTATGCAGCCTATACAGTATAAAAATTATATCTCACAACTTTATATTCTTATTTTATAGTTACTCCCAGCTACCAGGAAGCACAGAGGCTTACTATATTCTGATACAGTAAAAAGCATGAGATCTACTGCCTTTTAAAACTGATTGGAAGAGACTTGAACATAGTAACTGGCGATAGAATAGGTTTTGAGAGGAAGTACTATATCATTGACCTTGTTTGGAAGGATGAATTTAAAAAAAAAAGAATCTGTAGAGACAAGAAGAGCATGGAAATTGCTTATCTGTGGATCTGGTTCTTAAAATATCTTTTCTCTTTTCCTTTCTTTATATTTAAAAAAAAAAGGAAAAGGCAAACATGATTGTGAATCTACAGATCCCAGGATCTAGGTTTTGCTTAACTTCCTCTGCAACGGTATAAATAGTTAAAAGTTGTGTTGTATAAAAAACCACTTTTAAGAGCCATTGTTGGACAAATAAATCTACACGGGAGACGAGATGATATGTCATAGATGTAAGCATTTGTGCCTACAGGAGCTCAGAAGAGAAATGGACTACACCACATAATGCTTATAGCCATCCCTAGTGTTATCTGCGTGTTTGTTTAAATGCCGAACCAGCAGTTTGGTCAGTCAAGACAACGAATCAGAAATGTCAGACAGGTTTATACACATGACAGACGACAGAAACGAATCAATGGGCAGCAGGAAAACCAAACACGGGAACCATCATGCTGCATGACAGATAATGTAAGAGATGTAGGGGGCTTGTGCTGAGAGGTTGCATTTAGGGCAAGACGCTGGAAATAGCTTAAAATAGAGCTGGAAGCAGCAGTATATGTAACAGTGTAAGCAGTCCGTGTTAGCCATGATTACAGTAACTTCCTGACATCACTCATGAATTAATTAGAGCACAGTTGAAGCAAGATTAGACTGCTAGTGTGTATATAACTGGATTTACTGCGAGAAACCTTTATCCATTAAACCCTGCAGCTTGCACTGACATCTTCTTTTGTAGCAGGTGCATGTTTTGGTTGTGAAATAAATGAGACGAGAAGAAAACACAGCAAGCCAAGATGAGAGAAGAGACAAGAAACTGTGTATGTGCGTGTGTCCTATACTCACTTCCTCAGTCTTCTTGGTAATTACTGTTGACCTGAAAGATGATTACTTCTACAGCTGTACTCCCTCACGCTCTCGCCAGCTCACTCACAGTTAGTTTTTCTGTCTCCCAGCCTCATTCTTGCTTTCTTTTTGTAAGAGTATCTGTAGGTTGAATCCCCCTAACATTATTACACAGAGTACAGCGAATGATTTAAATTCTAGCTCTGATTTTTAACCAATATGTGAATCGGTGCTTCTCTGCATTTTATGCACTACAAAATGTTTTGTGAAAAGCATGTGTAGCCCTGTAAGAACATTCAGCAATGTGAAAGTATTGAATATTAACATTCATATCAGGGCATTATTTTATTTTGCAAACACAAAATCACCTAAGCCCGTGTGTGTGTGTGTGTGTGTGTGTGTGTGTGTGGGTATATAATAACAGTTACACAGGGCCAAGGTCACTATGCTAATTAGAGAGATGGTACTACTGGCAGTGACACTTCACACCTCCCTCCCTTATTCTCTCCCTTCTTTCTTCTCCCCTCCACTTTGTCCTTGGCACCTCCTGTCTTTGTATTCACTTCTCTCTCTCTCTTTTTTAACCCCCAATCCCACCATTTAATCCTATTTTAGGGGTTGGTTTAGTTGCTCCCCCCGCGCGCGCACACACACACACACACACGCACTCACACACACACACACACACACACACACACACACACACACACACACACCCCATTTCCTCTGTTGTACGTTCCCCCCAAACCGTGTGTGTATGTGTGCAGCAGGTGCTGCAATGCCTCCTCCAGAGTCGTTAGTTACAGGGTTGAGAAAGGACAGTGTGTGAAGGGTAGAAAGAAAACGGGCACTCGTAAAGTTAACGACACTGGTTGACTGTCATTTATCTGCCTCTTTTTTTTTTCTTTCTTTTCTTTCTTTCTTTCATTCTTTCTTACCTTTCTTCCTTCGCTCCCCCGGACTTTATTTACTGATATAAACGGTGTGTGCAAGCTTTCTTGCATGTGTACTGCTTTTATGTGGCTGTCTGTGTGTGTCTGACAGCTGAGGTTAGTGATGGGAAGAGGTGGCCAGCAGGACCAACTGAGACATAAAATAAAGATGAACCAGACAAAAACACATACACAGGAAGACAAGAGCATTTCTTTTTCCCCCCACTCTGCTTCCTGCTTGTCTATCACTCTGTTACCTGTTTGTTTCTAACCTGTTTGTTTTTTTCCTCTTCTTTTTTTTCTTTCAGCCATTTGTTTGAGTGTATTTTTTATTTTGTCAGCCAGATATACAGTAATACACCTGAATACTTTCACCAGCCAGCACATATAATGTAAATGTTGGTGTTATTCTGCTTTGTAAAGAGCAGCCTGTGACTGAAAAGCTGAGTTTTAAATTGAAAACCCTGGGCTAGGTGATAATGGTAATGTTCCTTTCTTCTGTTGTAAAATCTGAAGTGACCCATCTCTTTAGAGGACTCTTCTTTTTATAAACTATGTAGATTATTTTTGAATACACAGCTATGACAAAGAAGGTTGTCTCTGTGCAGTTAAACAAAATGTATTTGGATTCTCTATTTGTGTTCAGAGATATCAACTATAATATTTCTATATTCTTTAAAAAAAAAACATGCCATCAACTTGCATTGCAAGTTGCTCATATCTGAGTGGTTAAGGATGTTATAAAGCTGAATTTACTGTCTTTTTGTTAGACCTGACAGCCCCTAGCCAAACAATAGCAAGAAGAGGACATTCAGGAGGAGGACAGAAAGGAAAATAGGAATGGGAGGGATCCTAGTGAGTGAAACCCAATCGAATTAAATGTAATCTGGCCTGAATGTGCACAACCATCAGCTGCTTTCCAATCATATTAACCCTGCATTACCATCCCTTGGCTTTGTGTGTGCGCGTGTATGTGCATGTGTCTTTTTATGTTAGTGTGCGTAGAGGGTGATGGGAGAGAGATGTAGGAGTTAAGTGGATAAGTGAGAAAACAAAAGAAAGAGATGGACTGGATGGGGGAGAGAGCGTGAGAGGCAGGGAGACTGAGAGGAAAATGAAGATGAATATAGGTGTTTGGGTGATTAATGCGCCGCTGTTGCATTGCTAATGAAAAAATATTTCTCATCATTACAGTAATCATGATAATTCCTAGTGACACATAACAGTTTCTTCATTTTACTGCTTTACTAAGTTGTGTATTATGCCATCAAAAAAGATTACTTGCACAACAGTAAATGTTAGAGTACTGAAAACAGAACTGAAGTCTTTTAGTATATGAGCATAAAGAGTACACGAGAACACGTATACTGTTTTTGGTAGAGACCTTTATAAATCTGTATAATGTCAACGTTCTAGTTGAATAACAAAAATGGTAAACATTGAAGATGTTAATAAAACATAAGTGACTCATTATCCGTTCGTGACATTTTTTTCTCCCTCCTCAGTGTACAGTACCGCTAAAGGATAGATTGCAAGAACCTGAGGTTATTGAACTTATGCAATATGCAGCCAAAAAGCATTCTTTCGAAAGGCCCTGGCTCATAAATGCTTCATTAACAAAAGTAATATCAGTAAAATGCTTGCCTTTTTTGAGATGGCAGAGCAGGCAATAAAAACAGAGGATACTTAGTTTCTTTTTTGGCAAACTTGTTGCTGCTTACACCAAATGCTGCGGCTTAGATAATGCAAATGCTGTCATGGGTTGTTCTGTACTGAGTCCTCCATAGGTCTTTTGATGAGGCAATTGAAGAGGCATTGTGTGTGTGTGTGTGTGTGTGTGTGTGTGTGTGTACATATGTATGTATAGATCAAAGTCCCTGGTTGTTAACTTAAGTTATTAGCTTCATAACTTAATTTGCTATATGTTTTGTAGTCTCTGTGGGCAGCAGTAGTAGTTTTTCCCAGACATCTTACCTTCCTCACAGCAGATGGAGCCACATTTTTGATGTGGCTCCATACAACACATGCTCTTCCTGACACAACCTGCTTAGGGATTTGTTTCCTCCTATTCTCAAACTTGGGATCTATCACCTGTTGTGTAAATGTACAAACCACTGCACTATGAAGCTGGTGTAATGGCCAAGAAAAAGAATAGCAAGGTGCTTGTGACTGGGATAAATTGTTGGTTGGCCACTGATTGCACTGATTTATTTTCACATTTGGTGACCAATTGCAAGTATTTGTGGACCAAAGCGATTCCACAGGTGGGAGGCCACTTGTCTCTAAACAAGCACTATCTGACTCTGATGATTTGCAAATAATTGCCATCTGATTTATAAACGCAGCCAGTACATTGTAGTAAATCTGAGTCACTTTGAAAGAGAACTAAAATAGAGCGAGAGCGTCATGGAAATGGAATCAGGCCCATATGAATCATGTTTGCTAACATCAGTACAGGTTGGGGATGAATTTGAAGTTTGTCATGTTTAAGAAGACAGTCAGTAAAGGATGGATTCCCAAGCAAATGCACGATTTGTTTGGTGGTGAATGAAAGCATCACATCTTCATAGCCTCATATTTCAGCAATGCAACGCAATCAGCTACAGCAATAACATGTGAAATTATATTATTTTAGAGGAATTGCATAATACATTTCAAGCAATTTTCAGTCATTTTGTTAGAGTAAGATGCTTTTCAACTACTGAATGGCTCATTAAGAAAAACCCTTCAGATTTGGTTTCACCCCAGCATTACCCGCGAGAGAACGGAAAACAAAGACGAATGAGGGAAGTACTGCCATGAACAGAGGAGGGATGGAGTAGGCAGCTAGAGAGTGGGGGTGGTGCTTGGTTTGATGGAGCTGGGTTGAGAACAGCTCTATAAGGACGGAGATAACTGGAAAACACTATAAAATGCCTATCCTCACATTTTCTCCCTCTGTGGAATTAGCCTTTGAGTGGGCTGCTGGAGCGAGGGAGGGTGCGTGCGGTGATTGATGGAGGGAGGGAGTGGGAAGCCCAAACTGTAGCAAGGGAGGGTGGAGAGAGATGGAGTATATGTGGAGTGGGCAGCCTGAACTATGAGAGGGAGGAAGTATAAGAAGGAAATAAAAGGCTAGCAGAAAAGGAGGGTGTGAGGAAGAAAAGGGTGGCGCTGCATTTACAATCTTTTTTTCCCCACACACTCAGTGGAATACATATGAGTGAAGTATATTAATGGCAGTGAGAGAGGCTGTGTGAAAGGTCCCTTTTTATGGGGACACTATTGCTTCTATTTTTTGATTGGCTGTTCGGTCCTCACATCTCTCATTGTTATTGGTGGCCAGGCACGTTCGTTGTTTGTCATTGGGCAGACAGCATAGTCGGCTAGGTTCGCAATCCGATGGCATAATTCAGCCATCGATCAAACTTTGTGGACAGCAGTAGCCAAACTGCTCCTCCAGACAGAGACAGAGCCTTTAGAGTGGAATATCACAAATCAAATGCTGTAACCTTTTAGTACGTCTGAGTCTGTACATGCCCACTGAAAACCAATGAAGCCTTTTCCTCTCGCTCTGCCATGCAGTCTGACTATTCTTCACTTATCTATTTTTTAAGTATTTATTCATTTCAATTACATATCTCCATCCTGCCTCTTCATTTAGAAAAATTGCTTCACTGAAATCCTTGAAGTCATTTGTGCTTGTTGATTTAGAGGGTGGTGCACAGAGAGTTGTGGTGATTATTGAGTTGGACACCTGCAATGCTTACCAATTGCTGTTACCTGGATGCCTGGTGGCGATATCTTTGAGACTGATTACAGCTGATAATGACCACTCAGTGGGACGATAACATTTGAGTTGGGTGTCCTTGTAACATTTACTCAGATGAAGGATTTGTGGTTTCAGAGAAAATAATGGCACTTGTATGCTAGAGATGTATTGTGTTAATTACCTCAGCTCTTGGTCCTGTTGTATTTTTCTAATGATTATTTACTATGTGCAATTTCACACATGGAGGGTTTAGATATGTTATAGCTACTCCACCACATTTGTAATACAAGGTTCCAATTAAACTATACATAATAAATTGCAGTGAATTGTATGGCGCTAATTGTAGTGTGAGTGGGGTTGTTAGCAACAATTATATAACAAGTACCTAAAGAAATCTTAATCTTTCTGTTGACAGTGTTATAAATACGTATGATTTATGACCTACACTTAATTTGAAAGGGTTTTCCAAATATATGCTAGTATCTCTTTTCAAGCCATTGGTTAGGACAGTTGAGAAAAACAACATGTTTGAAAGTGAGATGAAAGTTGTGTATTAAACAACACTACAGTGAAAATTGGCTAAATTTAATAATAATGAATGCACTTGTAATTCTGTGTGTATTTATAGAAATAAAAAATGATCTATATGTATGTATATATGGAAACGTGTGTGTGTGTGTGGGGGGTGGGGGTGGGGGGTAGTCCATCGTAGTCAACATTTATTATTTTGCAGTCTGTTTCGCTCCTGTTGCATAAACTGTTCTTCGTCTGCATCATCTGTCTCTCGTTGCATATCCTTCAGGCAAACTTTAGCTGTTTAACATCTTCTCCAATTTTGACTGGAGCAAAAACATTGATAAAGAGTATTGCCCACTTAGCAGAATGATTGCTTGGAGTTTTGTAGAATTATCCTCGTGTCCCTGACACAAGTTTTCTTAAATCCCTTCCTTTGCAATAGGTCATTCCATGATTATCTATTTCTTCTTTTCGCAATGTGAGGATGCACTAATGTTCTTATTATTATTCAAGTAAAAACTCAAGTTCCACTTAAGCTTAATAGTTAAGCTGTTTTGTGTAACGGAATCAGACTGCAGATTGTGTACTGATGCAGTGAAGCAACCCCAAACAGCATAACATTTCTGCCGCCATACTTCACAGCCGGTTTGACATTCTTGTACTGAAAAGTTCTTTGATCTGCACTCTGCGAGTTACTTGCAGTTTAGTGTGACCAAATGTTTCTGTTCTTGTAGACTTCTTTAGGCATCAAACAGTCTGTTCCAGAGAAGAGTGGGGCGGTGGAGGGTCACTTGCCAGACTCAAAGCTAGACAGAGCTTATTTTTGAAGGCCTTAGAGAGCTCTTTAGATCTTGGTGTAGTGATACCACATACCTCTATAGCAATGAAAACAACAGAATCAAGATGTCACAAGTTTTAATTATCCAGGGTCTATTTGTGTGGGGAGACCCAAACAGACATGGAGAAGATCTGTCGAGAGCGAAGTGAAGGCCGCCGGAATGACGTGGACCCAGCTGAAGAGAACGGCCCAGAACAGTCCGTTGCCGTGGTGTTGTTGCGGCCCTATGCTCCACCAGGAGTCTGCAGGAAAATTGATTGATTGAGGGTCTATTTGTAACTCCTTAAGGAGGTTTGTATTTTTATGGCAAAATCCTCATAATTTGAGATCTGATTTATAGATTTTGTATTACAAAAATGTGTTTCGATAGCATGCATCTCTTTTTAAAACCATATTTTTATACATACTTTAGGCTAACTTTTTTTTTCCTAATATTTTTGTATGAAGGACTTTGATATTTATCTTGATGAGGTCCTATAGAAACAAAATTGTACTTATTTTACTTACTGAAAGTATATGAGCCTTGTCATCTGTTTGATTGTATCTCTAGTTTATTGAAAAAGTTAGCAATTTAACATGGGATGTCCCCCAGGTTTCATTTCAAGATCTTTTTCTAGATACACACCAAATGCTTCAGATTTATATTGGATGCAAATATAAACAAAATGCAAATAGATTGTAGAGGTGGAACTTCAGTACAGACAAACTGATATATTAAATGTCAATGAATTTGTTTACATTAAAGCTGATATAATCAGTTCTGTAAATGTGCCAAGTTGATTTAATGCTTGGTAAGGACATAAATAATGTTGCTCAGTATAAAAGAACCGTATGACCAGACTCCATCGTTATGACCTTTGGCTGGCTTAATTTGAGGGTGCAACTAAAAATGAAAATGATTGATAATGTCAAGAACTTTGAGAATCCTAATGACAGCCACTGGCTGTCCTTTTTCAGGAACGTTCACATTCTGACTAGAGAAAGGAAATTGGACATTAGCAACCAAAGTTCAGCATGAGGGTAAAAATTCCTGGCTCATCCTATGAATGTTAAATATAAGGGTGGTTGGCTCTCTGCTGCTATGCATACTATTATAATAAATCATATGTAATTGCTTCTGGTTTTTCCTTTGTGTGTGTGTGGAGTGTGAGTGTTGGTAGTGGGGTTATTAATTATTTCACTGCTTATTCCTGGTTATCAGATCCTATACATGCACAATTTGGGGTAATGCCCCTGAAATAGAAGACAGGCCAGGTTGTTGCGGCTGCTCCTAATGACGCAGCTTTAACAAGGTTCTGTCTCAGGAGGACACTAAACCTGCTCAGTTTGGACTGGGAGGGTTTAAGAACCCTTGTTAAGGCATAATGGCTTTGTAAGAGGGGAGGATGTGGTCTGTACATGTAAAATGAATAGATGAGTATGAGCCTGCCATCATGAGGTGTCCTTGGTAGAGGATATGATGGTAATTAGACTGCTGTTTTCTCAATGGTGTTCCTGTGATGAGACTATTTAAACTCTTGGTGCTGCGTGTGTAGGTGTGTAGTTCGGCAAGGGTGGGATGCGCGTACATAGGCATGCTCATGTTCATCTGTATGTGCATGTGTCTTCGCTTGAGTGTGTGTGAATGTGCGTATGTGTGACTGCCCTTTAGTGTTTGCTGACTCAGGCTGGTTTTCCCTTTCTAAAAGTAAATAACCTTGGCCCAACAAGCTGTCAGCTGGCCCCACTGTGCCCTCGTCCCGACATCAAAAGATGGCGAGAAAATCTCTACTCTCTCATCCTAGCTCTTCAGCAACACACACTGAAAACGCATCTTCACAACGACCACATACTGCAAATGAAGTTGCATCTTCAAAAGCCCATCTCCTGATGCAAAGCGGCTGCAGCTGAAATTCTTTTTTGTGCTTCCATGTTACATTAATTCCATTAAATGTCTCTACATGTGCTTTCTGTGTCTGTAACACAGACACTCTGCAGCCAGAGCCCTTGGTTCAAACTCTCACTCTTGAAGTTGAGAAAGAGGATCATTTGCTGTACTATGTTTTTCTGAGCGTGTAACATCTATGGCTTTTGTTGCTTTTCACAACAAAGCATAACAACTGAAAATGAAAAGGCAACATCTCAGTGAGAGAATCCCAATATTTAGTTTTGAAATGTGCTGTGTGACAGTGGTTTCTGTGTAGCCCAAATCAACAGAGCTGGGCCAAAAGAAAAATTTAAGAAGGGGATCAAGTTGGCAGTATTACAGATGTAAATAAAGTCAGTCACAGATTTGTTTTTATGTTTTGTCACTTGTAAGATTATAGTGCTGATTATGTTTCTGGTATTGCCGGTACACCAGTCCTTTCTATTAAAAAGGAACGGTTCGAATCATGTGCTTTAAAAAACAATATGGGGAAAAAACAATTCATGGTACCCAGTGTTTGTTCAGTTATTTTTACTTAATCAAAACAACCCAACAGCAGTGTGATTGTTGATTTATACTCCCTGTGGTGCAGAAAACTTTGGGGGGGGGGAAAAACAACACGTCACATTTTGGGGGGTTAATGGACACTGCTGTGTCTCTGGCCCTCTGTTTATTATTGTCACTTTGGCTTATTTCGTTACTCATTGGATTTCTCACTCCTCCTTGTTTTTCCTACACCTTTTCCCTCTCGTTTTGCTCCTCTGTCTCATTTTTTTTTCTATCTTCCTGTCTCTCTCCCAAGCCAAACAGAGGTTAATCCCTCTGGTTTCAAATAGAGATAACCATGGCAACAGGCCACAGCTTTTGAGCTTTGAGTCTGTAGGACAAAGGCATTGATCAGGATGAAATAGTGTCATGTGAAAGCACAAAACACACAACTGGCAGATGTGTACACATGTTTGTGTGTTTGTATTGGGGCAAAAAAAAAATCCTCTAGTGGCTGCTCAGTCACTCGTGTAGACTGTGTGAAAATGAAATATGCATTTGGTGTCTAATAAGTGTATTTCTGTTTTTAAAAAGTTGATAGACATGCTGAGAATTAAAGATAAGGTCAGAAGTATGCATTTTAGCTTAACATGTGTTTGGCACTGAAGAGCTAAGCTAACTTAAACTGCACAGAGTCCTTGAGAAAATGAAACCCCAGAACTCCATTAGAGCTGCTCAGTGGCCTCTTAAGGAAAAATGATCTGTGCAGGAAAGTAGGTGTGAATGTTTAAGAGTGAAATGATGGAAGTGCAACTATTAGATTAGATGCTAGTGCTTTGACCCAAATAACACTTTTCATTCAGGCCACTCTGATTGAATCACAGTTAGGAAAAATAAATATTCAAAGTTTTGGAGGAAAGTTGCACTAATGCTGTTTTCCTTTATTTTGATTGCCCTGAGATTAAACTTGCCTTCTTGCAGCACACAGTCATTCTCGCATACTCACGCACATACACATACTTGACCTTGATGGTTGGATTACAGCGAGACTGATGTAGTCAGAAGAGCAGAGTTGATGAAAAAGGTCTTTTATTGAAGTGTAAACCAGTATTTCTCTCCTCTTGAACTTTATAGCCGAGGCCAGCGGAAGGTGTGGGCGGACACAGACGGCTTAACCGTTATACAGCAGATCTACCAGCTCGTCAAAATTTCTGCTCCTTTCATAAAGTACTACAAGTGTTACATACCCTGGTATGACAGCCACATTTTTTTGACTTTTATGGCAATTCAATGAAGTTGAGAGTACGGTTGTAGCTCTTGCCTTAAAATCCTGCATTTATACTTTTTTCATGCATTTTCTCAAATGTTTTCATGAAGATGAAACGAATTAGATGGTATTTTTCCTGCACCAGTTTTCAAACGGCAGCCTCCTTTACACTTATGTATCTTGGCATTTTTACATGTAACATGAAATAATGGGGGGAACAAATACATCGTTGAATACCTCATCTTCTTTCAGAGTTTGATTCAGAACTCAGAAGCGTTTTAGTCACTGCCAAGAGCACAAATCTTCTCTTCACTTGAATTTTTCAGGACCTTTTTTAAAAAAAAAAGATATTGTAGTTTCCTTTTAATTTGTTTTCTCTCTGGCTGTGGCTCTTCACTTCTTTTTCTAGTGCTTTGTCTGACAAGCTACATACCATTTAAGAAAAGGGGGGGGGGGAGACAAAGGAAAAAAAATGCATTTTAATAAGTTTGTCTGAAAACTTTCTTTATTAATTTTCGCTTTCCTTATCCGAGAAAGTGCTTCCTCAATGATAATCCAGCTATCCAGCAGGCCTTCTGGTTTATTGCATTTGTCTAATGAAATGCTCCAATACAGACAGACAATCAAGGAACAATTCAGTGAAAGAAAGAGATAGAGAGAGTGGGGGTGGAAGAGGTAATGTGTGAGTGAATTTAGGAGCTGAACTCCACTTTGTTTTAATCTGTTAAAGTGGTATTAAGAGTAGCAGAGTTACTGTGAAGGATGCAGACCATGTATCCAGGACTGCAGGCTTTGAATCTTTGATTGTCTTTGTAACTTTTCCCTGCATTTTACTGGCACACTGCAGGGTGTTACAAAGCTTAAATGCTCCTGTGCAAAGTGCTGACTTTATTTAAAGAAAAAGAATGAAAACTGATGAAAAGTCCAGTAGCTATAATTGGTTATTGTTGCTTGTTAACACAAAACACTTGTTTTGCTCATTAGAGAACGTAGGGGCACAGTTAACAAATCAGCATTGTGTTGTAGTTTAGATATTTGACAATTTCAAGAATGATAATTACTATACTTAATATAAGCACTCAGGATCTGATCCTTCCTAAAAGATTGCCTGAAATAACATCAAAATGAGGAAAGAAGATGATTTAAGTGACTTTGAATTGGCAAAGGTTTACAGAGAATCTTCTGAAAATGAGAAGATATCCAGTGGACATCAGTTCTCTGGGTGAAAGTGCCTTGTTGATGCCAGGATGGGATGACCGCTATGAACTGATAAGAATGCAACAGACAATACCTGCAGAAGAGCATCTGCTACAGCAGGAGAAGACCACAGCGTTCTGTTAGCTAATAGGAAAATGAGGCTGCATTTTGAACAACAAAATATTGGAAAACATCGCCCGATCTGATGAGTCTCGATTGCTGCAAAATTTGGATGGTAAGGTCTGAATTTGGCATAAAAAAAAGTTGAAAGCGTGGCTCTGTCCTTAAACCACCACCTGGCAGGTGGTATAATAGTTTGGGGGATTGGTTTTGGGGTGGGGGTTGTTTGTTTTTTGGAACAGTTGTTGCTGACCATGTCCATGCCTTTAGTGTACCCATTTCCTGATGGCTGCTTCCAGAAGGATAAGGCTCACAAAGTACAAACCATCTCAAACTAGTTTCTGGAACTTTAATGGGCTCCACAGTCACCAGTAGAGGACCTTTGGCATGCAGTGGAATGGGATATTTGTATCATTGATGTGCAGCTGCTAAATCTGCAGCAGGTGTGATGTTGTGTTAATATGGACCAAAATCTCTGAGGTGTCCAGTTCCTTGTTGCCCCTGTGGTTCAAAGCAGTTCTAAAGGTTAAAGGGGTCCAGCCCAGAACTGGTAACATGTATATTTCACATGCGTTCTGCAGTCACGTGATAGATAATCATTGTCATCTATTTAAAATTTCCATTTGCTCATCTCTTTTGTTTACCCATCACTTCCTCTCCAGAAGTTCTGCCTTGATCATTTGCAGTCAGTGTGACACCTCTGGGTGTGTGTTTGTCTATGTAGTTGTAATCATTAACAAATCCCTCTGAAGTAGCTTTAAACAGCCCTTCAAATGCTGACCCCAACCCACCACACACATATCGTTCCCCACCCCACATACTCAAAGGTGTTACATGCTCTATGTACCTGCAGAGTGACAGACAAGTCCTCGCCTTGGTTCCAGGTTGTATTAATCATTTAGATTGAGGATTTCCCCCGAGCCCATTCTTTCCTCAGGCAGACAGTATGACATCAGGCTGATGAGGCCTCGGATGACACAGACACATTCGTCAGACATACAAAAGATTTGTTTCAAAATCTCTGTTTTTATGAACATTTAAGTCTTAAAAATATCTTTGTTGTTCTATCTCGTGAGACTTGGAAGACTGTTGTTGTTGTTGTGAAATGTTTTATGTCCTTAACAGCATTTCAGTGTGCCCTATTTCTACTGTAAAAGGTACAAATTCTTGATCCTTTTATTGTATATTGCATTATGTGAGGCTTTCAGAGTACTAGGTGCTGCTCTGTCACAACCGTGGCAGAAAAAAAAAGGTTTAACTCAAGGTTATTTTACTTTAGTTTTGTTTCTCCTTGTTTCTCAGCTCCTTCAAGAAGTTTTTCTTTGTCCAGTCGTTGGTTAGAGGTAAATGGCACAAGTGAAATTAATGGGAAAATATAGCTAGGGAAAATCACTGGAATCATTCGGTTAATATAAAACTGAGGCATAAAGAATGAAGAGGTTTTGTGTAAATTTAACAACGTGATTTTTCTCTGCCAGGCTTTTTACTTGGACTTCCTGAGTAGGAGAAGAAGCATAAACAGTTAGAAGCTAAATGTATTTGCTTCTTACTGACTTTTTGCAAATGCATCCACACGCAATCTCTAAAAGCACATGTCGCCAAAACACCACATAAAACCAAGACTGCAGAGAGACACACACACAAAGTGGCAGGTGCATGAAAGTAAAATACTGCAGTGTGTGTCTGTGTGCAGTGGTATTAATTATACTGTGGGGACAAATTACACAATCACATTGTGAAGACATGTGTTTGGGGATAAACTCAAAGCTCCATTAGGCAAATCATTACATTTTAAGGTCTTAAGGTTTAATTTTAGGTTTGAGTTAGGATAAGGACTCGAACGAAGATATTGGTTGTGATTTAGGTTAGAGTCGGTCTTTAGGAAATGAAGTTAATGTAATGTCCTCTGAAGTGATGGAAACCTGACTGTGTGTGTGTGTAGGCCTGCTTCAGTGATCATCTGTCTGCATTCCAGGTAATTAGACTGGCCAACAGCTGAGTCCCATTAGTGTTGATTACAGCATTCAGTACTACAGAAGAGAAAGAAAGGGAGAACTAAATAGAGAGAAGTGTGTGTACAATGTGCACACAGGGTGGGCTGTGGAGGTGTTTGTGTGTATCATCCTTGTGCTTGGATTTTTGTGTTATAGTACTATCTTCCCATGGCTTATTACCTTGCGTTCTAGCAATCAGCTATAAGGAATTAATGTAACATTTGTTATACATTTTCTTTAAAAACTTCTCAAGGAGGATCCTCAAACTTTTTACCAGTCAGCTAAAAGCATAGTCTTAATCCCAACAGGGATCACTCACCTGTTTCTGCTGGCATCGCATAAGATGAGAAACTTGGGATGAAAAAGCTTCAGCGCAGTGCCAGAAAGCAACAACAGCCACATAACCACAGGAAATGACACCACTTCTACTCAGCTGCTAGGAATCAGGCCCACACTCATAAGTTACATTTGTGTGGTCACTTTGAAGAATAAACAGCAACAAAAAAAAAAAAGCAATATGACTGATGGAACGTTACATCTGGACCAGCGTTTTGTTTAGTCTATTGATGTTGCCTATCTCATGATTTCTGTTCTTATTTCAAATCACACCCAAGGGAAATTAAATTGCTCAACTTATGAAACCTTTTTGTCTGTATCCAGTCAAGGAAATGTTTACTTAATCCACACAAGGCTTTTCTGTCTGCATGTCCACCTACACTCTTTCTGTCTTCCTCTCCATGTACTTGTGTGTCTCTTTCTCCTCTGTCTGACCCTCCCTGATGGTTTCAGTGTCTCAGGATTGGGTGATTGATTCCAGCTCTGGGCGGCTGGAAGACGAGCAGCCTGCACACTGATGTGCAGCAGGAACTGCACTTTGTGACGAATTACTGGCCTTTTAATACACAGTAGAGACAGAGTGAGTAAAACATGAGAAGAGTGGAAGAAGCCATATTGAAATTGCAATGCCAGGACAGGGGAGAAGTCCAAGAAAAGAGGGAAAAGGAAACAAGTAAACATGTAAATTAATGGATAGATGGGTAAACGGATTAATCGCTTTATGTGTAACTGTGAGATCTTTGTGTGTGTGTAGCGCCAATTATCTAGAAAGGCATCTCCTAATGCTTGAAATGAGTCATACAGAGTGTGAAGATGCAGTGTTAGAAGCCTGTGGAAGAAAAAAACTGTCCTGTAATTGAATTAAACATTGAAACATAGTCAGTCTCTCACTTAGTCAAGAGTGATGCCATTTCTTTGAGTCATCAGGGTTTCTTTGCCACTTCACAGCCACTAGAGAGTCACAGAGTGGAAAACAGCTTTTCTACTTCTGAATATATTCTCATATGTCATCACTCGAAAAACCTTGAACTACAGTTTTAATGATCCTGGAACGTTACTGCAATCCTTTAAAGCTTAGCTAAGCTAATTGACCTTTTGTAGCCAATTAACCAGAGCAGAAAACTGGAATTTACAGAGTGCATGGATTTGTCTCGTTTTTATCTTATTTATTTTTGATTGAAAAATGTGTGTTTGGATGTTGAAAGCATGTGCCCCACTCACAGAAAGTTGATTCGGGTCATCTGGGCGCAGCGTTTTCAGTGGGAGAAGTCACTTGGATGAGTGATGAAACGTTTCTCCCTCTGAAAAACGCTTCGCCCAGATGACCAGAATCAACTTTTTGGGATTTTCTTACCTGGATGATTAAATAGGGCATGTGCCCCCTATTGCATATCAAACCCAATTCCCTCAAAATACTCTCACATCCATTAGGAATAAATTGACATGTAGTTGGAATTGCAAAGCAGTTTAATATGTGCGGGTGGCGTTAGAATTACTACAAAAGATACATCCCATGTATCGCTACAGCTGGGTAAAATGGCATCTTGCATAGACAATTTTTTTAATGACCTGTCTGTTACAGACACATAAACACACGTAACTTAGAAGCAGCTGCAGCTGCCATTGCTACGATAATATGTACTGACCAGAGACTAAATGATGATGTAATCAGTATCCAGTGTTGATTTCAGTGAGCTTCCAGTCATGTCGAAGATGTAGAAAAGTGTATATCTCCATGGCTAATGAAACCCTGGGGATTTCAGGGTTTAGGGTTCATAAAGTATTTATGGTATGTTCATTAAGTATTGATTAAGCCGTTAGAGAGCATTTAGACACTCAGACAATCATTATGAAAGATTAGAACTTAAGGAAGAGCAAGATGAAAGAAGTTAGAAATGCAGATGGCGAGAGCTGGCCATGAGAGATGAAGGAAAATGACACAGAAGCAGAGAAAAGTGGAAGGAGGACGGGAAAAGAATGAGAAGGGAGAGGAGGGAAATTTCTGCCCTTTAAATATTAATTAAGCATTCAGATAGTGTTTTAGACTGCAAGGCTACCATTATAGGAGATTAGGTTTTAATCTGAGCAGAGAGGAGGAGCAAATAGCAAGTAGGGGAAAAAAGGAGAGAAAAGGGGGAGGATGAACAGATTGGAGGAGGTTAGAGCATTGGAAGGAGGTGAGTGAAGGAGAAGTAAGAATGGATGGATTAGGTAAAAAGGAAGACTCAACACATAATGCTTTCTCAAATCAGCCTGCTCCTGGTTGAAAGTGGTCAGCTGTCTGTTTTCAAAGCGTTTCTGTCTACACTGTTTTTCTTCATCTTTCCTTCCATACATGTTCAATTCCTGCTCATTTCTTTAAGGGTCGTGGGAGGTAATAAAGTGTTAGTTCTGATGTGAAGTGTTGGGATTTCAGATATGAGCTGAATTGCGGAGAAAAGTGATGCTCGAGTACCGTCTCAGCTCATGCAGACTGACACGCAGACTGATCTGGCATTTCTCACAGATATTTAACCGTTGCTTTGCCCTCGCTTTACCCTCCAGCTCCTCAGCAGGTGCCTTTGCCTTGCAGTGTAGGAGCATTAGAGGCATAGACCTGTTATAATAATGCAGCAATGAGGTTTAATGGGGCTGAAAACACTGGCTGACTAGCTGGCAGGCAGGCTACCCAGTCAGAGAGAGGCACAGTTGGTGTGAAGCAGCTTCCAGCTTGCGACAGATGTTACAACGAGAGAGAGCGAGTGAGACATAGAGAATGACGTGGGGACAGAGGAAGAGAGAAGTGAGTCATTTGCAACATGCAGAGTGAGAGATCACTGTGAAGTAACTTTGTGCAAACAGCAACTTTAAGCAAAGTCAAGTAGAGTTCATTCACGTGTGGGTGCTCCAGAGCACCTTAGCTCATATCCCACTTGCAGTGCAAATGCACAGGTTGTGCAGAAATCTGTTGTGAAAGGAGGTATTGTAGTAAAATTTAAATTGTGACAGTAAAACATTACATTGCCCCCATTGATTTTCATGCTCATCTTCCACGAGATTTCCCCCGATGGAGCCAATAAGAATGATGGAAAGAGAGCCTAAAATTTTTAGGCACGAAAGACATAAATTTAGAAGAATAGTAGTGAGGTTATGACTTCCATCTTGTTTTTTCTGCATTCATTCCCCTTGTTAGAGAAATTACAAACTATATGGAAAATGTGTGCCTAAACAGCTGACCCAGTTTTTTCTTCTGAAATTGGCGAACTGCTGAAAGATATTGTATAAGACACATGATGACCAAACGGACCACAGGGTTAGGAAATTTTCTGGTTTACCATTTAATCTTTTAGTGGTTTGCAAACAGCAGGAGAGGGATTCTGTCAATGGTACCACAGTAAGAGTAATGCACAGCATAGACTCTGCAGCTTATTTGTTTGAATGACAGAAATTCAGACTTTCAACAGTCTAATTGCTGTGTTTTAGTTTCCTCTGCGATTTCTCTAGTGGTTTCCTGTAACTTGGATGTGCAGCGATAGTTTTGCAGCTTTCTCCCTTATTAGCTTTAGAGTGTTTCACTGCTGAATCTTCTCTTGGGTTTTTACAGTTTAGAGAGCCTTAAAACTGGTTGTGTATTGTAACAATTTTTCACATAGCTATATAAATCCACTGGACATGTTATATTAAGGCTTTGGTTGACAAATAATAATAGAGCCTGGCTGATGTAGGATTTTTAAGATCGATGTGATACCGATATTAGGTGATTTAAAAATCTGGAAATCTGATATATTAGCCAATTTTTTTTTTCCTTTCAGACAAAGAAACATGACCAGATTTCTCAGTTATGTGTAGTTATTTATTTAATGATTTATGCTCTGCCGAACTCTGATTGGATTAGCTTTGGTTGCATAAATGGCATTCCAAAAGGGAAGTTGCAGAGTGCCTTCTGGTGGACAAACTATGCAACATCAACATAAAATGTTTGAGGATATTTTTTTTTCCATGTCTATTTCATCTTTATTAAATTTTCATCTATCGCCTGTTATAAATGCACACGCCAATATTTTGGCTAATAGCTAATATCACCCAACAATATTGGCCTGCCAGTATTATTGGTAGATTATTTCTTCAAAATCAAAGCTCTGTGTTGAAGCAAAAATTGATTATTCTGTGTTATTTTCATTACTAGTAAACTCCCGGTATCGTCAGACACACATGTTTGTTTGTTTGAATCATAATAAAAGGTCCTTGAGATCATCTTTGTGTGGCGATAACATTTTTAACCTGCTTTAAAACTCAGGTGCCCGCATTAACATACTCATTCTTTTTCTTTATAATGGGCATGAAGACATCAACCCCTGTCCTTACTGTGCTTCCAGTGTCTGTGACAAATTACAGGAAAGAAAAATGGAAACTGTGCCACTCCACAGTAAGTGGACCCAGTGGCTCTGTTATGCTATAGAAGGAATTTCTTTGGAATGGTTTGGGAACCGTCCCACCACCATCATCAAGAAAAGGGTGGGGGGAAGGTAGATGCAAATCAATACAAACTTGCTTTAGTGAGCACCGTTATCATATGTTTTAGATTTCTTTCATGACTGAAATTGTCTCTTCTAGGATGGGGCTCAAAGGGTCATTGAATGGTTTAATCGGCATGAAAATTATGTGAAAAATATGTGAATTGTATGCCTTCATGGTGACCTTGGTAAAGAAGATTTCTCAGAACAATTCTGTCTCAGAATAGTTTCGTATTTCTCTGCAGTAGACCCAAACCATGCTCACAGCACATCATAGCCACTGGCTCCCCAAGGTTTAGAGATCAGCAGTTTGGGTGTGTGTACATGTGTTTGTGTGTGAATACCTTTGTGTTTATGCAATAAAAGAGCTACCTGATGAGCCTGTATTTAAATCTAAATGTTTTCTTCATCCACTGAAGTCTTTTCTTTGCATGCACCAGAGATGCTTGGAAAGTGGGAGACCCAAGCTTGGCAGACTGTGACCGAAGCAATCTATGCAATCAGTGACTCAGAATCAGCAGAACGAGTTCAGTGAAGAAGTCTGAAATATTTTACCTTTCTTTCTAACATCTGAATATATCTCTCCATCAGCAAGGGTTTTCCTTTGGCTGAGTGTCCAATGTAAGATGACACAATTGTCTTCCCTCACAGAGCCTCTGACTTTGGACATACTCCTTTACATTTGCGTGCATGTTTCTGTGCGCTCCCATTTATAAAAGCAGTGACAGACGAAAGAAGCAACATCAAAGCTGCAGAATTTTACAGCTGTAGTATCTGTCATTGCTTTCAGAGTCATCTCCCTGAAAGAGTTACATCACTGAAATCATCAAAGTCTTGTGCTCGCTTCAGACCTGTGTAAATTGTAGTTTCTCTGCTTTTCAAGACAGACCTTATTAAAATGTTTTCATGATGAGATCACAGTGTTTCAAGTCTGTCTTAAAACTACGGTCAGGTGGCCGTATGGACATAGAAACAGACTTTTTTTGGGCTATATTCATTGGTCCCTTTCAAACAAGGAGGACCCCTTGGTGATAGGGCTGTTTGATATAATGATATATATCGGATGATGATATAAAAACGTCGTTTATCTCCAAAAAGTTGATTCTGTTCATCTGGACGTAGCGTTTTGTGGTAGAAACGTTTCGTCACTCATCCAAGTGACTTCTTCAGTCTCAGCTGACAGCAGGTTTCCCCAATCTTATAAACAGAACATATGCATAATGACTGAAACCAGCCCACTGAGGGAACAATGGGCTGGGAGGTCAGTTCCTTAATCTTAATTATGCAAATTCTCATGACCATTGATCAACAACCACTGACCAAAACCCACTGGTCAAAGACCACTGATCAATGGCCATGAATACCATTCACAGAGTTGGGGAATGGCTGCAATCACAGCATTATAAGATGGCAAAAGATGTACCCTTAGGTACTTAAATGGCCTCCTTGACTCCACGCTCAAACCAGCTTTCCTCCCTGTCCAAGATGTGTACTTCCTCATCCTTGAAAGAGTGTTCACTGGCCTGGGCTGTGCGATATGACCAAAATCTCATATCCCGATATAAGAATTCTATCGTCCCGATAACGATATAAATCACAAAAATGTAACATTTACTGTAAATTCTGTGAATCTCGGGCAGCTCGACTTGCGTGAAGTGTTTCCAGCTGGCTGTCGCGTACCTGGAGTCGAGTGTTTTAACTGATGCATGCATGAAACGATACATTTTTAGACATAAGTTGTAACACTCTACTGTAGCACCGTACATGGTTGAAATGACAATAAAAGCCACTTGACTTTGACATAGGGATTTTCAGACTGACAGAACTTAAATGTTAAATGGCTGCTTGATTCAGTAGATGGCAATTATTTAGTCAAATAAGAAAAATAAGTAGTAATTATTTTTGCAAAGAGCAATGTTGGTTTTCTTTGCTGTATAATAAAGCTTTATTTGTAATTGGTCTTTATAGGTTATAATCATAGCCATTATTAACTTGCTCTCCAGATTTTTCAGTAATTTGCAGAGGAATGGTCACTTTGAAGACTCTTAGTCAGGTTTGTACTCTGTAACACAGAAACAGCACTAATGACGGTTACTAATGATCTTGTCGCGGTCTCCGACAGTGTTTTTGCCGTCCTTGTCCTGCTTGAGCTGAGTGAAACATTTAGTATAGTTAGTTGCAGTATTTCACTACAGATACTAGAACACAACACTTAAGCAAATGCAAAGCTTTGATTTGTACTTTTGTTAAAGCTGGGACTGATGCTTTTCACCTTATGCTTCCCTTATGTACAATGATTAGAAAACACTTCAGTTCAGGTGATATAATTATCGCTCTACAGTGTAAAGCCAGATTACAAAAATCAATTAAACTCCAGGCATGGACATGTTTAGTTTTCTGCTTTTACTTTCTAACTAATTATTTTTGTCAAGCTTGTGTCCTTCAACACAAACATTAACCATAGCCATGTCTGCCTATCGTGGATGTGGAGCCTATCCCAGCTATCATAGGTCGAGAAGCAGGGCACACCGCTGGACAGGTCGCAGGGCTAGGGGCTGGTTCCCTGTTTAAATCCAGAATTGAATTTAAAATATTTACTTTCACCTACAAAGGCCTGAATGGTCATGCCCCATCCTGTCTCAAAGACCTCCTAGTACCGTGTTCACTGTTGGGCCACAGGCCTAATTGTGGTTCTTAGAACTTACCCTAACATTCAGCTATTAGGGTTTGGGAGACAAACTCCATCTTTACTTGATGAACTTGCTGGACTTTTGTTTTTACTCACCATGTGTTTACAGCATATGCCAATGTTTATATTGTAGGATCTTTACCTTTACATTATAAAGCACCTTAAGACGAATATTATTGCTGTGAACTGTTGCTTCAGAGATAAAATTGTGTTGAATTACAGCATGTTACATGCTACACACTGTATTATTTTTGCATTATAACAGCAGAATTGTTACATATAAATGAGTAGTGACACTATTTATGTTATGAAATGTCTTGTAGACTCTGGAGACACTTATACTTGCTGATTGTGTCAAAATGCATTTTAGTTTAGAAAAAGCCAAGAACAGAAATTGTAGGTTTTATAGTGGTCATGAGTCAAATCTGCCCTCATGATTTGTAAGATATTACCAAGCTTAAAGTGGATATGTACATAAGCATTGCATAAGCATTAGATTACAGCAGTTGTGAGTTATGAAACATCACAGAACCATTTACAGCATCAACAGAAACTCTTGGGGAATGTCTAATAATATTCATGAAATACTGAAGTAATAGATTGAAATCATGTTGTTATGGACCGTGCATGTATTGTACTTAATCCTTTGTTTAAGAAAAAAAAACTACCACTCTGTCAGACCATTTTCTAGATTCAATGCTATTTTAATTTGTAAGCACCACACACACAGGCTTTGGTCTCCTGCGGAGGATCATTTCAGTGGAGCGCTGCCAAGCAGAGCAAAAAATAATTGAAGTATACTAGTATAACTAACTGAGAAGCACATAAGGAGGAGGTTCCTTCATTCCCCTGGAAAAATTTAATACATCTCTGTTAACATTTATGAATCTGGAGGGGGTTTCCTTATTGCTTCTGGGGTCTGAGCATGAAGTGAATGTTCTGCCTTTTCAATGAAATTTTTATTCCCGTTTGCAAAGATATGCTTCTAGATTTAAATTCACAGATATGTTGCAGTGGAGTGTTCAGTCATAAACATGGAAACAAACAGCTTAACATTTAATGCATTTATTGCTGGAAAACCAGATTTGGGGGAAGCAAAATAGTCAGCTTCTGAACCTTTTACACAAAACACAGTGTTAAGTCAACGTCTATTTTCCATTTCCATCACTTTATATTTGTAACACATTTTAAGAAGCTAAATTATTATGAATGAATAGATGAAATGGTTATTTTCCTGTAACATAATATTTTACCCATTTTCTCTATTGATGAGCAGCCATTTTACTGGCTTAAGTTTGAGAGAATTAAGAGTTACGTCCTGAGTCACCTCTCATTTCATATTTTCTGAGGAAAATAGGAAACAGGTGTAGGGATTTACTGAAATCTGTAAACAGAAGACAAAATTGTGACAAGCTTGAAAGTTAATATTTGGTATGGCTCTGCAGAGGCCAATCCATGACTCTGTGTGTGTGTGTGTGTGTGTGTGTGTGTGTGTGTGTGTGTGTGTGTGTGTGTGTGTGTGTGTGTGTGTGTGTGTTTAAATCTGAACTTGCTACACTGGCAGTAAGTTTGAGATCATTGTTATGCTAAAACTGAAACCACAGCCAATTTCCGGATGGTACTGTATCAAAATCTGGCCGTACCTTTCTGTGTTCGTAATTCCATTACTTTCGACACCACTAGCTGGAATGGAGACACTCACCGTTGTACCCCTCTCACCTCTGAACATACTGACGACATGCGGCCTGTCACTGACTTTCTGTCCAGTGGAGTGATGATTTGGCACACCTCAGATTGTTCTCTTCGTTTCCCTTCTTTAAAAATGGCTCCTTGCACTGACACCATTTCTGATGAGTCCTCTGTGAACAGTAGATGGATTACCTGAAGGTCCTGAATTTTGTTTCTATTTCTTAAGGACATGACTTCCCCCAATTGTCCAGTTTCCTCAGATACTTTTTTTTTGGGGGGGAGCACACATTGCACACCATGCTAATAGATGATAAATTTGCATGTAATAGCTCTTTGGGAATCACCTTGTTGGTACAAAATACAGTTTTATGCCCTTCAAACTGTTACAATTTTTCATATACTCCACTAAACAGAGGGTACCACCATGTTTATTGCAGCAGGCTGCTACCAGATAAGTGCCTAAACATACAAATTTAAAAGTGGTTGTTTGCCTGTTAGATGTAGACAGAAGACACAACACTGGCTCACTTGTTTAGTTTGATTCCTTTATGCTTGAACATTCATGTCATTTTTAAGTGGCTTAAAAAACATTCCTAAGAAAAGGTGAAGTACAAGGACTGGACTGAAAATTTGTGAAAAAACAGCCACTGTCCACTTTTGAAACTTTGAAAGACCCTCAAGAAAGCCCTGTTGCTCAAAACCACTTTAAAAAACGACAAGTACATCTGCCTCCTTGGAAGCAAAATATGACGAAACGAGAGGTGGCTCAAGTCCTTTACACATTGCATAAACAGATGCATCTGCTCTTTTCTGGTTTGAATTGACACTGATTGTTCACCCTCTACTCCTCTCTCTTCACAGCAACAGGAGCAGGACCCCACCAATCTTTACATATCTAACCTGCCTGTGTCGATGGATGAGCAGGAGTTGGAGAACATGCTGAAGCCTTTTGGTCACGTCATTTCCACGCGGATACTGAGGGATGCCAATGGGCTTAGCAGAGGAGTTGGCTTTGCCAGGTACCGCAGGATACTTGGGATTCTTGAGTTACTGAGATTATGCTTTCCGCTACTAGCTTTGATTTGATTTGATTTTTTTAAATATTAGATATTACTGCACTGCCTTAAAGGTCACTGAGGGGAAAAAAAGAACTTGTGAATTATCGACCATATGTTTATTCTGATTGCTATAATTACATATTAGGCACATAATAAAAAAAAAAAGTTAATATAATTACTATAATCCACATTCTTTAAGATAATTACAATGTGATCCTGAGCTGATTCGTTTCCATTTGCAGCTGAAGGTATTTTAGCTGTACAGATCCACTTTGAATGTATGTGTATACGGAGGGGGGGCCTTCTCAGTTGCATCCTAGAGTGTGTCAGTGATTAGAATGAAGTCGGCTACATTCAGGGTCACTGGCTACATGAACAAAACCCACGACCCACAACGTCATGCGTGTTCACATCCCGAACACACACACAGCCTCTAACTCTTCAGTCACCGTCACCGTTTTGCTGTTCTCCACACACACACAGACTGACACACTGGCTTTTGCTTGCCAAGCAGGCAATTAGTCATTGAGCTGTGATTGGGTGAGCAGAGCTGAATAGGGGCAGACAAAGAGGACATGACACACAACAGATCAGACTGAATGGAGCTTTTAAACTGGGACAAAGGAGAGGAAACCCCATAGAAAACAGACACACAAACACACAGACAGACACAGTCCTACCTAAGGCCTTTTTCTCAGGCATTCATAGATAACCAAGATGCATAAACCAGAAGGCACTTACAAGACTGCCCTTATATCTGGATGGATTACTTTTAAAGAACCTCAGTACCTTTTGTGCATGTTGAACTAAGCAGAATTGTAGCTTCTGTATTTTGTAGCAATTGTCCTAAAGTTCCTCCTTTTATTTTTCTTTATCCCAGGATGGAGTCAACAGAGAAGTGTGATGTGGTGATTCAAAATTTCAATGGGAAATTTTTGAAAACCCCTCCAGGCATGACTGGTAGGTGTCATTCTGAGACTGAGATTACAAATCCTGCCCGTAGACTCTGAACGTTATCAATCTTTGATAAAATTTCAATGTGTATTGTCGAGAAAAGAACTGTGTCAGAAAGCTGACAAAGTTGTGTAGTCACATTTATTTAATCAAAGTGAGCGTTATGGAATTGGAAGTTTTTAGCAGTTTTTCATGAGTTTATGGCAGGTTTTATCAGTTGCAGTCATGCTATAGCTGTATGCACCTTTTGGTATTACAATGTCAGTCTACATCCAACTCACAGTCAATGCAACTGATAAATCTTCTCTAATTATCTTCTCTCTCTCATGTTTTTTTTCTCCCCCACTCGTTGAACTTCCTTGAGCTTATTTAGCAGGAAGATGTGAGTGATTAATTCTTTCTCTGAACAAGATGCAGACTGAGGCACACACGCAATGAGGCACATGTACAAACATCAGACAAGCAGCTCCCAAGGCAAACAATCTGTCTCCACATTTTCCCTCAATAAACAGCAAAAACTTGATGCCTTTTTAACTCTGAGCTGAAGACATTTGAAAAGGGTGGGGTGGAGGGATATCACTAGATGTATAGGTGACATGAAAAAAGAGGAGAAAGAAAATGATCAGGATTTGACTGAGGATGTCACGGTATTTGAAGGGAAAAAAGCTCAGAGACAAGATTAAGATACAGAAAGATAAGGTATGGTGTACTAAAGGGAATTCAAAGACAGAGGGATTTGTACTCTGGCAGTACGGCACACACATGCACTGTGTATTGTGTGGTATAGTTGTGTAATTTTATAGCAAATTAAAGATGTATCCATTCCCCCTTCTGTCTGCAGCCTCTGTCCGTCTTTGACAGAAAAATAACATCACAGCTCTTCGTATAAGAATAATTAATACAGTGAAAATCACAAGACTTTGCAAGTTGGTTTCCATGGCAAAGCTGAGAACACTTTTTTCAGATTATATGCTGTCAAAGTAATCACAGTTATAGATTGTTGCCTCGGTCCATTTAATCAAAGCTGCAAAGAGGAATCCCACAACGGATTATTATGTTAATAATTTATACATTTATTAACTTTTGCCCACAGTTAATGTGACAAATTGCTATATATTTAATGATACTTCAGTGTGTATTGATGCATATTTGAGTAACATGAAGCATTTTCATGCTAACTATGGAAAAAATTATCATGCACAAAGTGAAAGGAGCTGCTCATATTGCTAATCCAGTATAACACGCAAGTCTGTAGTCCGTCTTAAACTGTAATATTTTCAGGTGCGTGTGCAGCCCACAACTTAGTTTTACTTTTTTTAAAAGCAGCTTTAAGTTGATTGGTTGGGACTGAACTTAAGTGCATTGCTAACTTCATCAGCAACTATGCTTATATTTCTCTCTTATGCAGTGTTACTATAAAGTTCACCAAGTTTTTAGCCTCAATTTAGACGATTTTTGGATGAATTGAATTGACTTCTTTTAAGTTCTTTCCTTGATGAGCTGTGAATGTATGTTAGAATTTTTCTGTCAGTACGTCTGTTCTGGGGTTTTTTGCTCCTGAGTTTCTTTTTTTTCTTGTCTTTTTTTTTTTAATTTTAAGACTTCATTTTTTGTCTGTATTCTGTGTTGCTCATTTATTTTAATATTAGTTGAGCCATAGACTGAAGTTGATCCTTTATATTTTGTTACAAAAAGATAATATCTAACCGTGCACAAAAATTCTGTCTCCCCTTAGTAAGCAAAAATGTTAAATATCAGCTCTGGGGTCTCATAGCCTCCCTGGGGCAGATACCCATTCAAACAAAATATCTACAAATAAACAATGTGTATGAGCGGGTCATTAAAATCCAGCTTCTCCAGCCTGCAGAGGCACTGCTGTGCATACTCTTTAACATTCACACACCTGCCGGTCTCCTCCTGGCCAAAATTAAAACGTCACCAGAGGGTTTCAGCGTGATTTTTAGTGTGATTTATGGCATGTTGAAGAAGGAAAGGAGAAGATGTCCTCTGTTTGCTCAGCAGTCCCCTGTTGGTGAATGTGTAACGTCTTGGTCCACTGCTGGATAGCTCTGTAAGTCAACAACATATCTGTAAGAGTCAAAAAAAAAAGGTTCTTTAGGGAGAAGAAAGTGGGTGTATACCTTGTCACTCTAATCACATCAAATACATACTAGCCAATATCTCTTAGGTGATATTATAATTTTTGATTCGCTGTGGGTCAACATGATGAATATCACATGTGTGATCAACAATCATAGGTCAATTTAACAAATCTTTTTAAAAAGTATTATTCATACAGTTTTATCCAATATTAAAATAATATTTTTAAAGTATGTAAAATTGTGAGAAAGTCCTGTTTACTCATAAAAATGAGTGCAATTCCGAAGCAGTAAAGCACCAAGACAAGAAGGAAAGTGAATACTGCAGTGGAACGTATCAGCTTTTACAAGGTGATTGTACACTTTGAGTTCATAGTCAGCTCTTAGTTTACAGTGCAAGTCTTGCATTCAAATACAGTTGCTAAGTCCACCAAGTCACTGACCTCTACGCTGAAAGAGTGTATTGCTTGTTGTTGCCGGGGTTATCTACTCCGTTTACTCATTTTATACATCTGTTGTCTGTGTGTGCGCACATGTGTTTGGATGTGTACAGAATGCTTAAATTTTACTGCACTCCCACACCGCTGAAATTGGGAGAACCCGTCCGCCTGTGTACTCCTCCACAAAAGACTTTGACACACATACTGTGCTTATTCGTTTAATACTTAAGAACAAAGTGTCTCTCCAGAGCCAGGTTTTGTAGATTTATGTTCTGTGTCACTGACAGTCTGTAACATTTCCAAAGATGCTGCTGTGACATTATGACAGGCTTTTGTACTTTGTTTTGTTGTTTGTCTGCTTATTACTTATACTTGTTGCCTTAAAAAATGTTATCAAAGGTTAAAGCATCTATGCTGGTGCAGTGTAGTCAACAATATGCATGCATGTCACTGAACGAGGATGTTTGTGGATTTTTGCCTGTATTTCTCTGATTCATACCACAGTCTCTGCTTCTTACACACAGCCAACAGTAATATTTAACTCTTAAGCTTCAGAATGAATGCTTACATTGATCACATGACTAGGACTTCTGTTACCCCCTTTTACCATAAAGTTTATAGATTTTTGACTCCTATGTTTTTTTGTTTATACTTTGGTCTCGCTCTATTTACATTTCATTTAGAATTTCAAAGAGTCTGGGTTTGCAGATCAAAAAGTTGTTCATTGCTATTTTACCAGAGAACACACAGGGATGTAGTGTTTAGCACTATCACCTCACAGGAAGAGGATCCTTGGTTTGAAACTTGTGGTTGATCTCAAGGATCTCTCCCAGTTATTGTGCAGTAGGGAACCCCACCATTAAGACACAGCACAGAATATCAGAAGCACAGCAGGCATCTGATATGACACTGATATGACGGCCATGGCATGAAAGGTGGATGTGGTTTGCAAAGTGGCTTGCAGGTGAATTTTTTTAAATTACTTAAACGATATCTCTGCTTCACAGATTAGATTCCTTAGGTATTTATTAAGTTGTAAACATCTTTACCCCTAATCATCAGCCACAAATTTGACATTCTCATCTAAGGTGTAAATTAAGTGCAGACAGTAGGTGTTTGCTCTGTGTTAACATTTGATAATGTTATGTCCCCATACTGTGAGGTGAAAACATAATTCTGTTTCTACTTCTTCTTCCTTATCCCTTTATATTAAAGCTTGACATGATTAAACTTTAATAAATGTTGACAAATTTAAAATCAGTGCTTATTTAAAAAAAAATAAATGTAAAGAAATCTGAAGACCATTTCAATGTTGACTTCAAACACTGTTTCCTTTGGTTTCAGCGGTGGAAGTCTTTCCTCTCTCAACACACTATTCACATCCTAATCGCTCACTATTTGTACTGGTCCAGTGACATTTCTTGTTCACTCAGTGGTCACCCCCCCCCTTTTTTTTTTCTCTCCTTATCTCATCTTTCACTGTGTGTCTTCCTCTTGCACTGTTTGATATGGCGTATACTGTTATAGTTTTAATAGCTCTATTTGTCCTGCCTTCCCGTAATGATAAGACAAACGGGACAAGAATGAACCAAATCCAAATCTGAGTTAGCATGTTATCATTCAGTAGTTTTTATAATAATCAGAGAGCTTTAAAAATGCATGGAGCCTTTAAATGTCTCGTAAGATCATGAGGCATTAAGTCCCTATTCACTGGTGAAGCGGCTCAATGCTTTCATAAATGGAAACTGAGTTTTATTTGATGTTCCTGATAATAGAGGAAAAACTGAATGATGCTTTACTGAGAAAAAGATTGTGTGGAAGTATTGCACTGTGAGACTTGTAATCTTACATATCTTTTTTTTCAAGGCACTATTTAACACTCAGACACAAGTATGGGTATAAAGTATGGGTGCTGCTTTTGAAACTGAGACCAGATAACAATGATGCCATCAGGTTCTGATATTTGCAAAATATTTGCTTCCATCTTTGCATAATGCCTCATTAAATACATCTCAGCCTCAATACATTTTATTCTTATGTGACTAAAAGGCTGTTTCATATTAGTAAGTTGAATACGTTCACATTTTGTTCCCTATGTCTGTTAATGTTTGACAGTGGAGTTAACATCCCTTTTTATTCTTTTTTTTTTTTTCTCCTTTCATTTTGACTCCATTTGGTTGTTTGTGTTATTGAACATTTATTTAACCCTCCTTTACTTTTTTGCCTACCTTGTTTGACCTACCTGGCTGTTTTTTGCAATTTGGTAACAGTGTTACAAATACATACTTATTTCAGCCTCTCGTGGATTCTTCATTTAGCCACATTTGGGGACTGGATCCCATTTTCCAACTGAGCGACTTCCTATATTTGCTAATGGATTGGATTTTATTTTAAATTACTTTTTTCCCATTTGAAGGATTTGTTCCCACTCATATGATAGACCCCTTATTGTCTTCATAAGCCAAGTCTTTCTACTTGTCTAAAGACTGATGCGTGGCTTAGAAGCATCAAAGCTAAGATCAATATAATTTTTCTGCACCTAACCAGGGTATATCGAGAATAACCTTTCATCCTTCCTCATACTTTTCTTTCCCTCCTTTTTCTTCCCATGTGTCCCTCTAGCTAGAGCTGAAATAAATGTATGTTTGCCCTGCTGGAGTTTGAACAGTTTCTTTAGTGCCCTACCGCAGTTTGCAATATCCCACAGCTTCAGCAACTGGTAACAGTATGTGATTCACTGTTCACAGTACAAGCCACCCACCTTTTTACCTATGAACAAGTCCTGTTGGCTGAACATAAAATGCCACAGATTGCAAACTTTATTTCAGATCAATAAAAGACTTTTTTTTTTTCTCAACCCCACTGCATTCACCTAAATACAGACACAATCAGACATGCACATTCAGGCTGGACTTAAATCTTACTGAGATGCTGTGGCACGAAGTTAAACAGGCAGTTCATACTCAAACTTTTCACTGTGGCTGAATTCCAACAATTCTGCACAGAAGAGTTGGCCTATACAGTGATGTGAAAGACTTATGTTATTAGGTTTAGGAGGCAATTATTTTTATTTTTATTCATGCACTATATGTTTCTGATATTGTTGCCATTTTTTTCCTTTAGTCGTGTTTTTGCATTGGATGGATAACATGTTGCAATGGTTGTATTTAACAGAAGGAAACTGTAGTCAAACAATTGCACGGTGATTGCTGCTGCAAGTCTTAACTAATGAGTACAAATAAATCCCCGGGGTGGGTGGGTGGGTGTGTGTGTGTGTGTGTGTGTGTGTGTGTGTGTGTGGGGGGAGACAGGCACTTGTATCTTCTGACCATTGTAATGTTTCTCTTTCCCCTGTAATTACTTTCCCTTATCATGTAGCTCTTGGCAGGTACTTGCTTAGTAACACTGAGTTCTAGTAAAACAAACACACACTGACACAACAACACACAAATCATAGTAGCTCAGTGTGTGGGTGGCTGGGTCCTTTTAGTTTTGGTTGTTGAGTAGTTTAGTTTGCACATTGTTCAGAAGGATGCAGGTGAGAATCACCTAAGAATGACAATAAAGCAAAAACAAAGGATAAATGTAAAAAAAAGTTGACAAATCAAATAATTTGTTAGTTTTGTTAAAAATAACGCACAACTCTTGTCTTGCAGTTTAAAAGATTTTTTTTTTTTTTTGCACATACAAAATAGCCAGTTGCAGTTAAAAACCAACTCAAAGTGAAGTCCAGATAGTAACACTAAGAATTCAAGCTTTTTAGTGAAAGGACTGAGGTCCTGTGGTCTTCTCTGCAATAAAAGGATCAGGCCTAGTATAATTATGTAGTTTAAATGAGAACCCTGTTTGCAGAGAGTAATTTGAAATACTTGAATTAAAAAAAATTTAAACAAAGGTGTAATTTGTAAAACAGTTGTGTGTGTGTGTCCCATTGTCTCTCAGAAGTGTAATACTTCCAAAGTCTGGTGACCTGTCCGGTGCCTTCTCTCGGCTCACAGCTCAGCTTCAGCTACACTGCAATCCTGAATTTATAAACCTAAGAAAATGAATTGATTACTATTGTTAGTAGTAGTAACAGTATAAGGGAGGGATTTGACAATGTAGTTATTTAAATGATAGCTCTACTAACTAGCTACAAGGGATTTTTCTCAGTGCTTTCTTAAATTGCTGGGGCAAGCTCCTACACAGATTCTAATTAGAGTCATTCATGCCTCCCCCTGAAACCTAAGAAATTGAGCTGAGATTTCTCATACAAAACTATATTTCTCCTATCTGCCTGCTCTATGCTTACAAGGAAAAAAGCCTTAAGAAAAAAGAATGTTGTTTTGGTTAAGGGGCTTCAAGTTACTCCTGAATTCAGCAATTACATTTTTTTCTTGTCAATGGATTAGAATTGCATTTTATTGCATCACCCCCCATGTCCTGTTAAAAATAAATAAGATAACAATCTAAACCAAATATCCAAGCATTTGTTTATGACAGCGTTGGGTAATTTGATATGCCCAAAAGGATCTGACACAGCTGTACCCAAATTCCTCATAAATTCATCACATTGTGTCTTATAGAGCGAGGAGTGCGAACATTAGGGGTCAAACTAGCAATTAAAAGTGTCCTCCTTTCTTTTAAAGCACCCTTGTGAAATACAACAGATTGTGGAAACGAAGCTGTGAAAGCAAGCTGAATAATTAATGCGGTGCACCACTTTTATTTGCTTTTCCTACAGGTAGTCTTGTCTCTTGATGTATTGCACTTGTTGACCCCTGACTGAGTGGCGGCTAGATTCACCTCCCTGGAATAAATAACATTCATTGTTGTCATTATCATCTTCACTATTTATGACTTGTCACGTTGTGCTCATGAATGAATATAAAGTGATTTGCAAAGTGTATTGTGCATATTTTTTCCTCCCCAGGAGAAATGCATGATATCATAATTCTGCTCATTCAGGCGTCTCCTGAAACTAGTACATTACAATATTACAATTTCATATTTTTCTTGAATTTTTTTTTTATATAGTGTGTTGATAATGCAGTGATTTACATTTCTTTTGCTTTTTTATATTGTATATTCTAGTGCTACACACAAGTACTGGTAGGGGCAGTAAGTCATTAATTTTGCTATATTTGCTGTGTGTGTCTTACCACAATCACTTACAGATTAGAAATGATAAGAGACCCATGTAATATTTTGGAGGTAAGACATTGTCACTGGCTATCTATTTGGAGGTAAATCAATCTTTTAAACTTGGTGCTCCATTGAAATTCTGGTTTGCAAGACCAGTTTTACAAATTTGTGCTTACCGTAAAAAAAAAAAAACATCAGTACATCCATGGACAGCCTTTTTTAATAACTTACACTAAATGAATATTCTCTTGTGGAACAGTAAGTATCCCCTGGCCCTCATAAGCCATTATTGCCCCCTTTATGAGATTAATAATATTTTGTTGTAGCCATTTGCTCAGGCAGAAGCTTTCTGAAATTCCTTCAGTTGTGAAATATTTGAGATTTTTCTTGTACGTACTGCTTATTTTGAACCTCCATGTAACATTTCTATATAAGTCCATGCTTGGAGAATGCCTTTTCACAACCTTACATTTTATCTGTTTGAGCTGTTCGTAGGATCGTTATGCTATTGAAAGGGCCACTTTTGGTTTGATTGCAATTGTCAGACAGATAGTCTAGCATTATCTTCAAGAACTCTTTGATATGCATGTCAGTGACAGCAATTTATGCGGTTCCGCGGGCAGCAAAGCAACCCCAAACTATAACATTTCTAAAGACATGCTTGCTGTTTTTCTCCTAATAAGCAGTGACCTACGTCACACATGTTAACAACTCACCCTTTATTGTTCTGATCAGAGTTGGTGTGGACCTAATAGTTTTGGTGAACTTTGGGTTTATTTTATTTATTATTTATTTGTTTTTATTGGGAAGCAAAATGCTTTTTGCCTTATATACCTCTTGTGCAACCCACCAGTTGCAAGTTACCCATGTCGCAGCTTTGTGATTGCTTTGTTTTGCAGGTTCTAATTATACGAATTTTAGAATCAGAAAATAATTATATCCCAAGTTGTGGTTTAATGCTGACCACTTTTAACTTAATATTTTGAGCAGTTTACATCTGTACTTATTGTCACGTAATGTTTTTGTTATGTGCATAGTGAGTTTAGCAGTTTTCCCAACTTCCAGCATCATTACATGCTGATGGACATTCATATGTTCTGTTCCCTGTTAAAATAACAAGTCGGAAAGTAAAAGTTTGCATTTCTGTTTCATGTCACCTTATTTTGTAGACACTGTTACAAAGAGGATCGAGCATTTGCTTAAGTAAATGAGATGTAAAAATTGTCAACAGTTGTCTACAAGATGATATGAACGCCATTGGCTCTGTGCTCCTTCACTCAAGCAGGCACACACTGACACAGCCATAAAATCATAAAAAGTTCCTCGAGCAAATTACAAGCCAAGCAGCTTGGCATAAATCGACTCTCCACTGGAAGCAATGGGGATATTTTTTTTCTAATTAAAAAAACATGTTGGAAAAAAATAACTTGGATCTTTTTATTGTTACGTTGTTAGTTGTTCAGCAGATGTCAATCTATAGATACTCATGTGTGAAGCAGTTTGTCCAAGTTTGGGTGCTGCTTCTGGTGTTTCTCTCTCTCTCTCTGTCCGGTAATCAGGAAATGGCAATGGATTGCGCTACATTAACCAGGCACAGTGTTACCTACCTCCTGGCAAAACTCGACTCTTACCAGAAACACCCTGTATATACTGCACATACAGTTTCAATCAATGCAAAATATAAAAGTATAAATCCAGGCTTTTGACATAATTGGATTTGCTTAGTTTCCACAGTTCCAGTAAATCTCACTTGTGTTTTATAGTAGTTTTGTTCTTTATTATTTTTGTTTGTTTGTTTGGCAGAATTATGAAATCATTGATACCTGAGGTTTAATAGGGTTAAACTCCAGGTATCCAATGAGATGGCAAAAGTGAACAAAAATCTATTAAAAACAGAAACAACTGCTTCTGAAACTCTCCAATTTGTTTCCCCAGATTAATATATTCAACCCCTGCAGCAGCTCCATAGCACTGATGCAGCCAAATCGGTCTAACTTTACTGATGCATATGCATTTGCAAACGGTGGCCCACAGCAGCTGGCCGGTGTTTAATGTTTGAGTCATTTCATAAGATCAGGTATATAAACAGCTGACAGCAAAAAGTGTTTTACATTTTTAAGTCTGTGTGGATAAAATGTGTGCTGCTTTCACGGCCTTAAAATAAACACAATTAAATAAGGTCAATGCAACTCCTGTAGTTACCTCACATCTTGTTGTCATGTTGCTGTTTTGCTTACTGGATGTTGCTGTTAGGAATATCAAGAACATTAATGAAGAAAAACCAATCCAGAAAAACTCTGAGATTAAAAGATTGTTTTTTATCCTTTAGCAGCCAGCTGTCACATCTATGGGTGACGACATCTATGCTTTACAATTCTCCATTCTCATGTTTAGGTACTTGTTTTTTTAATTACTAATTCTAACAATAAAAGAAACTTGTTTTCATCTGTTGTGCCAGAAAACAAACTGTGCTAAAGCTGGAAAATAAAAAGAAAGTTTCAAAACACACATAATTAATGTATAATTATTTTCAATCAACTGATGTTTTTGTCTTTATAGAACACAGACAAAGTATCGCAAATATAAACTTGACAAATTATCTGCCATCAATAGCATGGCCTTCTGTCTGTCACAGCTGTGAGCGGAAAAAAATAACAAATAAAATAACAAATGAAGCCTTTATTTTTAAATTGAGTGCCACTGTTAATGGTAGATAGCTTTTCACATTAAAAAATAGAAATCACAGGACACATGTCTAATAAGAAATAACTTATAATTTATGATTGTATTTTTGTTAGTTATTATGTCTAATCAAAAATATAAATGTGATATTTTTTTAACTATTTTTGATCATAATTGATTATAATAACTTTAAACTTAATGTGGTAGGTGAACTGATGTCTTCCACTTTTCTTTTTTCCCCAAATATCTTCAGTCCATCCATTGTTGCATCCATGTGACTATCTGTGATTTTAGTAAAAGTAAAGGTCATTTAATGCATGAAGTAGAGCGGGTAAAAGACAACGAGAAGCAGATTGATTCAGAAAGATGAAAAGCAAAGGATGACAACAGAAGGCTATGCCATGTGACCTGTTGGACAAAATCAAGTTAACATAGTTGAATGAAAAAGTTCTTCTAAATGTGTTATAATCAAATGGAAATGTGTCTTTATATCATTACCCTTAGAGTGCCCGTCATGGCCCCAGGCATTCTAAAGAGCTCTCATCTCAGTCTTTAAGCTCTAAATGGTTTTCTCCACTGAGAATACCTCTTCTCATTTTTCACTTTACTTAGATGAAGAAATATTTTTCTTGAAGTAGGCAAGATAATTGCATAGTTTATTCTGGCATTCATAATGTGTTAGTCAGTACCAGCTTCAAGATATTGCAATTTGCAGTTGGTTTTTTGTTGTTGTTTTGCTTTTCTTTAAAAAAAAATCGATACTACACACATTGATGATGATTTGACTTTCTTTGCCATTTTATCCTATTTGACAGTAATGTCAGAGTGCCAGCTTATAGCCTCTTCAAAGATGGATCAGTGAGTTAAAACCTCACTTTGTGGATATATTAAAATAAAATAAAATTTAAAAAAAACAGAGGCATTGCATAAAAGTATGCGGCTTGTTAGGGGTTAAGCGTGCATAAAAGTATGTGACTTATTCAGTTTCAGGGTTTAGAGTAGTCTTTACCAGCTGAATAGAAGACTTTTGCCAACAGTTTGCCTCTGCTGAAGCAGTACAGCACTTCAGAGTTTTTGCATCCTAGAAAGAAATTACATTTGCCTTGGTGGCTGTGACAGATTGACAGTTGCATGTGGAAATGTTTGGACAGTGACAAAATTGCTCTGTATGCCAACACCACATATATATAAAGTTGAGATGCAACCTCGAAGAATAGTTCCTAGTGCTTTCAAGGGCAATATGCCCTCGGTAGAGTCTCTTTAACCTCCTAAGACCCGAACTCTTCCATGGGATTCATTTTTAATTTCTCTTTGATATTTGGGCTGATTGGGACCCGATGAATGTAAAAACAAAGAATTACCAGATTTTTTTTTTTGATTTTTTTTTTACCTGATTTTTGTTCCTAAGAAAAATGAGAGCCACATATGAGGATATTCGTTTAAAATTTTGATAGAACAGCAGCAGTATAATGTCTTCGTAAGTGGATATCAGGCCCTAGTAGAGCAAAATTAAATATTTTGGTTTAAATAACTTAAAATGTGATGTCCACATATGTGGACGCCAGGTCCTAGGAGGTTAAGGCACATTGGGCCTAGGTGATGACCCCTACAAAGAAGAAAACCTCTGGGTACTGGGAGCCCCGTTCTGGAGCCAGGTCTTGGGAGTACCTCAAGACTCCGGCCGGATGGATGGCCTTAGCCTTTAGATTTTTGCCCACGTCAAAGGTGCTTCTGGATTAATTTTTTTTTAACAGAGTGTCTAAGGACAGCGATAAGTGGAGACTGTGTTGGGTTAGGTGGCCTTAGGATCTCATTTCTGTTTTTTTTTTATTATGGTTCTGTTGTCTTTATGAAGCAAATACCTCACTGCACTGTAGCACCTCACGCCAAATAAGAAGCGCTTAGCATGAGAATAAGCATAAGTGTGATGCTGTGGTACTCGATCAGAAAGGTTGGAGTGCCCACTCCTGGTCCAGCTGGGAGGAAGCCCTGGGGTTGAGCCAGGATATGCGGGAGAGATTGTATCTCTTTGGCTTGGGAATGCTCCAGTTTCCCCCAAGGAGAGTTTGGGGAGGTTTCTGGGAAGAGGAAAGCCTGTGCATCTCTGCTTAAATTTCTGCCTCTGCAGCACCTGTATAAACAGCAGAAAATTGATGTATGTATGGATTTAACCGAAGAACATATTTAAAGCTATGTTTCAAGAGTTCGGAAAAATTACATTCAGTTACCTAGATTTAGTTGGATGAATTAACATAATCATTAATAATATGCAAATTTTTAAGACTTTAAGAATCTATTGCCACGAGTGAATGCTTGGGCACTGTTGCCTCAGAGCCAGAGCTCTGGGTTCAACCCTCTCTGCTTGTATACATTTTCTGTGGGTGAGCTCATTTCAGTCACCACTGGGGAGAGAATAAAACGAAATAACATGCCAGGTTACATCTGCCTATGTCAGTCCTGGACAGTCTCACAAAAAGATGGCGTTAATGTCAATTTTACTTCCTAGTTAAACAAAGGTTAAAAAAAATACTTGGAGTCTGTGAACTCCAAGTAATGGGTTTGCCCCTTTGCCAGGACTTTACTTCAGTTGTATTTGTTGGCGGGTCTTTCTTGTTTGATCTTTGTCTCCTTTAGGGTAAATACAAGCTTAATGGCTTTTAAATCATGGAATATTTTAAATATATACACTACCAGTCAAAAGTTTGGACACACCTTCTCATTTAATGTGTTCTTTCTTTCTTTTTTCTACTTTCTACATTGTAGATACTTACTAAAGACATTAAATACATGAAGCAAGATTTATGGAATTATGTAGCAAAGAAAATTTTTAATAAATAACTCTAAATTTGTTTTATGTTGTAGATTCCTCAAAGAAACTGTCGGACTTCTCTCAATGACTTTTTTTGACGTCGTCATCTGAAATGGTTTTCACTTCAGATGTGCCTTATCAGGGTTCACTTGTGGAATTTCTTGCCTTCTTAATGGGGTTGGCACCATCAGTTGTGTTGTGCAGAAGTCAGCTTGTTACACAGCTGTCAGTCCTATTTGAATGTTAGAATTCATATTATAGCAAGAACCAATCAGCCAAGTAAAGAGAAACAACAGTCCAAGAGTGTGCAATGCAGTGATCAAAGCAAAGGATTGATATTTTGAAGAATCTAAAATCAATTTTGTTTTTGTTTTTTGCTACGCAACTCCATATGTGTTCATTCATAGTTTTGATGCCTTCTATGAGAATCTACAATGTAAATAGCCATGCAAATTTCTTTACTTAATCAGTCAAATATGTGAAGCAAAATGCTGGTTGTGAAGGGTACATGTTTTTGGCTGCAGTTGGTTAAACTGCAGCTGGAAAGTCTAAGAAATATGCCCTAGCATCACAGTTGCCATAAAACAGATTAGCGTCTGTTTATCCTCTAAATAGACAAGGCATCAGATATCTTATTTGAGTGTCCTGGTTCATGTTATGGTAATATGTTTTAATGTTAAGACATGTGGCTTCTGAAGCATTTCCCAGAAAATGAAGTAACTGTCCACTCCTGCTTGCTTTCTAACCATTTTTAAAGATATGCCTTTAAAGTAAATCATAGTAAACACAGACTTTTAGTTTTTCTTTGGATAATCCTCTCACAATCTGACAACTTCCTTCTGTTCACAAACCCTGAGGGTATATTCAGTTTAAGCTTGGTGAACTTAGACATGGAAGGTCACTGCAAGTTAATCTTATTTGTAACCAAACATTTCTTCTTTCTCTCGTCCAGCGAGGGACAGTATTTTCTTTGGAGGACTTACAATTGCAGTCTATTACCCATGGGTCAAACTACGTGGAGTTATTTAGCGTATTAAGTATGCCTGTTTGGTTTGCTGTTTGAACCTCGCACACCATGCACTATTGATTAGCCTGTGGCTTTGTTCCTACGTCAGCATTGCTGTTTTGAAAGCATGGTTGGAGGGGCTAAAAAGAGATGGGGTGATAACTAGTGTTGTGTAAATGTTTGGATTACGGGTGGCTGAGATAAATCTAAGAGCTGAAGTGCTGCTTTCAGGACCAACTAACTTTTAGTTTATTTAAGCTGTAGCATAAAACACTTTAAGTGTAATCTTTTAAATTTAACCTAAAACATATAGTTTGACTTTCTCCTACTTATAAGGTGATTAATCTATAAATGTGTTTGTCCTTGTCTCACTCTATAGCTCCCTCAGAGCCTTTGCTGTGCAAGTTTGCTGATGGAGGCCAGAAGAAGAGACAGACCCAGGTCAAATATCCCCAGAATGGACGATCGTGGACACGGGAAGGAGAGGTGAGGCTTAAAAATATATTTAATCATCAAAAAAAGCTCCCTGGGAGACTTCATAAAATATTCTCTTGGCCTGCTGTCAAATATAGTCTCTTGCTTTTCTCAATTAAAGTGAAAAAACAAAACTGAACACAAGTCTACTGAGAGGACTTTAAAAAGAGAAATTACAGTTATCAAAAAAAATCATTTACACTTCTTTCAATTAAGTTTTATAGCTGAAGGATAACATTTCTTTTATTATAATAGTCAAAGAAATGAGTGATTATGCACAGCGGTGTCTATATTATGTTTTAGGAAACGTTACAGTTGTAAATCATCTATTCTAATAATTTTCAATATGCAGCTGATGCTCCCTTTGACTCCATTTTTATTTTTTTTTTCAAACATACCACAGAATTTAAAATCATAATAGCTTGACAGATCCCCCTCCTCTCCGTGGGGTCATTATCCACTTTCATTTCTAGTAAGGCACTGTAGGTTCAGTTAGATGCTGCTGACAGTATGAAAGCTGGCACACAAAAAGGTTGTTAAATTTAAAGTATAAGGTTTCTGTAAGGTCCCAATTGCAAAGTTGTTTTTGCTTTTGTTGAAACTCCCACCTCCTGTCCGTCATCTTCAGAAGAAATGAAACCTTGTGCAAAGGATTGAAAGCAGATTGACTGTTTCACAATGCAGAGAGTTCAAAAGTTTTTAGTGTCAATACCAAAGCTTTAATTTACAGAACAAGGGGAAGTGAATAATAATGCTGCCACCCACACACCCCGGTGCAGTTTTTAACAGTTTCCCAGTGTTCTCGTTACACGAAGGTTGGGAAAGAGCAGGGTGGTGGAGTGAAATGAAATGGAACCAGGCTGAAACTATGCACTGTAACAAGAGGCGCCGCAATGAAAACAAGATGTTGCAGTGTTTGACCTTTGCTCATGGCTGTGTGGAGCAGGCACAGATTGCAGCTTTAGTCTTTTTGTATAAGAGCAAACGTGTGTGTCATAGCCTGGCTTATCATTGGCCGAAAGGCTGGGCACACCCTAAACAGGTCACCAGTCTGTCACAGGGCTAACACAAAGAGATAAACAACCATGCACACTTCATTTTACCAACTGTGGAAGTGAGCCACAGTATTTGGAGAGAACCCACACAGGGACAACATGCAGGGAGAACAGGCTGCCAAACCCAGGACTGTCTTAATGTGATGCCACAGTGCTAACCACTGCACCACCATACCATCAATTTTGGTGGTATTTTTTTGTAATGTGTCATCAACTAGGAATGTGAGTTAAAAAAACAAACAAACAAAAAAAAACTCCAACTTAATAGTATAAAACATAACTCATAAAACAGTCAGAAATGAGCAAAGTCTGCTGGCCAAGGTTAAACATCCCTGCAAAAAATGCATCTGCCTTTAACCACCACAGTAAATACCTTAATCACATTATTAAAAAGCTCAACTTAAATGTATTCACAATTAAATGTGTGGTATTTTGCACAGTGGATTTCACATACGCAGTGCCATTGCTTGGAGAGTGTAGCTAAATGAGCAGTTAAAGCACATACAGCCTTTTTTCAATGCAAGTTAACGTCCACACAGCTTTGCAGAAATGGGTAAAGTGAATATGTCATTTTATTCAGATTTCGCTTAAATACAGGCATTCATTTGCTAGATAAAAATACTATGGAGCTGTGCCGGTTTTGTATGTCTTAATTTCCAGAGCACTCTCATTCCCAACGCGTAAAATACAATTTGTCACGTCCCAATGCATCTCGTAGTAACCTGAAAGGTAGCCTTCCACTTACTCCAGATTCTCAATTGAATCCAATAGAATGGCACTCGCGGTGGTAACACGTGCTGCAGCTGTCTACCTCTAACCTTAACCTAAAGCCTATCAGGTAGTGTTTTCCAAAGTGATTCATGAACACAACGAAAAAACATATGTGCATGTATAGATTCATTCAAAACCACTGTCATGCCTCTGAACGCCTAACATACCGACGATTTGTCACATGTCAGTTTTCCGTTAACGTACTTCCCTCTTGTCAATGTCTGTGTGAACTTGAAATAAGTGATGACTGCTTTCAGTGAGACACCTCACACATTTGTCTGTGGCACACGTCGTGACAAGCCCCGCTCGGCCCTGAAGCATCTCTTCAGAGGTTTATGCATTTGTCAGAGCCAGGCCTCAGAGTCCAGGCTGACTTATATAAACTAATACTTCTGCTAATAGAGACATCTGGCCAGGGAGATGCTTTGAGGTGCTTCACTGCCTACTTATCTCAGTCAACTCATTCTGATACGAGTCTGGCCTTGGTACGGTGACGTGAATACGTGCGTTACACATGTAATCACACGCTTACAGAATTTGTTTTGGAAAATGGATAAGGGATACGCATGCAGCTGTGTAGCAGCACAGAAAGAGATTTGCTGTTAGATGAATGCAAATCCCTGGAGTTGATCAGTTTTTCTATTTGGTGTCTAGCAGTGCTTTTTGTTGCTTCTGGAGTCTATACCTACCTACCCAGCCTAGGCTTGGCTAAAACAGTGTTTGTGGAAAAACCAAACACTGAGCTGGGTTCAGCATCAGGGCACCCTTTCAACTCATGTGCCAATTTGGAGAGAAGAGCCTTGTGTAGAATGTAGAGTAAGTACAAATGACTTGTGCAGGGCCGATAGATGGTGATGGGGTGGTGACAGAGTAAAAAAAAA
>NW_005187529.1:466129-479249 GCF_000239375.1 Pundamilia nyererei | reverse complement strand
GCTTCCCAAAAACACTTAAACTTGGACTAGAGAAGGCTGGGATCAAACAACTGGCCTTCTGAGCAGATGTCACTTACCTCCTGAGCCACACCCTTCTTATGGACTTTTGAGTAATCTCTAACTTTCCTATGTTGCGCTGATACCTCCATTAATGCCAACCAGCGTGGATTTGTTTGACTTAGGTGGTAGTGCAACTTCTTGATGTCTTGTTTGTTTATTTGAATGCTCCTCAGGATAATCAAACATGGTATAGTGTGAACTGTTTTTTGTAAAAGAAAATAAAGTACCATAAAACTTCTATCCATCCATTCTCTTCCACTTATCCTTATCAGGGTCGCACTCATAGAAGCAGTTTAGAATTATCAATTAACCTAACCCCAATAATTGCATGTCTGTGGACTGTGGAAGGTAGCTAGAGTACCTGGAGAGAACCCACGTAAACCCAGAAAAGCCCAGCCAGATAGTGGAGTTAAACTCATACCATAAAAGTTGACTTTTAAAAACCTTTAAGGAGAAACGGTAAAGAAAATCTAAAGTGTTCCACTGTCTTTGGTCTGCTAAAATTTAGAGTCAGTTAGAACTGGGAACTTATTTTGTTCCCACCTATTTTATATAGTCATATACCACATGCAACAATCGTCCCTCACTGACCTTCATGTGTTTGATTTTGTTGAGCATGTTAAATAAAACGACTGCACTTATAAATGGCTCTTTTGCTCAAAGGCAATTATTCCAAATAATTTTATTGTACATAAGAGCTTTTAGCTGGCTTATTTTGGAGTCTTTAGACTGCTTATCTATTGTTCATTCAGTAGGTCCTTATATCCCAGTCACTTTTGAATTTTGTGTTTTTTGTACAACGCTCTTGTATAGTTTGCTTTCTCTGTTCATTATGCATTATAACGTACAATAGCTATATCATACTTTATTGTTTATTTAGTTGTATAGAGTAGCTGTATATGTGATAAAAACCACAAACACAAATTGGTTAAAAAGGCAAGTCATGTATTTAACATTTCGGTGTATGTGTTTCTTTCTCCAGAGTGGTATGGCGTTGACGTATGACCCCACAGCGATGCAGAATGGGTATGTAGAAAGTTTGTTTGTTTTTTTCTTTTACCTCTCGCACGAACAACCTCGATCTAAAGAGTGTCTCCAAACTTGACTTTTTACTTACATTGTTACACGCAGCCTGTTCAAGAGTGACAGTATAAAATCCTCCTAAGATCAGTGCACTGAAACATGGCAACAACCTGCAGAAATATGCACAAGAGCACCTGCATGCAAACGAGAGGGTCACACATAACACACATTAACCCATATACCTGAACTGATACAGAACACACATACTATCTGGCGTTCGCTCTTATTCTTACACCTAACTGATGCAGATGGAACATTTATTTATGCACCTATGCATACAAGCTGTCAGAGTTGTAGGTTTTGATTGCAGACAGGAAGATGGGCGTTGTTGCAGTGCTGCTGTAATACTTTCGTCAGCCGAGGCTATCTGCAGTGCTCCCAAGTTGGTTGAGGAGAGCAGAGTGCCTGCCTGTTTCAGGGGGAAATTGGAGATTGGTGTTGTCTGGTAGGAATGCTGCTGGTGATGTGATCCCTGGAGATGCTTCCCTGCAGCTCTGCACTCTTGTTCTTCTCCTCCTTTTGTCAGATTGGTCCGCCACTTTATACCTTAAAGCCACTCTTTCTTTTTTCTTTTTTTTTCTAGTTCATCTGAAATTATACAGTCCTTTTTCTTTTCGTTTGACTTGTTTCTTGCCCTGTCCACATTGTTTTGTATTGCTCAATTCTTCTCATTCATTCTGTTTTCAAACAGCTGCTTTGCTTTGAGTCATCTTTGGTGTCTTTCGGTGCGAGTGTGCTCATTCGTGCATGCATAAATGGGCACTCTCACGCAAGCATCTGTGTGCTTGCTGTGTGTAAGCCCTCTCCAACCTCTCTTCCGAGGTCATCGTAGCTCCTTCCGGCGAAGCACTAAATGACTGTGAAATGCTAATGCAGCTAATTAGAGAGGCAAAAAGCAGGGAGGGAAGTGGGTTGAATAAAAATGGAGGGCCGAGTAGGGTCAAGAGGAGGGCAAAGGCAGAAATAAAGTCAGTCCAAGGAGAGGGGAAAGGTATGAATCAATTACAGGTTTCACTGTGAGCTTGAGGACAACGGGTTTTTCTGTTTTGTTTTGTTTTTGGGTTATTTTAAAGCATCCATTGCCAGACACACATTGTTGGAAAGCTTATAGTTTGTCTTATCTTAACCTACTTTTGCTTATTCTGAATCTACTAGCTCCCATTAAGTGTATCTCCTGTCTTTTTTCTTGCCCTTTTTTACTTCCCTTTTCCATCTATAGGAAAAGTCACTGGGGTCACCACTAAATCACTCAGTAATTTTTCAGTGTAAACGCCTGACAGGGCATTAAATCACACTAGGGATCCACAGAGGCTTTAAAATTCAGTCCTGTAATAATGTTCTGTTTGCAATTACATGTTTAGTGCATTGTTTAAATAGCAGTGCCGGGGTCCCCATTGACAGTTGGCTGCTCAGGGCTAATAGCCTACATCAATAACCTTGGGTCTGTCCTCTGCCTTCTGCTTCTCTCTCTCAATACACATCAGTCTAATGAAAATACAATAAACACAATCAGAAAACCACATTGAATAACCTGGCCCTGTCACCTCATTTGTATTCATCAGTGACAGTAATACAGTATCTGTAATGCAAGTCATTTATTAACTGTACAGTGAAAAAGATGGATCCATAGCACCGCATTGTTTTTCTCTTGATTCTCATTTATGACAAACAAGTTCCAGTTTGTACTCCAGCTTATCTACATTTATTTAAACCCTGCAATATAATGTCATGTCCAAAGTTGGAATATGCAGTTAATCTAAGGCAAAAAAGAATTGGAGACATTTTTGAAAGTGAGTTGTAGCTTAGAATAGCCATCATTAATAAATAGTAAACTGTAAAACTACTTGGTTAGATCTCTGAATACATGGTTGTTAAAAGGCCAATAAAACATTAATAAATTGGAGTTAATTTAAAATCAGTCTATGACTATTTGCAAACCTTATTATCACACCAAGAAATTTGATTCTTGTTCCATCAGTAATAACACCAAACTTCACATTTTTACTGCTATTTCTTAAATATTTTGTTTTGTGTATGTTCAAAGTTATTCCATTGACATTAAACCATTGTTTAAATTTGACTGATTCATTGACAATAGCAACAATGTATGTAACTTATTAGCAGGACAGTGATATCATAAGCAAAATGTACATATAGATTTTTTTCTGAATTACGATTACCATTCATGATTAAAATGAAAAGTTCAGGACCTAGCATCGATCCCCGTCCAACTCCAACTGTACCTCTGATGCCATAGAGCTACAATTCAGAAAACAGAATACTGGGGTTCACAGAACAGTCTTTTTCCTTTTGCACATATATTTTCTATGAAATCTATACTAGCTATTTCTGTAGATCTTTGCTCTTTCTGAAGCTGTACTGATTTTCACTTTGCAACAATACGACTAATGTTTGCTTGTTGCACATGGTTAAAAGTAGACAAAACACGCAATCGAGCCGCAGATGAATTAGAACCAAACCTGCCACGAATTTCTTTTTCTGGTTCAACAGAAGTGAGTCATGTTGCGTTAAAAGAAATAAATGAACAAATAACTGGCGTGTCTCTATTATATATGTACAGCTACTACTTAGGCCTCGGCACACCAAGTAGGGCATAAAAATCCAACAGGGAGACTGAATGTCTGTGAGAAGCACAATCACGCTCTGCAGCTTATCGCAGGCAGTTGGGAACCGGCTGCATGCACAAGCCTTGAGCCGCAATAGTTTAAAAATATCTGACGCTTTACATCTCGCAGTTGAGGTTCAAAACTGCTCATGCCGTCACTGACTGAACAAATGTAATGTGAAACAGAATGTGCAATAACAGAACAGGTGGGTACCTCAGGAACCCATTTCACCCTTGAAATGAGATGTGTGCATGTGTCGCAGGCGACTACCACCACAGTCCTCCTAGGTTTTTCTGTCTTTGGCTGAGCCCCATTGTCATCTCCGTGCATGGGCTATTACTATATGTTGTGCTCACTGCGGATTTTAAGAAATATTATGGAGCGACCTAACAGTAGTTTGAAGTTGCCTTTTAAAAGTAAATTAAAAATGAGTTTGTCTTTTTATTCAGGTAATTTTCTTCCCTGATTGAGAAACACTTGATATGTGGCAAGTACCTTTTTTCTACAGTCATGGCTGTGTTAGAGATGGATAGGGTAGGGCTTCGCTTTCTGTCTCTGGCCCTTGGTTTCCCCTCCCCTCACTGGCTCCATTATTCAGTCAACAGACACTTTGGGATCGATCGGGCACAGCAACACGGCTTGGCGGATGAAACATGTCCTCTCTAGGTACACAATGATAAATAAAGCACTGCGAGCCACAGCATTCTACAGCTGCAGAGCTGAGGGGGTGAAATGGGGGGAAAAAGAGATCAAAATGAGAAGGGCAAATAGAGGCATAGGAGAAGTGAATAGATTATAAAATGCAGATGTTACCGATGGGAAGTAGGGTGTGCGTAGGTGGAAACATAAAGAGCAATACCGAAAGTATTTCACCCACTCACACATTAAGGTAATAATTCATTATTATGCGTAGCAGTGGTGCAGACTCCTTTGTAACATGATGTGTAGTCTGGTGCGGTGTCAAGTCTCATTCTAAGATGTCTTTGATTGTGCTACATAGAGTGAAGCTGCAATATTTATTGTTTCCATGACAGCCTTGATGATGTCTGATCCATTTTGTCAGTGTTGTCTTGAAGTGTACTGGGTAGTTCAAAACAAACTGAGACAAAAGCCTCATTTTCAGCATTACATGTGGTTATGTAGGGTGAGCTGAAACTGCAGAGAAACCTCTGGATTGTTAATACACGCGTTTGGTTCCCTCCCAGGTGATTATTAGAAGTTAGATGATGTGGACAGTCAAAATTAAAATGTATGTCTTGTGCTTTCATAGGTTCTACTCTTCTCCATACAGCATCTCCACGAATCGGATGATTGCTCAGACATCGATCACACCCTTCATTGCTGCCTCTCCTGTCCCCACATATCAGGTTAGTTTAACCTCTCAGAAGTTTGATGAGTGCCGTGGCCTACTTAAAACCAGAAAATCCCATTCCTGACTCTATGTAGAGTAATTCCTGGATGTACAGGTGGAGTTTGTCATACTTAACCAAAGATATGAACCCAAAATGAAGTTATCAGCTCTGTAGAATCAAGGCAATTCTTTGTCTAGCAATGATAAAATGCAGGCTTACGTTGCAGAACTCCTCCTATCCATCTCCCATTCTTGAGCACAAATGCTGCTTTTAACTCTCAGCTCTCATGTGTCGCACCCGTTCTCTTCCACACACAAACCATATCAAGTTATGTCAGAGCTGGCTGGCAGCTGCTGTACCCAAAAACAAGATGGAGCTCTAGAGCTCTATAAGAAAGCCAAATTCAAAGACTCATGACTTAAAGCATCATGCTTTATAGGGAAAGAAAAAACATTACCTTTCATTGTTTTAACTCATCATTGACAGATGTAGGTAAGAGATCATACAGATGCAGGTACAGAATGCATGCATACAACAATAACGCATGAGACAAAGGGACCCTCAGAGACTCATTTCTGCCTTCAGTTTGTTCGAGTTGAGCGGTCGGAAGGAGAACAAGATGAAAGTATGATTTGTGGCCAACGTAAGCTTTGATGATGAAACCCTCACTGTGAAGCAGTAATTGTTAAGACTGTTTTGCTCTCTGTGGTCTTCATATCCTTTTATAATTACGACAAACTTTCTGTATAGTGGACCCTTAGTTACTGCTGTAATATTCTTTAAGACGTGCTGCCGCTGGGACTGAGGCTCTGAAATTGGCTTGTAAAGGCTTGAGATAATGATTAATTTTCTTACTTCTCTTCTTTGGTTTTCTCATTTTCACTCGCTTCCTGTCATTCTGTCTTCCAATTGTCATTCTCAATGTTCTCTCTTCCTCAATTCTTTACCCACTTACAACAATCTTGCTTTTGATCTTTCCTTTCCTCTCATCTCGTCATGACCTCCCCTCTGCATCATCCTACTCGTGTCCGTCCTCTCCTTCTCCCTTCCCTTCTCTTCTCTTTCTTCAGGTTCAGAGTACATCTTGGATGCCACATCAACAATATGTTATGCAACCTACAGTAAGTTTTTAAACCAACATTTCCTTTGTTTTTAAGCCTCGTTCTGTAAAGTCTTGTTCTCTATTTTCCAACCCTTTTCACTCACTCCTTTATTTATTATATATAATAAATGTACACCTGTCATCTCTGAGTGTACAGCATGTGTCAATTTTTCTCCCTGGCATACTCTTTTTGTCTTAAAACTTTCAGTGTGTGTGTTTAATAGCTTCATTACTCATGTGAATGTCAGTGGCAGGATTTATGGGAGAAAAACTACAAAAGCTTTTAAAGCATAGGCTGTATTGGTCTCGAGGACTGCCTGCAAATGCTTTTATAACAGTATTTAATGTGCCCTGCCTTTTTCTTCATCAAATGAGTATTTAATAATTCAGGAATGAAAATGTTAGTAATAACAACAGGTCACCGACAAGTTGGTATGAATCAGGAAAACTGCGAAAAGCCAAGTAATAAAAGGAAATTCTTCCAATAAGTGCTTGAGAGCCAAACCCAGGTCAGAGAAGGAAAATAACTGTAACCCTGAATCCCAGCCCCACTCTGCTGAATCAGCCTGTGAATAGCCTTCTCAAAGGACCTCAGAGAGCTTGGCGAAACTCACTTTAGAATCTGTAATAAAAGGTTGCTCCCTGCTGGTTTTGAATGAAACTGCATGTACAAAAACAGGTTTCCAGACGGCTAGTTTAAAGCACATTATTTATCTATAAGTCAATGTACATGTGTAACTGCTGCTCAGTTTCATATAGTGATGCATAAAATCTGCATATCAAAAGCAGCAGTGCATCTTTGTGTATATATATGATGCATAATGCAGTGATGTAAAATCCAACCCTTGGTGTTTATAGCTCTTTTCCATCCATCCTTGGCTAGAGCTTTCTCTCACATTTTGTCTCTCATACACATAGCTTTGATTGACGTGCAAAATCGTTTTAAAACACACCCACACATTCTGTATATTTACATGAAGAGTCATGAATCGACTCTGAGTGTAGGTGTACAGTCAACATACTCTATAAACCCACACTTACCTACAAATTCTCTCTTCTTTTGGCAAACACAAACATAACCTTAACACAAACTGTGGGCTTTTCCTTCCTTTGATACAGGGACTATATACAGCCGCTCTATGTTATTAAGCCTCCACAGGCTTCGCTCTAAGCACAGTCCAAAGCCTCAGTCTCTCTGACATTCACTGACTATTGTAGCATAAAATATAAAATCTCCGTGCCTTCATCTTGTCATCTGACAAAGTACTGCATTGAATTAGTGGAATTAGAAAGCTATATCATATAAATTGTGGAATAGTCCAAGCTTAGTCCTGCTTACAAGATGATTACTTCTCAGTGTAGCAGGACCGATGCATTATGAAATCACAGGCAGAAGAGATTCATATTACAGTAACCTTGAAAGTCTTTCAGATAAAATTTAACTTCTATCTCCTCTTAAACATTTGTTCAACAATAGTTTAAAGGTCTATATCAAACACTATATGGACAAAAATATTCATGTTTCAATTCTGGTGTCTTTAGTCCCGGCGATGCTGGCTCGTTCTTAAGCCTGTGCCTGTGGCATTAACATCAAACTAAAACTGCTACGCAGCTCCTGCAGCTCTAATGGTGCCCCAGTACCTTCGTCAATATAGTGTATCTGTTAAAGTAGCCTGTAAGAGATGAATGTGCTTACATTCAGGGGGTTTATCTGTACACCTGTGCTAAAAAAGGTTGTATGATTTTGTTCTGTCATTCATGGGGTGAAGGAGTTTATCGGGGCAGGTACGTAAGGCAGTGCAAATTTCTGCAATCGTATCCGCCGTGGTTGCCAAAAATCTTTAGTGTTCAGATTTGTTGCTCCTCCTCTGTTGTTCTCTCTCCCTGTCTTCTGTCTTGCTCTTTATGTCTGTCTGGCAAATCTTAAACACATTCTGTTGTCTTGTCTGATTAAAATTATGTCTCTGAGCGGGGATAATACCCTTCTGTAAATGTGTTTTCAAACAAATGTCCCATCTAATTATTTGGCAGGCCGCTTGATATGACTTCCTAAGACTTGGGAAAAGACAGGGTGAGCTTGAGCAGAGATTGATGGTTTGGAGAAAGAGAAAAATAAATAAATAAACACGGCGGATTTGACAAGGAGGACAGGGGCGAGAAGGAGGCGCAGGGAAAGAGGAAAGAAGGGATTACAATGAATATATTGAGAACAAAGAAACGAAAACAGCCGCTGCAAAAGCATGTTTGGGCTGTGCACATCTGTTCTCCACCCTTGTCTATGTATAGACAAATTCCCTGTTAGACAACAAAGATGAGGGGTAGTTATTGTATTTCCTGGATACTGAAGAGCTTGACAAATTAAAGCTGCATCAGGGAGGGAGACTGAGAGACACAGCAGCTTAAGTCTGTTCCTATGGTAGCAGAGGCTTCCTCACTGCTGTACTGCAGTTAATGACTGGTAACTTTGATAAATGCTATGCACTCATTGACACTTTTAGCTAGATGAACATGCGCACACCTCCTCTGGTTAACAGTCCATCATCTACTTTGAGATTTTTAAACGCTTGTGGCACCAAAATTGAAATGTGAGACACTCTGTCGCTAAAGAAATTAATGAGTCTAATTAAAAGGTTAGAACAAGAGAACAAACATCAATGCTGTGTGCCGTTTTCATGGCTCAGGATTAAAAATGCACATACACTATTGCTCATAGGTTTGGGGTCAACTAGGATATTTAAATTCATGAAAACTTAATCTAACAGATTTGCAGTGAAACGAAATAGACATTAATAACATTAGATAAAAATATTTTTGATTGATGGAACAATTTTGTACTGTGTATCGTCTCAGTTTTGCAGCCTTGCAGCCCTTTGGCACTCTGGCAGTTTTTCTGTTCCCATAACAGATCAGTAGTTAAGAGCCAGTGACTGCGCTGGCCACTCCATTATAGGCAAAACACCAGCTGACTGCTTTTTCTGAGTAGTTCCTATAAATGTCAGAGCTGCTTTGGAAATCAACTCCAGTCCTGCTGTATCCACAGGCACTGTATGGCACTACAAAACAGAGTGAAAGCCTGCCTTTCTCTTGTTCAAGATCTTTTGCTGTACAAATCTCCCACTTTAGCATGACCAAAGCCTCAAACCATCAAATTTCCTCCACCACACTTAGCAGATGCTGTCAAACACTATTCCAGCATCATTTCATGTCTGAAAACTGCTTACGTCTGCCCAATATTTGTGTGTTGTGTTTTGGGGATTTTTTTTTCCCCCTGTCTTTATTTTCTACTTTTATTGACTGATCACAGTTATGGCTCTTTGGACAACTCTTCCTAGAAGGCCAGCATCTAAAAATCACCTGCAGGCTGGTGTTTTACAGGAACCATTTAATGCAGTGACCAGTTGAGGACCTATGAACGATCTTTTTCTCAAACTAACCACTTTGTACTGTCACCGGAGAATACTACACAATGCTGACATAAACACACTTAATTTCAGATTGTTCAGTTTGCCTCATGCAATAGCATTTACTTCTTAAAACAAGAAAACTGAGTTATTTTTTTAGCCATGTTGAGTGTAATCAAAACCAGGAACCCTTATGTTTCAGACACAGAAGTAAATTTATTGCTTATGTAATCAGTACAATCGTTTTCAGCTGTGCTAACATAATTTTAAAAACTGTGGATTTTAGGAGGGGAATTTGAATTTTACATGATACATTTGCATTAGGTTGCATGGTTTGTAGTGTTTTTTTTAAATATTACTTAAAAATAATACATTATTTATGGTTAAGAATTGCATTTTTAAATGGTCATTTGTAAAATTACTGATGAGGTTGACGTTATTTCAAATAAAAACCAAATGTGCTTTACTTTATTAAAAGGAGCAGTAGAGGCTCACACAGCTGTGATTACCGACAGACACCAGTGTAGCTACACACTGCCTGATTAATGTACACACACATTAAACACACCTGTACACACACTGCCTTAAGGATTGTGCATTTCTGCGCCTTGGTGGGATGCCCAGATTACTTGAACTGCCTGTCTTTACATCTTAATTAGTGAGAGGATGTCTTTGTGCATAATTACTCACAAATCCCCCTACAGGAAATGAATGCATTAGCCAAACCACGCAAAAAAAAATAAAAAAAAATCACACACACACACAATCAATGCTGCTTATTGAGGAGGGCTGTAATGAGACATCTAAAGAACTGGGATTTCAGCTCTGCAGGAGACAAAGGCAGTGTACAATATCAGGGCTTGCAAATGGAGCTCTATACCTCACGTTTGTTTTGTTTCCTAACCGCGAGATCCCGTGTGTGCAGAACTGTCACAGGTGCATGCCTGCGGGTGCATGTATAAAGCCGGGAACTAAGGAGTACTTGTCTGGTTTTACGCCGAAAATCCAGTGTACTTTGTGTGTTGATAAAGAGGGTGTGGTCTCAGGAAATCAGCTTATAGAATAATAGAAACATCTGCACGTCGTAGCACACCACCTTAGTAAGAACAAATAATGCCAATTCAAAACTCTTTGCATTCTCACGCACATGGAGCGCCCATCATAAAAAGAGCATTTAGGGGTTTTCTCAATAAACGAGTATCATTATCACTAATACTGTGTATTTGATGCTTTCAGACTGCCTGCAGCAGTCAGTCTGCTTCTCTTCTTTAATGGGAAAATGAGAGGGGAGAGGGAGAGAGGGCAAGTTCAAAGTTGAAGTAGATTCTGTGTGGGGTTTTTGTTGTTTTTTTTAAGTCATGTCCTCAGGGAAACGATAACTGTCATGTGGGCTCATTTATCGCATACCCCAGGAAAATCGTCTGATGCATTAAAAACACGCACACCATAACATACAACTGCACTCATTACATACTAATACATAGTGCCCGGGTGCAGACCCATACAGAGATGGAGAGTTGATCACTTGTAGAGCTATAAATCAGAGCAGACAGCTACTCATTGTGGGTTTCATTTTTTTGTTTCTGCCTGGAAACCTGCTGTGAGATTGGATGAAGTGAAAGAAAGAGAAAGGGAGGATGAGAATTCATTACAAGAGAGAACGCATTATTTAGATGGTTGAAAAGCTCGGGTGTTAATACGATTCTGGCTGGTAAATTTACCTGCATGAGCCAAAGCTTTTGTGCAGGTTTGAGGGTATGTGTGTGTGTGTGTGTGTGTGTGTGTGTGTGTGTGTGGGCTTTCGTCTCATTCACTTGTAATACTGAGGAAAGTGTTTACAGAGCATTTCTGATGCTGCTGTGTTCTTCAAACAGATCTCTCTATGAAGACGGCAGTCAGGAAGAAGAGCATTGCACCTTTGTTAACAGCTCTGACAATCTTTGTTTGCACAGTGTGTGCACGCGTGCATGTTTTTTCCTGTAAAGCCTGCAGTCATAAGGGTCTTACCTTACAGAATCTTAACTGTGAACAACTCTGTCAGACTGTATATGCATTCAAAGCGAGCACTTCAGATATCTAGAACTTGTTTTGAAAATGTGTGTACTGTATGTGCTTATGTGTGGTTTTGTTGTTGCGAGCCTCCCAGAGAAACCCTACAGATTCAAAGCTGTTAAGTCGTCTGCCATACAGCCAGGCGTGTGCCTAAAATACCTCAATTTAATACTTGTGTTCTTCTAACGTTATGTCTCAACTTGAAGCTGTAGAGGTGCTGACTGCTCTCAAGAGCAGCACCAATACATAACCACTGATGCTGTCTGTGCTCATGGGAAGTGTAGTTAAACATCCATCACAAATAACCAGAGCACACAGTCTCCTATTAAATCTTTACAGAGCTGTTGAAGTTGTAGCAGAGCTGCACTGGAAAAGTAGATCTCAGCGCATCAAGGTGTTAGACTGCTTCAAAGGCCTTCACACTCAAGAGATTTAGAGTAAAAGCGTCTCTGCTCCATTCACAAGCAGGTTCTGTCAAGCCTTGCTGCCAAGCCTGCTGACTGGTTGTGTTGCTCATGTACAAACTCGCACAATTTGCAGTCACCAAATGTAACTACTTCTTCTAGCTGCAATTTTTTTTACTTCAGCTTAAAAAAACTACAATGTGTCATTGCTTTAAAACACGTTGTACACTTTCTTACTTTGGTAGGTTAATGAGTGATCAGAACCCTTTATACTTTATACAGTAGTTTATAGATGTTTTCTTAATTATGTGTTTAAGCTGTAAACAGTGTTGGGGAGTAACGGAATAAATGTACCGGTGTTACGTATTTAAAATACAAAATATGAGTAACTGTATTCTGTTACAGTTACTGTTTAAAAGGGTGGTATTCAGAATACGGTTACTTTGTTGAAATAAATGGATTACACGGGGGTCTTTTCCTGTTTGAGATGTTAGGCTATGCCCTCTCTATTTTTGGTAATTCCACGCCGGTGGAAACCCAAATGAAACGCACATTAAGAGGCTCTAATGTCTGTGTCTCAATCTCGCGGCCCATGTCACCCCTCCTTGCGGTCGCATAATGATGTGAAGAAATATTTTTTAAAAATTATCATTCAGTAAATGACCTTCCAGAAACGGGAGCTGGAAGCATGTAAATATAATAATAACCACTGCAGCCAAAAAGAGTGCCCGACAAGCCCAGTTGTAAGTAAGCTATTAAGACTCGACTGGACACCGTGTTCGTGTTTTCCTCTGAAACAATTAGTTCCGTTGGAGCAGCCTTTCAACGCCTCTCTGTCTCTCACTGGCAAACAAAGTAAAGCTAGTTTTCGGCTACGAGCCCGACACAGAACCGACATATTAGCCAGAGGTCCCTTTAGCAATTTTGCCATTAAGGTCTCAGCATTGTTTTTTTTGTTTTGTTTTTTTAAACCAACATGTCAAAGTTGTTCTGAATCTCCCCCCCCCTTTACAGGCTAAGCCGCTTTGTTTGGAATCAG
>NW_005187529.1:464452-466090 GCF_000239375.1 Pundamilia nyererei | reverse complement strand
TCCGATTTAATTTCCTTTCTCCACCATCTGATCATATATTGATTCCTGCATCTGAATTAAATATCACTGAGTGACTCCAAATCACTTTTGACTCCAAATAACAGTTATTAGCTATAAGCTGACTGGATTTGTATCCTTCCATTTCTACTCCAGGGTGCTGTGATCACTCCAGCTGCTGCCATTGAGCCCAGTTTGTCTATTCACCCCTCCAGTGTAATGGCTCCTCTAACCCAGCAGATGAACCACCTGTCTCTGGGCCCAACAGGCACTGTAAGTCTCCCCTTTGGCCAGTCAGCTCATCGTGCTGTGTGTGCATGTGTTTGTTTTATCCTTTGAGTTATATGTGTAATATAATTGTACACCCGCAGTTTCAGTGTTTTTCTCAGAGTAGAAGCGCTAGAGCAGAGGAAAACTGCCCCGGTGCTTCTGTTTTCAGTCTAAAATGTGAAATGACCATAAGACAAATGACACAGTCTGTGTTCTTCCCCTTTTATCTGTAGTACATGCCTGCTGCAGCGGCTGCTCCTATGCAAGGAACCTACATTCCCCAGTACACTGCAGTGCCTGCCTCGGCCATCACAATGGACGTAAGGACCGAAACAACCTGCAAACTTTCATTTGAAATGAAAACTGCTGATTAAACATATATATTTTGTGATATATTAGTCTTGCTTAGCCTTTGGCAATCCGTATACTTCAATGAGAGAAATAATTTACACCAAACCCTCCCCAAAGATCAGAGGAGCTGTTTTACAAGTTCACAAGTATATAAAGTTAAAATCACAGACAGAAAACTGACCGCACCAGATCAACCTGTCACCTTTAAAAAAAAAGCTAATTCAATTTTTCTCTTTGGATTCCTTATCTATGTGCCATAAAGGAGTCCCTACTTTTATATGATTGCCCAAAGTTTCGAGGCTTTCTTTTGTTCCTTAATATCTGGCTTTTCCCCCCTGTTCAGGGTGTGGTGACAGACCCCTCTCCACAGACAGCTGCCCCCTCCTCACAGGACGCCAGTGGGCAGCAGCCTTTACCTGTGGAGAACACAGGAGATCACGCCACAGCCTACTCTTACCAGCAGACTAAGTAAGTGTGATGATTGCAAGTCTGTAATTTTTTTCACATGGTTTTGTACAGCTGGTGCATCCTAACTGGTAAATTAACTGTATCTGGAAAAATGAACAGCATCAGCTATAAAGGACTGCAGTACAATTCCCAGATTATGCCGCGCTTTTTCTGTTTTGGTCAAAGATGCATGGCAACCTTTGTTTGCAAAATTCTCCTTCTGGCTTTTTATCTTTTTCCTGGTGTTTATCTTGTTTTTCTGCCTCCTAGATAACCGACGGGTGGTTTCCTTTACACACAGTGATTGTACAAAGACTGTTGTGCCTGCTTACAAAAAAACCCGGTAACATTGTTCACGGTTCCCTCAGTCACGTCCTCGCTCACTGACTTTTCTGTCTCTTTTAGATAACAGGATTGGTAGGAATCATTGCTGCGTTGCCTTTAGGAGGACTGCACGAAGGCGCTGGAGACGCAGAGTATCAAAAGGAAACGGGACAAAACAAAAAACAAAAACAGAGGTGACATGGACATCACTGACGGGAGAATGCTTCCACTGTGCACGGGCACCAAATA
>NW_005187529.1:440084-464432 GCF_000239375.1 Pundamilia nyererei | reverse complement strand
AGACAAAACGAAGAAAAAAAATATCTTTCTTACCTGGTTGAACTAAGAAAAAGACAGAAGAAAAAGCAAATGATGGTTTGCTAAACTCAAAGACAATGAAATCAATGGCAGTCTCCAACTTTGAGTTTTCATTTTTCACCATGAGACTGGACTTTGCCTCCAAAGGAAAAAAACAGATAAGGGGACATAAAGAGAAATCTAAAGTCAACCAACTGTACAGAAAAAAAATGAACATTTGAATGTGCAGGTAGATTTTCAGACTTTTTTATTGAAAATAGAAGGAAGCCAAGTCTTGAACAAAAACGGGCTGTCTTCCTTTGATATTAAGCTACATTATTTTCATTCTTTTTATTATTTGAGTAGTTTTCTAGAATATTAGTGTTTTCGTAAATCTTTATTGCCTTAATTTTCTCAAACTTTGGGGAAAAAAAGTTTCCAAGTGTTGAATTATTTAAAAAAAGGACTGAGTTGTTGAATGATTTTTTTTTTAAAGGGTTCTTTGAGTTTGAGAGCCTCAGAAATGAAATCTACAAAGCTATCTGTATAAGACAAAAAAAGGTTGTATTTGTATGAAGGTGATTTTAAATTATGTGGTACAGTGCAGGTGATGTTGGTTGACTAGGGGGAAAAAATCCTTTTACAACTTGTGGGAGCGGTCAGCCCACCGCTTCCTGGAAATGCAGTTTAGTTCAATCATGGGAAAGAAATTCAGTTTCTCCACCACTTATTTTGTATTTTTATTTTTTCATTGCGGTGCTTTTAAAAGTTTTTCCTTTGCCTGCTTGCTTGTCTCATTGCAAAAAGAAAAAGGAACATTTCTGACTTTGAGAAAAAGCAGAGAAAAAAAAGCTAGGATTTTTAAATGTGCAAAAAGCAATAGTTTTAGTAAAACTGTTGACAGTTTCTTGAGTCTTTCTTAACTGTTGAACAAAAATACAGCCCGCGGGTGGCATATTTTATACCAAAGATGAAGAAACTAAGTTGTAAAGAGATCTTCCTGTTGCTTTTTCTTAATTTTTTCCACTTTGAATCTGCTTTTTGGTTTTTGTCAAGCTGTTGCTGTGTGAAATGATCAGTGAATGAGAGCATGCAGTTGGTCCTTTAGCACATTTGCCTCAATGGGATGAGATGTTTTGTGCGTCATGTGATCAAACTACCACCGCATCTAAAACCCTGTGGAATCCTGGTGAAAAAGCTACTTTTTATTAGACACCCAACGACATCCTGCCGAGGCCTCATCGACTGACCTTACATAACAACGCCGAGACGGCATAGCTCGCGATGAATGCTTCCCAAAATATGACAGATGTCATTGTTTTGCATAATCTAAGTCCAACTCACTGTTTTGTCTCGTTCTTGCCAAACACAAGCCACTGAAAATATGAGCAGGTCAATGATCTCTGTGAGAGGAAAGGGCATTCCTGTTGAACGAAATGATTTCAGCTTATATATATTCTCCTAAAAAAATAAGGAGAATTACTTTTATGTTGCCTTTACTTTTGGGGGTTTTTTTTCTCTTTTTGATGATTATGTGTGAGCTGCTAAACACTTTTCAGTATTGGGGATTGAGGTTGTCTTATGTTGGGTCTCCGTGGAATATTTGCACCTCCAGAGTGACTGTAATTGATCATTTTAAGCAGAATAAAGATGAAAGAAACACAAACGTGCATTATTGTGCCTAGAGAATATCGGTTGAGAACAGAAGAAAACTTAAGATGAACTTTAACTGGTCACGCCTTCGAAGACTCACACGCCTTGACTTTCCACCAATGAAAGGAAGCTAAGGAGAGACACAAGAAACAAATGGACATAGGAGAAAACAAAATTGGTTTAACCAAAATCAAATGGATAGAAAGCTCTAAAATAAACAGGGGTAGGGAGTGAAAGAGAGAACTCAAAATCAAAAGTAATATTTATAAGATCTTTTTTTTGTACAGGTGTGTACAAGAAGATGCAACAGAAGTAACTTAGCTATTTTTTTATTTGCTTGGTCACATGCCTCCCATGTCTTTAAAATTGTGATTTTTGAGAGTGTCTGTAGAACCAGTGGATATTCCTGTAGCTTCAGATGTGTCTTTTTGTTTGTTTCTTTGTTTTATTTTCTTTTTAGTCGAAACTTTCAATAAAAAATAAGAAAAACGAACTCGTCCTGGATATTCTGCAGGAACAACACACTACCACTGGAGTGCGCTATTGTTTTCTGTAGAAGGAAAGGACTGAAAGTCCATTGGTGTGCACGTGTGCAATTTTAGTAAGTGACCAAGTTAAGTTCACACACGCAAAATGGTTTTAACTGCTGTAAAGGATTAAAAACGTTTAAGCGTTTAGTTTCACCAAGCGAGATTATGAAACTACAGCTCCAAAAGATGCAGTTAGTTGAGAAGTTTATTGCATACAGTACTGACAAGAGAGCTCATTATCGCCAAAGCAGAAACGGTGCAAGCAGTCTGCATCAAATGACAATCATGCATCATTTTCTCCAGTGCAATGACAACAAAATGTCAAGAGACAGTTTTATTCATGCAGTTTAGTCATACATCATACTTGCTGTTCCTGTGAACAAATTACTGTCATGAAATCTTTATTTTTATTCATCTTTTCTTTATAAAGAAATAATAAATAACCAGGAAAGTACCAAAATATTACTTTGTAACAGTTGCCAGTTTCATCTACCAGCTGAATCAGCAGGATGTAAAAACAGTGTTTCTGCTTCAAGTCCATCCATCCATCCATCCATCCATGTGCTTCACCACTAATGGATTGTCATTGCTAACAGGGCTTAATTTTTCTTTTCCCAACTGCTCCATTTATACAACTGAATGAACCACTTGTGTACAACTATCCAACAATACTTTGCTCAGAATGCAAGCCTTTTATAACTCACTGCAGCAATATACGACTATGATGCATTTAGTTAAATCAAGAGAAGCACGTAGAACTGCTGTAGCACTGAATGACTTTCTGTGATGACCAAATTAGTTAAGTAGGTTGTATGTAAATAATTTTAAACTGATATGAAACTAATAAGACAACGGCATCATTTATTAGGGAAATGTTAATTCAAAAAAAGCTATAGTTGTGCGCTTAAAGTTTGGCAAGACCATACACAATATAAAACAATACATTAAAGCTACAGTACAACAATTTGCTACCATTTTCAGTGCTATAACATGTAAAATGCAGGGAAAGAAACAGTAACTCATGCTCTGGTCTAAAGCGGGCGTTCGACTCATTTTGGGAATTTCACAACAAGAACAAGCACATGGAGACTGATGGATGCTCTTATATTTTTGTGCCATTTAGACAAACACTATCACTATTTTGTTGAGCGCAGTCAACTAAATAAAAAAAAAAAAGTACATAAATTTTTGTAAGATTCCCTGAGGTAGAGAATGAAGAGTGGTCTAATGCTTTTTAAAGCTGCTTTTACATATTTTATCTGAAGCTAAAACCCTCAAAGATGCCAGCACAACGTACTGCATTGATTTTGAGGCTCTTCAGTTTTTTTTGTTTTTTTTAACTAAAAGCTAGTTCATGTCTCAACCTGAATAATAACACATTTGATTGTTAACGTCCAGTCCAGGCGTCTTGGCACATGCAACTGTAGGATTCTCCGAACCTCTTGCAGAATTACAGTAGTTCCCAGGCCTTTCAATAGCCAGTGATTTCCTCTGTAACCTATGCTCTCAGTAGCAGGTGCGAATGAAGATGATGAAAACTAAGACGGCAGTCATAATTGTTAGCGCCGAAAATAGAAAGATGAGGCCGGCAAAGACGGGGTTTGACATAGGAGGGATTTTCTTCACTTCGGAAGGAATCATGTTGGACATACTCAGCATGTAGCCCAAACTCCAGCCTATATTAGTTTTCTTTACCTACAGGAAAAGAAAGAAAACAAGTAATTTGAATGTTTTATATTTAAAACCACTTGCTTCCAACACCAGTACACCACCTTGCATGTCAGCGGAATGAAAATCATGAAATTGTATAATTACAGCTGTAGGGCAAAAGATGAGTCATAGCACCCAAAGAAGAAGAAAAAGAACAGGCTGTCTCGTAACTCAAAGTCTTGAAAGAACCTATCAAGCAGCAGACATCCCAAACTGCACACTAACGCCATTGTTGGAAATTGGGAGAATTGCCAGCTGTTAAAAAGTCTTGTCTTGAGTGCAAAAGGCCGAACGCTCTTTGCAGTGTGGAAACATTGGCTGTAATCGTTCGTCCTTTATGAATCATGAGTAATATACAGAGTGTCAAAGACCAGGAATCCCCTTCTGCTGAGGGAGTTTCTTTGTGACAAATTGATGGCATGCCTTCTGCTCTTTAGCTTTTTCATTGCAGACTATTCCTACGACATCAACAACAGTTTCAAGTGGGTGGCCTCATTCACGTACGACTGCCAAAGGCAGTTAAATGGTTTCCTGTATTTGAACATGTATCAGCTGTCAACAGCTTTCCAAAATAACTCTCACCAAATTAGTACATCTTACAGTTATATTTCAAGAAGAATTAGCGCACAAGCCATCCATAAACTTTGAACAATGGGAGGATTGTAATGTACTAGCCTCATAGAAGGCAGTAGTGAAACTTACAAATAAAAAGAATACTATTTGTGTCTTATTTACTGCTGTTTAACCAACCTGTTGTTGAAAATTAATGTTTTTCCAGGTGTCTGTGTCGAATTTGTATCCATCTGCCAGCAAAGTAAAGACGTAATGACCTGCGTAACAGTGGGTCTCGATGAATTTGACGTTCTTTTGTGCGTTCAGCTGAAAGAAGGTTGAACAAAGATCAGAGTTTAGCCTGTGATTGTAATGACACAAGCTAATTGTATTAATTTCAGTTTAATCCCATTTCAGTGAGAAATAACGATTATTTAATCAAGATCATGAAAATATTGTGTAACAAAGACGGAGTGCAGTTTATTTCATTACCTTTATCCTGAAGTAACTTTGTTTCTTTTGCACAGCTGCACTCTACAGCTGTGGTTAGCACAAGCATGTCTCTCTAAATCACTTTTTTGGCCTGACATTGAGTTTGTTACCTAACTGATCATGTTTTTAAAAACTGATGTGGCAGACACTCGCAACAAAATCGAGGGTCGAGGAGATGCTTTCAAAGATGCCGTTGGTGTTGGTGCCGAGAGAGGGTGCTCTGAGTTTTTTATAAACTGCAGACCTACTGGGAGTTGAGTGAGTGGTATTTCTCTGGGGAAAATTGCCTTGTTGATTTCAGAGGTCATCTGAGAATGGCCAGACTGCTTAGAGGAAAGGGAACAATAACTCAAATAACCACTTGTGACATGGTTGCTGGGTGCCAGACAACCAGGGTATACAAAAGCACAGGCTCACTAAAGGGCAAGAGAAGAGCAGAAAAATGTTGCCTGGTCTAATGACCCTGGATTTCTGCTGTGACATTCAGATGATAGGGCCAGACTTTGGTGCAAAAAGCCTGAAAGCGTGCTGCTTTGTATTAATGGTTTAACGTGGTGTTGAGGATATTTTCTTGGCATATTTCGGGCCCCTTAGTACCAATTGATCCTCCTTTAAATGCCACAGTTTTGAAGGTTGAAGGGGGTGCAACTCATTAAAGGTGTACCTAATAGAGTGTCCAGTCAGTGTATATTACTCGTAAAAAATGTGGACACACGAGCAAAAAGAAGAAAATGTGGGCGCACAGCATTGTCAGAGCTGGTGAGTGCTTTGTTTTCTGTTGTGCCTTCTGTTCTAATCTTGATGAATGAAAATGACAACGTATTTTATGTAATTACCTTCATATTAATTCTGTCATTCTCTCCTTCCTAAACATGATTTCTGTTCTTCCTCACCTTAATTTCTTGATTTTCTACCTGTATGAAAACTTACCGTTGCCCAGTTTTTGTGGCAGAAGTTCCTAACTGAGGTGTTGAAGTGATTAATGTTTGATGTGCCATTCAACTGCAGAGCCATGGCAGTCCAGAAGAATCCAGCGTATGCCTGGTCGGACCAGCAGAAACACACACACTAGGTTGTTTTGCATCATGATCTATTTGCTTTCATGTGTTATATTTGCACTGCGTGTTACCAGGAAATCTCCGGTGACTGGTGGCTGCTCCACCCCGTTGAAGGAACACTGAGACGAGGAGCAGGTCTTGAAATCAAATATGGATTTCACTACTTTCCCACAGCCGTCTGAGTCGCCACCACCAAAGAAGATCAGCTCTTGATTGGGGTCGTAGTTTTGCGGTTTCTTTGTACACTGTGACTCAAAAATTGATGATGCCTTTTTGGAAGTATTGAAACCTTTAGGATAGCAGGGGTTTGTTATGTTTTTGGGGTTAGATGATTGCTGGAAAATAAAAAAAATAAAAAAAATGTCAAAAGATAACGATTTTTTTAAGAAGAAGGCAAAATCTATAAATAAATAGGACAGAAAAAGACCCCAACCCTGAACTGGATAAGAGGAAAAAATGAGTGGATGGATATTCGTTATGCTTTTACAGGCACATTATCTCCACACTGTAGGGCTTATTTCTTTAAATTATACAACACCGCATACAAAGTCTGAAGTAAACAGAAACTATAAGGTTAAGCTGTCATACCATCACTCTGATGCACTTTCAGCATATTTCTTGTAGAATCATTATTAGTTTCAAGAATGAAGCTATGAATTACCAGAAACGATGCATTTCTCCCAGACTAGCTTGACGACAATCATGGTTCGATCAATATTCTTAATGACATAATGCATCCCTGGATCCTTTGGCTGTTAGCAGCTCAGGGACAGCAGCGTTCACTAATCATTCCACAAATTGGCCATTAATGGATTTCGCAGTGCACATGTGTGCAAAGAGCCAGACGTTCCCACTGCACTTAAACGATAGCACAGTAACGCATAACAACCTAAGGAAAGAACCACCACTCTTGTAGTACCTTGGGAATATGAGAGTTCAGTGAAAGACACTATTTTTTTTCTGTGCATACTCGTAAAAGAAACGGAGGACAAAGTCATTCACCTGCACTACTTTCTCCAGAACCAACTTCCCAGCTTCATTTTTGCCATAGCAGAGGAAACTGTGTGTGTAGACATTGTAAGGGTAACCATACAGTTTGACACGCAGGTAGTCGGCTCCCTTGAGATCATCCTGGACCGCAAAGGCAATCTGTGTTGATGCTCCTCCAAGATCCATGGAGCCGACAGTCTTTGCTCCCTGCGGCCGTACGTATGCGTTCCACACGTTTTTCTGCAAAATCAACGAAGATTAATAAACGATGAAACGTACAATAGCAGATTTTTGAAGTTGCAATTATCTTGTTTTTTGGGCAATCGATCAGACACTGAAGGCTGTCATACCTCTACCAAGTTTCCCTTTAGGTAGTTGACAGTGATCCAGCCATAAAGCCCTTCTTCCTGCCCAGTGATGACTGAAGCATTTTGAAACATGAAGGGGAGGGAACTCAGGTATTGTCTGAGTTTTACCAGGACGTTATTGGCCCTCTGTGCATCTTTCATTCTTAACAGCACAGCAGAAAACAGAACTATTAGACATCACACTAGAAACAGACGTTGACAAATGGATTCACTCATTAATGAAGCAGGTAAAGATTTTGCCAAATACACGTATTTTAGATGCTATTATTTGCTATTATTTTTATTTTAAACTCATCTAAGCCAGAAGTCATGACGGTAGGCTAGAAGGCTTGGCTCTGTTTTTTAACATGAGATCAGTATGTCATTTTAAAAACACTAAGATGTGAAGATTTTTGCTTTAATGTTTCTGTCATTAACTGTTTTATGTGTGGGTTTTATTTATTTTTGGTTGTTTTGTTTTTGTCTTTCTGCTGTTTCTCTGAGCGTTGCACGGTCTGAGTTTGGGGTGCATTTGCTGGAAAGTCCACCGCTCAGAAGATTCGCGACTGTCTTAATAATTTCTCACTTGTGAATAATCATTTTCACTGTACAATTGTAGATTTTATAATAAGATGTGTTTCCTGTTTGGCGTCGTGCTGACACAAAACTAAATGCTCTAAACCAATAAACTGCCAAAACATCTTCTTTTATCCATGTGCTCACACTTGCTGATGAGCAGTTAATCAGATGCATTTGATTCGCAGTGCCTGGAAGCAATGAGGAGTGTTCATCTATTTAAATAATGTTAGAGTCTGGAACAGATGTTATGTTTTTTAAATTATGCTAAAGAGGATGTCCTTTTTCACATGACTGTAAATCATTTCATGCAAACTAATCAACCTTTTTTTGTATGTTTGTTATACTTTAACAACAATATACTCTGTCCCCTACTTCTGCCTAGAAGGTCTGCTTTTGTCATCATCTTTCCTTGGGCTGGAAAGTATGAAAAGCCATATTTAATGCCAGATCCAGAGTTCGACCCATGTGATTGAGATTCCTAAGTTTTGTCCTGCCCTTTAGTCTGAATGTGTTTTTATTGCTGGGGCTTCCCCAGGCATCCAGAGGGAGGGGGGTTATCCATCAGGCAAAAGGGGGGCAATATAAGACACAAAGCTTTACTGTGAAGCAGACCTCCCTTTTTGTCTCTTGAATGCTTGCACAGCAAAATCGGCATCCATAATTCAGTACCAATGAAGTTGAATGGACTTTCTTAAACTCAATCCACAGCACATACTTGAAAGTATTAAATACATCACTTTAAGAACATTTCTGCATCTCTGTCTTGATATTCTCATCTTTAAAAATCATACATTGTACCCATTAAAAATTCCCACCACACACACACACAAAGTCACAGATCTAAATATTATACTTTTTAAGAATGTATTTGTATTCATTATGTCTTGCAGTTCTTCAGTCATCAGCTTACTCCTCTGTGCATGAAAGGTCAAGAAAAGCTTAAAATGAATTAATATTAAAAAAATCACTTTTGACTCTTCAATAATAATATAAATAATCAAAAGCTTCTTACTGCAGGAGTCTCATTCCAGCTGTAGCTCCGAGAAACAGGCGCGTACTGTTGTGTTTTGTTGGAGGAATGGTTTTAGTGACGATGTCCATGCATTTCCTAAATCCTGCCATTGTCTTTTCTTCGATCTCGGGGATAACCTTCATGTCGGAGATGGCATTACCTGAGGACGCAAATCCAAGCTAAAATTCTCGTGTGTCTAGTAACCAGAATGTCTCCAATTTAAAACACACTCTTTATGTTTTTTCTTTTGTTTGCAAAAGCCTAAAAAGAGTTTGCCAGCACCCCCCCCCCCCCCTCCTCCTCTCTTTGTTATATGTGACTCACCATCAACTTTACAGTTTAATGTCTCAGTCACTATTCCTGTTTCGTTCTCCTTCGCTCCTGGCCATTCATACAGGTATACATTGGAACGAGATGAGCCAGCGTCTATCACTATGCCGTACTAACAGGAAGAAGGAAGACAAAAATGTTATTGCACAAGCATTTTCCAATCAGCCTAGCAGGTTGCTGTCTATTAAGCACAGAGTAGCTACCATGACTTTCATCAGGCCTCTGTGTGAAAGATGTTGCATAACAGCAGTAAAAGCCTATTTTCTTTATGGAGATATAGTGGGGTAATGGTATCCTTAGCAGAAAAGAAAGTCTCAAATTAGAGAATTGTGAGAACTGCAAAAGTAAAAAACCACTGGCACACTCCTGATGAAAAAGCATACACACATACACAAAAAGAGAACTGACAAACACGCAAAACGGCAACTGAAAGTCATCACAATGAGTTTTTTTCCTCTTTTTTTTTTTTTAGCCCTTGTTTCAAAAAGCTTTCAGTTCTAATTAAAAGGAAAAGGGGAAACAGCAGACGGACAACATGCCTGTTTGCTTGAATGCCATTAACAGTACACGCAAAGTTAAACGTGTTTCATCAGAACCGCCACTCATCAGCAAGCAGACCGATGAGGAATCCCCCGTCTCTGATCCTTCGGTGCAGTTTTTATGCGTTGTCTTTATAACAGCATGCGTATTTATATTTGCATCCTGGAGTATTGCGCTGATGCGCGTATGTGCTCACCTCTTTGCTGTATTCTAAAAACCTCCAAGTGTCCTGGATAACAGCAACCGCAATGAGGGCAGCGATGCTGGTCAAGAGGAGAAGCATCACTCCTGCTATCCGACACTTGTAGCCCATCTTGTGTTTGGAAGCCATTTCCTGTTGGCAAGAAATAGAGTTAAAGAAGATGTGTGGTTTTCACTAAAAGCATCTTTCAAGGTGAAGATGTGCAGATGTTTAAAAAAAAGTCACGATGAGCCGTAACAGTGACCAGGACTGCTACAGATGAGTAAGTGCTCGCAAGCCAAACGGATGCTTAACCAAATCCAAATCAGAGGGAGGTTGTTCAATCAGAAGAACTCTTTTAGGGAGAAAGTGCTAAAATGCAAAAAAAACAAAACATTTCTGTTTGTTGTTTTTTTGTTTGTTTTTTGGCTACGATTACACATCACACACAGGCATGCAACATGAAATGCAGCTTTTTTTCATGTGTGCATAGATGGGCTGCACACAATTTAAACCTTTAAAGCTACTCTCATAAACATTGTGCAATATATATCAGCAATCTATATTCATCACTTTGCAAGGACTCATTAAATTCAAAAACATCCATGAAGTTTACTGACAGATGAATATGTCAGTTGATATGAATACTCTTTGTTATTCAATCAATAATCAATTACAATCATGTTATTTAGATTTGCTGAAACTGCCACACCACACTATTCTGCTCATGTTATGTTCCCGTGTGATTGCATCACTGTCATTGCTGCCATTTGTCAGTATACAGCCGTTAGGTAATTCTCCCTCAGCCATGCCAAAACTGTCCTCACCAGACTGACAACCACTTTGCGGATTAGGTGGAACCCTAGTTCTGTGTCTCTCTTGTTTATTGTCCATTTAAGCTTCATAAATCCAGGAATAAAATTTGCTATCTGACTCCTCTTTTATAGGCAATAACAACAATGACAAAACCAGTGTTTGTTAATCTATGAATAACTCTTAAGTTACCACAGCAACTTCTGTAGAAACAAGCAGGCTAAAGGTGCGATCACAACTGGCTGACATGGCAACAAGCGAGTTTAATGTTTCTGATACATGTTGCCCGCAAGGTGCTTGACATTTCGAAGCCATGTGTGCAATACACGTCCTAGACTTTCACTTTTGAATGTCTCTTCTTTATAACCGTGTGCTTAACATTTCCCGGAGCTGTTTCCAACACAAAGAAAGTAAAGTGTCAGCCAGCACATGAAGAGAAATAGCAACCAATCTGTTTTTGCTGTGTCTATGTTGCATTCACTACAAGGTATGTTTCTGTAACTACATGAGATTATATCCAATCAACCTGCCAAGACAAACACAGTACAAGTTCTTACACTCCAAGCAGCTCACAATGAAAACAAACATAAGGAGGCATGAGTGACGGTGTGTCTGAGGATGGAATAGAAAACGAATAATTCTATAAAGTAATAATGCGTGTAAGTGCATAATACTGCTAATTTGCAGTTAAGGAACAATGTGTCTTTTGAGCCACTGGTAATGTGAGCTCACTCATCTCTGGCTTTACGGGCTATCATCGCAATGAGCCGGGCTTAAAAACTAAACTGTATTTAAGGTTGCGGGTGATTTTAGTAGCACTGAGACAAACACTTCCTCCCTGTAAAGTAAATTTTGGTTTCAGTTCTTTCCCACTGCTTTCTCACCTTTTTTTTTTCTTTTTTTTTTTTACATGCACAGTTGTTACTTGTGGTTTTTAGTAGCATTAATAAGCTTGACATATTACATATTTACACTGCAGTGCATCTCAGATTTGCTGGATGTAAAGTTTCACACAGTGGAGAAACAACAAGATTAGGCAAACAGCACAGTTACTTATAGTTTGTTATTGTAAATGAACCGCCTTTTGGGTTTGTAATACAAAGACTTACTGAATACATTAATTGCACTTGACTTGCACCTTATTTTATATGTCAATAGTTTAATTGTGCAGTTACTTGAATTTTTTTTTATTATCACCTGAATAGAAATGCATGGTCCTTATAGGATTTTGAGTTGGCAGTTGCAAAACTACACAATATCTATAAAATACTCAATGTGATATTACTGGTTCTGTAGTTTACTTAAAATTCAGCCAGGTGAATCAACAAGTCATATCGACTCTGTTAACACCCACTCAGTAAAAAATCAGCCATGTGTCGCTGGGAGTCAAATAACTTGAGCTATCTCCCCTGCTTGTAAGGACAGGTTCTTATGGTGGTGAGGAGTGGATAGAAGCAAATGTGTCTCGTCACACTCGGTACAGTAAAACTAACTTGCCAGTGTTGATTAACCCTTTGGTCATGTCTAAATACCTGTTGTGTTCAAAGGTTTAAAAAATAAATGCATGTGAGGAAATGTTTTGTTTCTTACCTTCTAGAGCTGATTTTTAGAGCCTCGTTGAGAATAAGAGAGAGATGGTTCTGACGAAGGGATGTTGATCTAAAGCAGGAAAAGTGGTTGCAGCAAATCAAGAGAGAGAGAGAGAGAAGGTGCTCTGAGTGCTCTCAAGAGTGACTGGCCCACAAGAACAGGAGTGGCGTACCCCAACATAAGTCACAGTGCGGGGAGGAGCATTGTGTGCAGGACTCCAGTTTTTGCCACTCCCAACGCACCAGTGCAACAAAGCAGCCAGCCTACGAAACACAGCTGCTCCTTGCTCATTGCCTGCGTCTGGTGATTAAAACAGATACAAGTATTTGTGAGTATGAACAATGTGAGAAGATGGGGCTGGAGCTGGGATGCTAATTGATGTGATCAATAAGAGAGACTGCAGTGTGGCTGAGGGTCTGCTGTGGAACTTACTATACATTCAGGTGTTATTTAATAGGAGTAAATTATGAGGCAATGGAGGCTATGAAAAGCAAAGGCTTAAGTGCTGTATCAACAATCAAGGATTTGTTGATAGCTGCACGGGATGCCAGCGTTCTCACAGACAAAACTCTGAGTCATTTGTGTGACAAACATGAGTCATTAATTTGTCTGACACAGTGCTGATGGACGAATGGGAACCTGAGCTTTTATTGCAGCATATTTGTTTGTTTTTTATGGGAAGACAGCAGAGAGTTAAAAGCATACTTTTAACGGTGTGTGCATTGCTCCTACTGCTGAACATTTTTGTAAGGGCTCATATGTTAGGAGTTTTGCAGCGCTATCTGGAAACATGAGAAATGCTTTTCCAGACTGATACAGACTGATGTATGTGCATCAGTCTGTATAATATCAGTTAAGGAGTGGAGATACTGTCAGAATGCATCTGTCTCCATGCCCAGCCTACTGTAATGACCAAAACACCAGTTAATGCAATATTCCCAAATAATGCTGAGAAGTCAGACACCACTGCATTCTGCTGCTATTTTAAGTATTTTCTATGGTACCCACCCACCAACCCATTTGTTACCTGTAATACAATTTCATCAGGTTACCTTATGTTTTATGTTGGCAGACAACAAATGGTTCCATTGCATTGGAAGTGGTTACTTTGTTATAATACTGTGACATACTATGACATGGCCTCCTCACATGGGTGCCAGCGTCTGGATCTGCTAGCTTTGTTTATTGTCCTGGCATCTTAATAGAAGTTATTACAGTGGTCTGAGTTGTTGAGTTATTCAAAGGTTCAAAGGTATTTCAGATCATTGTCCCACAACAGCAGGACTCCTTCAGGACTTTAAGGTAAAGAGCAGAATTTATGGTTCCACTATACCAGGTCCTGAAGCAGCAAAGCAACCCCAGACCATCATGCTACCACCAACATGTTTGACTGTTGGGTTTTTTGTGTGTGAAACATTGTGTTAGTTTTCTCCATTTGTGGATAATGTCACTCACCACCATTCACTGGAATCCCAGACCCTTTTAAAATGCTTTGTAACCTTATCCAGCCTGATATATGTCAAGTTCTTTTAGATCGTGTTGCTTTTTGAAATCTTTTAGCCTCCTTCACTTTGTCAGACAGGTTCTATTTAAGTGGTTTAATCCAGCATGTGTGCCATTAATTAGTCCTGGGTTTATCTCGTCAATTTCATCAACATGATAAAGTCACAAGTGTTCAAGATGCAGTCATGAAACTTCTCAGATGTGTAGTAAACACTGAAATGAAGACCCAGCTCAAAGAACATTGATACTGTGTTCTCTCTTCGTGACTGTAAATTTGCAGCAGCCTTTGTTTTTTTAACCACTGAATCTGTTGCCTTTTTAACACCAGCACTGGTTTCTGGGTTGTCTACAAAGGAGACACTAGTGGTGTCAGTGAAAGTGAATTACATGTCTGATTCAATGGGCGGTGAATGTATATAAAGTATTTTTGTTGCCTAACGTGAGACCTGAAACCTACTGGCCTGAATTAACCGGAAGAACAGGAAGCTTAAAATTAGATTAGCACCAAGAGATGAAAGAGAAGAAGCAAGTATCTTACAGAAAGATTGCATACTTTCTCATAGAGGTAGTACTGCAATACTTCTGTTAGAATGCATGCTCTTTCCAGCTTTGCTGCTTTGCACATGGGTTGTATGGGTTTAGTCTGTCTCTGCAAGACAGACTAAACAAGTTTGCACCCACATGTCTTTTCTTGTGTAAGGAAACATGTGAACACAGTGATTTCCTCTTTAATGCAGAAGAAAGCAAATAAATCAACTCATAGTGAAGAATATATGTATATGAGTACATATCTTGTGATGATTTGGGAAGAATTTAGTAATCATCTCCAATATGTTGCATGTTTTATTTCATCCTAAGAAAATACTGAGTTTCTGCTGTCTGCACAACTAAAAACAAAGTGGAAGTTCCGTCATCCTCGGATAATTACCAATTCAGCATCAGTGCTGTTTATAGTCTACTCGGATTTGTAGAGCCACCAAGACATATTCTCACTAATTGTTTATGTCTCTTTCAGTGCTTTTAAAATACATTAAACACCCTGATGAATCTCTACTGCAGGTCACAGGGCAGCACAGAGAGGTTTAGAAGCTCTTAATGCATCGTTGATAAATTAGCTTGACAGACCCATACTTGCATGCATATGCTGCACATAATGACAGCATTATGCGGTGTCAACTTATCAGATAATTACACCTCATGCCTCTAATGTATGGGTGTAGGAGGCTGGTCCACTTTAAACCCTGCTGCCTCCATTTCCCTTCACGCACCCTTCAGCCACTCCCACCACATCGCCCCATCTACCTAACTATTTCAACAGGGCTGACTCTCACAGGGAGCCGCTGTGTGAAACACTGTACACAACCCTCTTCCCCACCACTGCTTGACAGAAAGTAGTCCCCAGACTAGCTCAGGACAAACCCATATCTCTTACATGTCAAAGCTGTGTACCACTCAGCACGCTGCAATTGAATTATCAAAAAGGAAACTCTTATCCTTGTAGAATTACAGATATCAGAGTTAACAGCAATCAGTGCACATTTCAACATGGGGCAAATATGCTGGCCATGTAATGGGATCTCTGTGGTCTCAAACGCATTGTGATTTGAGATTCAGTTACGTGCTGATGGCTAGTAGATTATAATGTTTTCCCATCTGATCCCTCCCAAGTGAAACAGCATCTTGGGCATGCTTTCAGGAAAAACCTCACATACCAGATATTTGAAGGCTGCTGAGCCTAGTGGGCTGACAGCATGTGTTGGACTGGACGAGTCCAACACATCAGGGCTCAAATATGCATTTTCAATATGAGATTATATATTTGTAGTTTTCTGTTCTGATCTATTTCTATCTGTTCAAATTATGCACTGCAATACAAATGTGCTTTGCTCATGTTTTGGCAGTACCGTAAAGACTCATGTTTGAACCTAGTTTGGAACAAAGCATAGGTTTCACATCACAAGTTCAACTTTGCAGCTAAGAATAGAAGCTAGAAAAACATTTTTCACAGGTCCTGCCCTCCCTGTCTTTATGTATCTCCCACCTTTGCAATTACCTGCTCTGCCCCAGTGTGTTGCACCTGTGAGTAATTCCCTTCCCTTGTATTCAAAATGTGTTTTTTGCCTGTCCTTTGTCAGCTCGCTTTTGTTTATGTATGCACTTCAGTAATACTGCTCTTGCATTGGATTTCCCACGCGCCTAACCCTGTTTTGCCTTTTGGCTTTTGCCTCTGCTTGTTCCAGGTTTTGTCTGCTTTGATCACGGGTTGATCACCTGTGGAACAAACTGTGCTTTACCTCAGTGAAGTGGTGAACTCTCATGTGGTCTCTCATACATTTCAGTTCTGTGTTGTTACAACAGGAATGCTGGTTAGATAAAAAAAAGAAGGCTGATCTTTTACTATCTCTTTGAGACTTATTGAATTCACCGCTGTTTCTACGCTCATTCTTTTATTTCTTTTTTATCAACCAATCACACCCTGTGAAAGAATGCATCATACCAAGGTTACCAAGCACCTAGCTAAGATAAAAGTTTCCACCCCGTCTAAGATTCCTTCCATGAAAATGTTTGCACTCTCTGACAGGATTCTCTACTGTCCAGAAAACAACGGAAATGAGCGCAGACACCAGAGGGACAAATAAACAAAAGACCGATACATATGTGATTGCAATGCTGTATAGTTGCACAGAGCCTAGAAAACTGTGATATACAGTGAAGTTAGTTCTTTTTCTGGACTGAAGCAGTACTGGGGATCTTATGCTAAGTTAGAGGAAAAACACCAATACTTTAGATCATTTATTTTAAATAAAACTGCTGTTCCTCAAATGTTACTGAATTCAACTGAAAGACTTTCTTTGAAACTTTTAATAGAGATTTCCTAGCTTATGTCCCTGAGATAAACTTTCATACTTTAGTGGTTTTCTGCCTTTGGTCACTTCATATCTGTGCAATCAAAAGTCACTCTGTGCATGTTCACATTCATGTTCAACTGAAGACAAAGAAACGTTTTTAGAGACTTTTCCCTGTTAAAAGACTTTTTCATGAGCAGAGAGTGGAAACTGACTCATAAAATCTAAGTCTTGATTGAAATACGGTAGATTATGTATAAAAATTCCTGAACAGCTGATCAAATACTTTTGTGAGAAGCTTTAAATTAAAGCTGAAAGTCTGCACTTGAATCACATGATGTTTGTTAGATTTAAAATCCTCTGTACAGCAACAACAGTTGCCACTGTCCAAAACTGGACCAGAGACAAGTTATTTCTCTTTGATGAAATAACTTGTCTCTGCTTTATTTGGATTAAAGGTTAATGTCAGATAGCTTTTGAGCTGTCTGTAATACAACCTAATAATATTACACTAATGTTACCCCCCTTTGTCTCGCCCTGCTTTCTTCTCTTTCAGGCTCTCATTTGCAACCTACTGGAGCAGATGGCAGACTCTCCTTGATCCTGGTCCTGCCTGAGATTCCTTCCTGTTAAAAGGGAGTTTTTCCTTCCCACTATGACCGAGTGTTTGCTCATTGTCAGTTGTCTGCTTGTTGAGTCTTGCAATATAAAGTACCCTGAGGCAACAATTACTGTGATTTACCACAATATAAAAAAAACTAAATTGAATTTAACTACAGAGTACACACATAAGATTGAAGTCAGTTTACTATGCATTGAATATTTCTGATTATAAGCTTGATTATTTTAATATGGAATCAACATTTCTCAGTGCTGGATTGTTCTCATCTTAAGGTAAGCATTATTTAAAGATGTTACCATACTAGTATTCAACTAAATTCATTTAAAGGGCTAAATTACAACAGCAGTCACCTTAAGGTGCTTCATATTGTAAGAAAAGGGCCTAACAATAATGGAGAGAAACCCCCAACAATCAGACAACTCCCTTTGGTCAAGCACTTGCTCATAGTGTGGAGGAAAATCTCCCTTTGAACAGGAAGAAACCTCCAGCAGAACCAGGCTCAGGGACAGGCAGCCATCTATTAGGACTGAATGGTGCTGAGCAAAGAAGAAAACCAAGTGTCCAGTCTTTCTCCCAGATCCAACCTGGGAGCTATTTCCACAGAAGAAGAACCTAAAAGCTGAAGGCTCTACAACATTTTTAAACCATTACTCCTGTGTAGCTGTCAGAAATACTGAGCATGTGTCTGTTGGCATCTCCTTGTGGCCAAACTGCAAAATGCATGTCCAGAAACATTTGTAATGCTTGAAGCAAAACTCTCTCTCTCCTTTTTTTTTTTTACACATGTACACTCAGGAGGAGCAGCAATAAAGCTGCCAGCAAAATTATTGTAAAATCCCCAACTAAGAGTCAGTAAAATATGTGCTTCCATCCCCTTCACCCCAAGTGCTCAAATAAATGTTTAATTATAATTGCAAGGCCTTATGAAAGCATCTGAGGACTGAGGCAATCACTCAGACAAGTCAGCAACTGTGATAACATAAAAGCAGCCTACAAAGGATTTCAAAGAAGAACGCAATCTTTGCTTTTATCTCAGTATGAAGTAGATTCAAGCCTGATTTTCCCCCTTCAATATTTAAGATGATCACTTCATTACCAGGGGAACGACATTTTCTGTTAAACTGACACAATGATAACAAATAAAAATGCTGATTAAAGTAAAGAAGTAAAAGTAAAGAATTAGTAAATATTCACTGAAGAAAAAATAATATTCATAAAAAAAATTCTTTGCATTATCCTCTCTGTAGATAAAGAGTTAACATTTCACTCAAGTCAAGTGAGTGCCTGGTGGAAGCACATTTTTTATTCATAAAGTCTATACAGGTGAAGTTCTCTATTGTAAGCACTAGAAGTAAGACCTCTCAAGTAGCATTGTTATGTCTCGTGTCTCCTATCATCATGATTTACAATTTTAACTGAACAGACAGACCATGTGACCTTTTTCTCTTTGGCATTTTCCAAAGCAGCCGTATCATTTTTAAAGAGAAGTCTTCCTCTACAACTGTTGCTGTGTGATAGTTGCCTGTAGAATTTATATTTATATTTTTGAAGCAAGCAAATGAACTGGCCAATAATACTGACGAGTAATCAGGGACTAAGAAGTAACATCTAATACTGAATCCTCATTTGTATTTATAGAAGGCCAGCCTTTGTCCTCAGGGATTAAGATGCTCAGAGGAGGCTGATTTGCAAGACATGCTGTGTGTGTGTGTGTGTGTGTGTGTGTGTGTGTGTGTGTGTGTGTGTGTGTGTGTGTGTGTGTGTGTGTGTGTGTGTGTGTTGAGCAATTTCTGGACTGCTGGCAGGTCAGTTTATCCACTCTTTTCATGGCATTTGGAATACCTGCAGAACATTGCTCGGCATTGTCCTGTTGAAATAGCTTACCTTCCCTAAAGAAGACGTCACCTGGAGGGCAGCATGTATTGCTCCTAAAGCTGTATATATAATTTAGTATAGTCACACATGTGCATGTTATCCATGTCATGTGCCAAAATGCGCCCCATACCATCAAAAAAATCAGATTGTATTTTAAACCTTGAAAGAGGATTGAAAAGTGACACCATGCAGACTACAGCAGACTTTATTCAAAGAAACCACATCACTCCATGCAGTCTAGCCAATGAGGAAACACTTGGGTCGGACACCGCCACTGACGTTAGCACAATCATCTGAAATTACAGCAATGCGTGGTGATGCTAGAGCACAGATTTCTAAATCCCCTAAAGGGCAGGTGTAAAGGGTCAGGTCAGGTGCAAAACTATAATGGTTTGGCAGGGGATGTAGTTACATTTGATCATTATGAAAATTTATCTGAGTTCTCCAGGTTTTAAAAATATATAACAGGACAGTAAAGTGTGGCATCCTATATTTCTGGTACATTCAAATCAAAGACAAATGCCAAATCAGTGATGCAGAGAAAAAAGTGAGCAAATATTTAATAAATTTGCATAATTTAGGTTTTAAACTTTCATCTTAATATTTTTTTTTCTGTCTGAGCACAGAAATGTAATGAAATTTAGTTTATTTGAATGTACGAAAAAGCCCCAAAGGAGCATAATTTCACTTTAAGCCCACTGACAGTGACTGAGTTATTGTCTTGTACTGCTGTTGGGGAATACTGGCCAGCTGTCATAAGACACAACATGAATCAATAACATATAATCAGTCCTAATCTGCCATTGTATATTAAAAAAATACTACTTTTGCAAATTAGTTAATAAATAACTTAATCACTAGGATATTATATTAGAAATCTTTAGCCTGACACTTCATGAAGCCCTCCATGTATCACGCATATATTCATTTGGAAGCAGTTTCTGAATGAGCACCTAAAAAAAAAATAGTTGCAGACAAACACTGAGTCAGAAATTCACAAAGTGTGCAATACATTCTTTGCAAAACTCAAAAATAATTTAGCCTCAATTCAACCACACAAAACACTGAATTTATCCCCAAACAAGTTTTACACACAGAGGCGGCATAGACAAGTGCACTGTGACGTGGACAATAACGTGATTAGTGATCCGTGAGAGACAACGTGGAGTCAACAGAGGGAGAAAATGCAGATATAAAATGTTATTTTTGGAAGTCTACATATGTTTTTGTCATAATTAGTAGATACATAAATATACAATAATTTGCGACAATGTAATATTTACCACTGTTAACTCGACTGGATTCTTTGCTGCAGACAGAAGGAGAACTGCCTGTTAGACAAATTACTCCACATTCCCTTTATGACATTTTACATCTGCAAAACTCCATCAAACGTCAGTCACAACTTTGGTTATCATTCAGGGATCGGAGTGGACGACCCCTTTTCCAGCGTTTTTTTTAATGACCGGCCTCCTGCAGAAGCTCAAATGTCAGCTGCGTGATGTGCTGCCATGCTTGCTGGATGTGATGTGACTCAGTAGTGCGTGCACAGATGGCAAAGCGCAGGACAAAGCGGCCTGAGAGCTGACAAGGCACCAGATGGATCTCTCTGCTCTTGGTGATCCTTTTCAGCAACTCTTGGTTCAGTTCATTGGAGCCCTGAGAGGAGAAAGCAAGGAAGAATTACACCAGCTAGGCTTTGTGTCATGACTACTTAATAATTAGGTGACTGGATTAAAGTAATCACAGTCTTGACAGTCAAATTCCCATAGACAGGGAGCTCTGATATGCATTTTCTAGCTTTTCTAAATAATACCCTCGGTGTTATTGAACCTTTGAGGTTTCTAGGTGACTTTTTTACTTTTTGTGACTGCTGCAGAGATCAGATCATAGAGCTGTACCGTTGGGTGCTGTTACCTTGAGCCTGAAGCAGACCAGTCCCAGGACAACTTCAGCACAGATCTCAAACCTCTTGTCGGCTCGCACCAGACTCTCAAACTCCTTGGCCAGGGCCACTTGCTGTAACAGAGGATGTGAATTATTCATAAATATTTCATGAAATGTAAATGTATTTATTGTACATGCAAATAAAAGTGAAGTTTTTTTTAAACCAATAATTTTTTAAGCATTTGCTTTAAAAAAAAATCCTTCACCTGCAAACAATATTAGCTGTAATTGGCATTATTTTCCACTAGATGCCAGTGTGGTTTGTTACGTAGCCTCGTGCTTTAGGATTGGAAGACTTTTTTCTTGTCATTCTTAATTAAAACCTTTCTTTTTTCTTAGAGCATCACTGCTTACTGTGAAGTAAATGCATTCATCTGATTAAACAAGCATGCAGTGTGATATTTCACATTTTAGAAGAGACAACTCCTGGTGAGCTCAAATCAGACAAGTTCAAAATTTGTACTCAGCACCCATGAAATGGCCTTTATCAAAGTCTGCTCTGAAAATGTCATCTTCCTCATACTGATTTTTCTAAACATGGTACTTATCAAAGATGTTCCTAAAGTACAATTTATCCACTTAAGATCAAAGACTCTGCTGATGCATGCTGAAACGTGCGACAATGCAGTTATCCCGGTTATATCGTTGAGCTTCCACTCAACTTTTCCAACTGGTAAATAAAGCCAAACCTCTGGCATAAATGGCCAACAATTGGTTGACCGTGATCTTGTTTCTTAAGTCCCAGCAGATAATCCAGTATCACTGTATTTGATTACAAGCTAAACTCCAGTGACCTCACTTCCTGTCCTACTGCTGACTGTATGCCAGGCAGAACTTTTCATACATATTATTCATATTTTGCGGTTTCAGATGGCTGCAGGGATCGATTCTGCTCCTGTCACTTTACTTGAAATGGAGCGTAAACACAAAACAGGCTGATTTGATTGACAGAGCAGACTGGAAGAAGAGAGAGCGAGTCGGACAGGGGTCATGCATCAAAAAGAAAAGATGAAAAGAAAAGGCATGTGCAGGGTTGGGAAAGGAAATGTAGTTTTAAATAGAAGATACATGCCAGACATATATGACTGCAGGGCTAATTATGCCGATGAAGAGATAGAAGAGGAGGGAGGGCAATGGCAGGACATTAGTGGTAAGGAGGATTAGGAGCAAAGAGTTCTAGGAAGCAGGAAGGCTGAGGCATTTCCCATAAAGGCATATATGATTTCCTGAAGTGTTTTTTTTTTCTTTTGGAAGTGACTGAGATGTAGAGAAGTGGTGTGTGACAGATAAATGGAGGTGAAACAGCAAAGTGAGACTGATACCACTGGCACCACTGTTGGTACAAGGTTAATCTTTTTACTACATGGAGGATAAGAAACGCAGGTTAGCAGGGTTACAAAGCCTGAATTAGCACTAACACGCTGCTACTTCTTAAAGTAATTGATCTGTTATTTACATCAGCTCTCACACATTATGGGGAATAATTGTCAGTAATCCCTGCACAGCTAAATGAATGGAATATGTGAAATCCATCCATGCTTTTCTGCTTTAGGGTCACGGGGGTGCTGCAGCCTATCCCACCTGTCATAGGGTGAGAACCTGGAGAAAAACAACACCGGAGAAAATATGCAAACTCCTGGATTCAGACCCAGAACCTTCCTGCTGTAAGGTGACAGTGCTGACCACAGCACCACTGCACCATCCACATATGAAAGCATATATTTGAATAACCTCAAATTTAATGTGTAACAGGCAAATAAATGATCCTATTACTTCAAATTTTGACCACAAATGTCACAAATTTGAAGAAACCCTTCACATCCCCAGGAACAGATACATTTGCCGATACTAAGTGAGAGATCATTTTCCTGCGTGTTTACCTTGCGTATATGAGTTTGCAGACCTTTGAGCCCATACATGCGAAAGACAAACCACATCTTCAGTGAGCGAAATCTCCTTCCCAGTGGGATCTGCCAGTGCTGCAGGCCAGAATTGGATAAGGAGAGAAGTTATTACCACAATGTTCAAATCATGATTATTAATCATGATAATAATTCATCTTACCCGATAATCTGTGACCAGTCCTGTTGATAGAAAAACAGATAATGTTGTCCATTACATGTGCACAGTCTCAATTTTAAATAAAACCCCTTTAAACTACTCGTGTCAGCCAGCCTGCTTCCTGGTTAATAAGAATCGTAAGTGCAGTCTGTGCATTTTGAATCACAGACTAAACGCGTTTTGCACAAACAGAATAGGCGAAAATGGCATTTTATAAGATTATAAGATTTTATAAGATACAAGATCTATATTTTCTGAATGTAAAGCAACACACCACAGATTACAACTTGCATCGACTTAACAAAGCTCCAACATTAAAACAACCCTTTTAAATTCAAAATGTATCTTCTATAACAGCTGCTTTTTGCTATTATCTTAGCGTACTGTTGATTGTCCAGGTGTTGCTGTCACTGCGCTCAGCGCCTCTATCTCACTAATCACAGGTAGCTCATCTCTGCAGAATAGATGTCTGTGTTAGCCTGGACTAATAACCACTAATTAGATTGAAGAGTCCAGAGTGCATGAGCATACGCTTTTGTAAGGTGCTTCACAGCGGTGGGAGGCACTGCAGCTCTCAGTCTTTCTCACTGTCTGCTTGACAAGTAAATTACAGTGAAAATCTGAGACCATCTGCAGGCTATAGGAGAATTTGCACAGACACACAAAGTAGAAGCAGACAAAATTGTTGTATAGGAAATTCCCTGATTATATCTTTATAGTTTTTGTTTTTATTCAAGTCTCCAAGACAGGACAATAGTTTACCAATGGAATTTGGACATAAATACTGTCGACTTCTAAAAGGATATCAGTGAAAACTATAACTACCTGATTCCTGGTTTTCATGTTTCAGGTAAAGTGGTTCCATTTTAAAGGCTCCAATGATGTCTGCTCTCTCCTTCACCCTGTGGACAAAAACGTCTTAATATGGCATTAAGCTCTAAGAAAAATGTCCAAAAATTTAAAACTTGTATATCAAAATTGAGTGTTTTACTTTATTCGTGGGGGTTAGCCACGAAAGATTTTTAGGAAAATTCCACCTCTTTTCAACCAATGAGTTGCAAAGTGAATATATGGTATAGAAATAATATTTAAACACTTTATTAAAACTTAATAAATGACC
>NW_005187529.1:419192-433659 GCF_000239375.1 Pundamilia nyererei | reverse complement strand
TTTTCTCTGTATCTACTGTACAATATAAAGCGCCTTGAGGTGACCTTTGTTGTGATTTGGCGCTATATAAATAAAATTGAATTGAATTGAATTAAATGCCCTACCCTGTACATTTACCCCTGAGACCACTTTTATACCTTCTTTTTACATTTTCTGAGGGGTTTTTAAACAGGAACTGTTCCTGTTTTCTTACAGCAACCTCGTATGCACTCTTTTTTAGTGTTGCCATGTTAATCTGAGACAGCCTTATTATGCTAAGAATATAAGTTGAATTTTTAAAACAGTTCTAAACCTTCTACTCTTTTTAATAATTTCCATGATTATATAAATATGAGATTTTTGATGTGCCCTCAGGCATTTAAACCCTACACAGGACACCTTTTTTGAATAAGGTTCAATGATTTTAAAGAACAGTATCAGACAACTAAAACATTAGGCTGTGTTATTGGTTATATTGTTATATTGTCAACAGTAAGAGAGTACGAGACAGGCAATGGAAAATGTTTTTTAAGATCCTCTTCCTCTAACCACATGTTGAGTTTCTAACTTTTTCCATCTTGTGAAACACATGTCTTGTTTTGTGGATGCTGACAGAAGAGGCAGGTGGAAGGCGTGAGTCTATTTTTACTGTGCAAATGACTGAGGTGTAGATGGATATCAGTTGTCATTGTTACTTCATGGGAGCATGTGTGAGGTGAACTTGAAAAGAAATTGTGGAACAAAACAAAACAGTACTGGATACTATAAATGGTGTGTGTAATGCTCCCTTTTTTAAATAATACTTATTTAACTATTGCTGCTGTCGTATCTGATGTGTGTTAGACATCTTACCACATCGCGGAGCAGTCAAAGTTGACTAAAAGCCATTTGTGTGGGTTGAAGTTGAAAGAGTCTGCAAACTAAAATAAAAACCAAAAAGTTAGCCACAGTGCTAAATCTTGAACAAAGTGATCGGAGACCAAATAATCCTGTAAAAATTTTAATTTTTTTTGTACACGCTTTGTACATGCTTATTTAGTCTTACTAGTGCCAAGAAAATCCTATCACCAACATTATTATCTAGACAGAAGGTGTCACAGTGTATCTGAAATGCAAAAGAGGAAGATCCAGCCATCAAGCTCACAGAATACACTGGAAATAACCCTTTCCTGACAGGGTTCATTCGAAGAGAGACAAACCAGTCTTAATCTGCTCTCATCTTTTTGTTGGCTATCTTCTGTAATATCCTTTTCCCTACCTCCACAAATGCAATAAGACAGCGCAGAGAGACAATGTGATATAAACCCCTGTCTGACAGTTGCCATGCTGACTGATTCAAAGTGGGGGGTGGTTGCTTCCTCGTCCCCGTCATTCATATCCTAGCAACCATCACTTCAGCAGGGCTGCTCTCTCATCCAAAAAGGACCGGGCTTCCTCTTCATGCCCTCATCCAGTCATTTTCACTGACCTCATAATGCTTCAAAGTTATGCAGTAGAACTACGGTGCTATAAATGAAATCCAACTATTGTTACATGTGGCTTAAATAAACAAAAATTGGTCAGTGACATTTAAATAATATTAGAAATTCTAAAATAATGTGTTACAGGTACAAACCCAAAATCAGCACTGGCAACAGCCACACTAAAAGAGAGGATGGAACAACAGCTGTTCCTTTTACAGTTAAGTCTATTTTCTCTGTGTCTCCACCAACATTGTTTGAACTTGTGTGTCTAATAAACAGTGATATATAAAGGTCTAACGCTGCCTCAGGAAATTACTCTGTCCTTATCTCTGCGTCTCTGCACAGCTTGGAGAGCAACAGCTGCCTCGGCAGCCTCAAAAGGCAGATTGATGCTCAGCGGTTTATGCTGATTGTTCGGTCTAACACTCAGCCCTTCACGCTTCCTCCTTGACATTAACGTTATGCCCTTTTCAGACAGTATACGGTTAGTGTTTGCTTTGATAGATGCAACGGCCGATACTACATGTGCAATCTGGCAGGAAAGGTTTAGCACCGCCTAAATTTCTGACCACAATTAAACCACATTAATCACACGGAACCACATTAGTCACTGTACCGGCAATGATTAGAGTTAAAATTGTGCCGTGCCACTTTTGTGTTGGAGGTTCTTGTAGCAATCGTGATTGTAGAACCTTCATGAAGGACTAAAACATTGCGGCTAAGATTAGTCAGGGTCTTAGTGCACTACATGAACATGACAACTTGTACGTTTTACTCACCTCAACACCGTTCAACAAAGGTCTAAATTCTGGACAGATGAATGCACTCCCAGCATACGCCGCATCAATGTGCATCCACATATTTTCCTCATTACCTGAACAAGAAAAGGAGACATTATAAATGTTTGTAAGACAGTTTGTCAGTATAGATAACTACTATCAAATATTCTGGACCATCATAAAAATGAACTGAGATTATTCAGAAAACTGACTTTTTTGTTCTTTCTCAGCAAATTCATGAAGTGCATTTGGCATTTCTCTTCCTGGTCTTATTAAATCAAAGTCACTCTCAATGTGCTTGTTAGGATTTATTTGTGTGCTACAAAACAGAAAAAAACGAGTGTGTGCGGCAGCGACTTGTTGACTCACATAAGGGTCCCAGCTCAGTGAGGTGATCAAAAGCACAGGAGGGAGTGGTGCCCAGCGTCGCGCAGAACTGAAACATACAAATATTGGACACACCAAAGTGCCGTGTTTCCTGTGTTTCCAATTTGACTGTCACAACTGTAACAGCTGCTGTAAGACATTGCTTTTATATCAATTTCTAAAACATAGATTAAAGATAGGTTATCACTCCTGACACAGCGATGATTCAGAGCTGCTGCCTTTTCTTTAATATTCACTGATAGTGATCTGTAGGTCCAGATGAGCCAGGGATTATTGTCCTTAACCGGATAGACATACATTATATTCAACAGAAACAATGTTATCCTTCAGCAGAAGCCTCAGGGTGCATACAGCTGCCTCACAGGCTAATTGTATCATTGTGGCTAACAGCTGACAGACGTGTTGCTCAACTGCTTGTAAGCTTTAGTAGCAAAAGCAAAGCAATGACAAATGAGAATTTAATTCCAAACTGTTAAAATCTATATTTTTTGGTTGCCGTATGTGTCTTTCTGTGTGATAGTTTAAGTAAATGCATGGGGAGTTTTGTCTTTTCCTACGTAGAAAGGGATGAGTCCAGCTGCTTTGTCCTCCTCCACCATCTTCTTAAGCATTTCCTTTCTGACAGCATAACGGTTATCTGTGGGCACCTTCCTCATCATGACTGCTCCAATCAGAGCAGCACGCTCCACTGAAGAATGGGCCTTAGGACAAAAGAGATCCAGCTCAAGTGAGAACAACAATTCAATCAAGTTCTTGGAACACCTGCTCCTTTAAGTAGCTGCATAAAGCTGCCATGCAAACAGCTAAGTTCAACTTTATGGATACTAAATGAGTTTATCTGATTATTATGCAGGCAAAAGGTCAGAGTAGGATTGTGCACATGTCAAGTCTCACAGCAATCAATTGCAGACAATCAGCTTATTAAAACAAAGTGTTCAAACAACAAAGTACTATGAACTGTACAGTATGAAGTCAAGTATCACTGTAAGTGACTCAAAGTATTTTAGTCAAAAGTAGTTGTGATGTAGTTTTATGCCATTTGATTCATGCTGTAAAATTTAAGTAACACAAACTAAAGATGAAGATTTCTTTTCTGTGCTTAATTTGTTTTTGGCTAACAGTGCACAATACTAAACGTCACAAATCAATCAATTTTGAATTACCTGCAGGAGATTATCACTAAACATAACTATTCACTGTGAAAAAGGCATATGTTGGATGGATTTGTTGCTCCTGAACAGGCAGTAGACAAAAATCGCCGATCTCCCTGTAAAGGTCGGTGTGGCCCTCGGGCGACTCCCTAACACAATCACAAAGTCAGCCTGGTATTAAACCTGATCCGAGCGCGCTACTGCCTGGCTGACCCTCTGTCTTCCTAAATTGCTGTTACTGACGTAACCGCTGCCGTCACATGGACTGCCGTTTAACTGAGTCTACTTAAAGAAAATCTGTGTTTGTAATGCATTTCATTTATCTTTATGTCACAGTTGCGTAACTTAAAACTATATACCTGCAGATATATTAAGCTGTTTTGAAATATAGCAAAGCTAATAACTTGCATGTGAACTTTAGATGAATGTAAACACTGTGACTATGGTTCTTGACAGTTGTAATAATAAACAAGTAAATGTTAAAGTGATGGAAAAAAAAACTAAAATTTAAGTAAAGTTAGTCATTTTGAGATGAATTGTAGAATTAATGTAGAATTATGGACATCCATCAGGCAAGTAATTGCATCGTTTATATGTAAGTAAAGTTGATCATTTTGATCACATCAGGAGTTTGCATCAAATAACAGAAGAAGAAGAATAGTAGAAAGTATATGTTGCTCTTACTTGGTCAGATGTGTATGCCACCAGCTTGGAAAGGATTTCAGACTCAGACTTTTTGGCATTGATCGTCTGGACCCGTCTGACTGCTTTACAGCGTGCAGCGAGCAAAGATATCAGGGTGGCCTCACTGGCAGTTCCCTGTTGAAGAATTAAGGAGGCTGTGAAGCAAAGCCTTGCTGCTGTGGATGTTATTTGACTGTAAAAAAAAAAATAAAAATCTGATGCTACATGGTTGCCAGTCAACGCCAGTCATCCTTTTGTTTACGATGGACTCTTGGAGCCTTAATTATTGGTTTTTAAAGGCAGGGTTTCTGCAGGTGTTCTACAAATTGTCTAGAATGTTGCTGCTGTGTCACATTACTTCTATCCCCTTTGCACTGGTTCCCTTTAAAATTTAAGGTTCAGTTTAAGATTTTGTTGATCCATTTCTTTGCTCTTAATAGTCCGAAGCCTCCCTTTATTATTGAACTACTTCATCTGTAACTGTTAAATCTTAGATCAGCAGATTAGTGCTTATTGACTGTAGCTGAGTTCAGGTTAAAGACAAAAGGAGAAGACAGCGCTTCTGTTTTCTTGCTTTTATTTTTGTGGTTCCCAAGTTGTGGAACTCACTTCCATTGGAGGCAAGATCAGTGAACACTGTTGATAAAAAGAAGCTGATGTCCTGTGCAGGATTGCCTTTCATTAGTTTTATTAATTTATATTATTTTAATTTTTGTTTTGTTTTGTTTTTTAAGGACTTTGTGACTTTTGTTTTTTGAAAAGTGTGCTATAAGTAAACTTTAATTCTTTACTTGTAAAAAATTAGGCATTCAATTATTATTTATATTTCATTTTAGAATAATGAAAGCTATTAATAGAGAATTTAATTTCCATCTTTAAACCCGAGACGATATGTTATGCATGTCTATATACATTTCAATCTGAGATGTCTGTGGTCCCTTTTGAAAATTATTTAATGATAAGGATTCTGTTATATCTCTTTTGTTAATTAACTATGTCTGTATGAAACTTTGAGAAACTTTGTTTGATTAAACATGTAAAGTTTTTGTGCTGGTGGATAGTCCCTTTGACTGCATGACTCATGTTTAGACCAGAAAAAAAGAAATTTGGAAATTGTTGTTTGAAAATAATCATCAACCAGCCAGCTGATACAGTGGCAACTGTTGGAGCTGGATATTAATAAAGTGAAGCATGGCTTCTAAGGTTTGTGGAGTCCTTTTCACAAGGAGATCAATGAAATGTTAAAATCACCCAATTAATAGGCACAAATCAGCAGAAAGAAATTACATCAGTGGTTTTTAATCAAACTTTTGTCACTGACTAACTCCAAGGGATGAGTGTGAGGCTTGAAAACTCGTGCTAGAGAGCTGGGTGGAAGGCTTGGTTGAATGTGATTTTAGGATTTTGGACATGCATATAGATCTATAACCAGCTATAAGGACATCTGAAATGTGAAGATTTTGTAAATATAATAATAACAATGCAACCTTTCACCAGAAGCATATTGTAAGTATTTTCAGATGTGAAGGCGGGAAGCGCTAACCAATCACGACTCTGAGAGCTTGTGCAATGTAGTCATCATGAAGGAGTTTAAAGCTTTCTGCCTAGTCAGGTGGTAAAACTGGGTTTATGACTCTGTGTGTAGAAAGTTGCCTTTTTATTTTAAAAGGCTTTCAGATAAAGGGTCCCTACTCCTCTGTAAACGAACAAACTGTTTTATGAGGCGATGTGAAAATCGCATTAGACTTTGGGACCATATCTGGATGCACTGAGTATCCTGGTTTGTAAATATATCAAGAACTTTGAAATTCTTTGAAAAGCATGAGGACACAATGGGTTTTTCCAGCTTTCACACACCCAGCTGTACTAATAGGAAAATGTTGCCTTTTATTTTTCATGTATATTTGATTCTACCTTTTATCAGCTGAAAAGAAGAACAGAAGCCAAGATGTAGTACTGCTAAAGATGAACTGTGTAGTTTCTAGAATTTAACATGTTTTTGAAATAAATGTATAATGGTCACACACACAAACATACACACACTTTTTTAAATTGAAGCCATTAGTCAATTAGCACATGTAATCTTTTTAAGTAGTATTTTTCTCTGTCATCACGATTCATACGGGGTAAAAAGGGAACTCTAAGGTCACCAGAGGGTTTTTTTTAACCATCCCACTTCCCCTTTGTGTTGGTATAAGGTTTATAATAATAGGTCTGCAACGTGCGGTCACAACACTCAATTAGCCTTGCTGCAGCGAGAAGAGCCCCATTCGTTGCCATAGTGAGCCGTGCTAAAACAGGAGAGAGGCAAGACAGAAACAAAAACACGATGAGCCAGATGAGCACGCACACAAAAAACACGCCCTCACACTCAGGTGGTCACAATAGAGGAGGCATGAAATGATCTGTCATCAGAGTGTGCTCTCATCCTCCACCATTCAACATCCCATTAACACACACACACACACACACATATATATATATATATAGAGTGTATCCTCAGCTATTGCTTTCTGTATTTCTGTCAATGGAACACCAAACTAATGCTTAGCCTTTTTCCACACGAAACAATCCCAGCACCATCATTGTCATCTTTGCCTGCCTGTGGATGACACATTAAAAGGCAATTTCCTGCCAATTTTCTGCTGGATTGAACCAGACAGAGGCAGAGACAACAAATCAATAGCATAAAAGCTGGTGATGAATATGAGCACAGGGGCAACCAGGTTATTTGTATACACATAAAGACTCTCAAAGTCAATCTGCCCCGAAACTTTTAAACAATAACATGTATAAAAGTGTCAGTTAGAGCCACTGATCTTCAAACTAGTGTTAAAATATGCAGAAGCTGGTTGGACTCCTTGATAGTGGTAGCCAACCAAGTGTTTGACCAAAGCACACATGCAATGAACACATACAAATGACCGTTACCTGAATGACACCACCTCCACGGCCATGTGTCCCAGCTATAAAACACTCAGGCAGCTGAAGCATCTTCCCAAGCCAATCTAACATCACTGTCTCTAGCTCGGTGCAGGCTGGGCTGGCAGCCTGAAACCACACGGCCAAAATGCAAATGAAAATGTCAAACACTTCAGATATGGACTAATTTCGAAATGCTGAGTCAGATACAGGAATACAGAAAGGTTTCAGTTACCCAGGAAAATCCAATGCAGCCAATAGCTCCACAGAGCATGTCGGCCACCATGGCAGGGTAAGAGGATGCTGCTGGAAAGTAAGCAAAGAAGTACGGGCTGTGCCAGTGGGTGACCTGGAAAAACACAAAACATAGTAGAAGTGGTTATCTAAATTCATCTTATTCCTTATTTTGAACAGCTAATTGACCATCCTATATGGCCCAACAGAGTCCTAGTATCCTGCAAACAACCCTTTTAAAAGCTGAAGCTTTAACCAGCAACCAGTTTCTACCAGATCATCTACTAAATTTAAACTGCTACACCAGAGTTGCCTGTACCTCAGAGATATCTAAATTACAAATGAATACATTTATACCCCCAAAATATATATAATATATACCCCTGGCATTATGACCCTCTCGACGTCTTTTATAATGTCCTCATAGCTTTCTGGCTCCAGTGGTGCCTCATTGGGGATTAAAGAGCGAAGATATCCTGGTTCCAGATCTGGGTAGACGGGTCGCTTCTCTATGTTTTCTAGGTAGTCGGCCACATAGTCTACCATCTCTTTGCCTCTGCGTCGAAATTCTGCTGCATCCATGGTACAACTGTAAGACACCACAGACACTCATTACCTTTCAGTTTTTGTTGTTGCTTTGACTGCTTATAAATGATTTTGGTGTGTTTTAAGATTAAGATACTACAGAGTGGTACCAAATATTTAAAAGAGCAGCTATATTAGCACACAGAAGTTTGACCTTTGATCTTGCTGTAAGATGATGCTAAGTTATGTCCGGAGTTTTTGATCATGAGGCGTTTAAAATACATAAAAGCAGTTAAAAGTTACATTTAGTCACTCATTAATAAATACATATACAGTGGGGCAAAAAAGTATTTAGTCACCACTGATTGTGCAAGTTCCCCCACTTAAAATGATGACAGAGGTCAGTAATTTGCACCAGAGGTACACTTCAACTGTGAGAGACAGAATGTGAAAAAAAAATTCCATGAATCCACATGGTAGGATTTGTAAAGAATTTATTTATATTTATAGCTACAACTACAAGTTTTAATAAGGTGGCACTAAAGCAAGCCATGTTAGCACTGATATATTTTCCTTTTAATTCCGCACACAAAACTTGATTAATCCTGGAGTCACGTAGCCACACTCGTTCGGGTTTTTCTAATTGCTTTCTTCTTTTATTTTAGTCAGTTTATTGAGTTTTTCATAGCGAATAGTTCTTCCATTGAATAATTGTTACAGAGGTTTAGAGGCAAACAACATCCTGGCATCTGGATTTTTAACATGGGTCAGACATGGATCCCAGGTCCTTTCAAATAGCCTAATACAGCATTACTGGGCAGGATCTTAATTAATTTCTTCCAATGTGAGAGAATAAAGGACCTCCCCAATTTAGCATGTATACAGTAAATAGGTGAGGCTGGAGATTTCCTGTTTAATAGCATTAGTTATCTGGCCAGCAGAACTGTGAAAGCTTTTAAATTTAACAGGAGTGAAAGTAGCCTCAGTGAATAGGGCAGTCATGGCATTAGGAGTAACGTCGCTTCCAGTTAACGTGGAAGACATTTAAAAGATTTCAGACAAGAAATCATGGCCTTTTCGCATAGAGGAAACACAGTATCAAATATTTTGCGTGCTGAGCTTTAGCATAGGGAGCTTGATGTAGGATCTGACATGGGACAAGATTGTGTCTGTTCATTCTGACAGTAAAATGAGAAATTCCTTTTGTATTTATCCTGGCAGCCATGGAAAGATTTAGGAGTAAGTATTTCTATTTCTATTTATTTATTTATATAGCACTTTTAATAACAACAGTGGTGTTGACCAAAGTGCTGTACAAACATACAAATTACACAATAAAATAACACAATAAAATAGCAATATCAATTAACATCAATGCCAAATAGCTTATAACAAGTGAATAAGTAAATAACGCTCATGCAGTATTAAAAGCCAGTGAGCAGAAATGTGTTTTAAGATAGGATTTAAAAAGTTTAAGGGTAGGAGCCTGTCTAATGTGGAGAGGCAAATCATTCCACAATTTAGACTGCACGACCGCAAATGCACGATCACTTCTAAGAACCAGGCTCGACCTTGGTGTGGCCAAGAGCAAATGATCACCCGATCTAAGAGCTCTAGGGGGAATACAAGTCTGACTGATACCCTTGGGCCTGTCCATTCAGTGCTTTATAAGTCACCAATAGGATTTTATAATTGATTCAAAAATGTACAGGGAGCCAGTAAAGCGAGGCAAGCACCGGGGAGATGTGTTCATGTCTCTTCGTTCGTGTCAAAAGATGAGCAGCAGCATTCTGGACCAGCTGGAGCCTTGCAAGACAAGTCTGACTAATGCCTAAATATAAAGAATTACAATAGTCCAGTTGGGATAGCATGAAAGCATGAATTGCCCATTCTAGGTTTTTAAAAGACAAAAAATATCTCAAAGTGGATAAAAGCCTCAGTTTAAAGAAAGACCGCTGTACAACTAAACTAATCTGTTTCTCAGAGGTGAACTTATTGTCAAATATAATCCCCAAATTTTTAGCATGCAATTTGATAAAAGGTTCTAAACTGCGAAAATTAAAATGTGAGGTTCTAGAATTGCAACTTGGTCCTAAAACGATCACTTCGGTTTTATTTTTGTTGAAATTGAGGAAATTAGAGGCCATCCAGACCTTAACTTCGCCAAGACACTGAAATAAAGTTTCTAGGGAGGCAGAACTGTTTCTCTTTAGCTGAAGATAGATCTGAGTGTTGTCAGCATATGAATGAAAACTGATATTATATTTCCTGAAAATAAGACCCAGATGCAACATATAGATAGAGAAAAGAATTGGCTCCAGTACAGAACCTTGGGGAACACCACAAGTAAAGGGGGCTGTGGAAGAGGTAAAATCTCCAATCTTCACTGAGAAAGTCCTATTAGAGAGGTATGACCTGAACCACTCTAATGGAGTGTCTTTGATGCCGCAGTGCTTCAACCGAGAGATAAAAATGCTGTGGTCAACAGTATCAAATGCAGCGGTCAAATCCAAAAGCAGAAGCACAGCTGAATCGCCTGAGTCAGTGGCTCGTAAAAGATCGTTAAGAACTTTTAAAAGTGCAGTTTCAGTGCTAGGAAAAGCTTTAAAACCAGACTGAAACTCTCGAGAACATTGTGACCATATAGAAAAGATTGCAGCTGAACAAATACAATCTTTTCTAAAAAAAAATTGACTGAAAGGGGAGCTTTGAAATAGGCCTGAAGTTTGCAAGTACAGAGGATGAGAGATTAGGTTTTTTTAAGCACTGGTTGCACAACAGCATGTTTAAAACAGGCTGGCACAACACCTGATTTAAGACTGCTATTAAAAATCGCTAAAATGTAAAGGGCTGTGAGGACCGAGCATGACAGATCGGACAAAAGTAACCAAAAGGTCATCTCCGTAAAGGGCCATGCAGATGACCCATGGTATTTCTGACTGTGCCAGGATCATAACAGGATCAGACAGTAACGCAAAGGGCTGCCTTGTAGAATGATATAAATGAAAATATTCAGAATTTGAGTCATTTCACTCAAAAGCTGCCTGAGAGGAAATGTATGGTAATATCACACATGAAACTAATTTTTCCCCAATCCCAATCTACTCTGTCAAACGCCTTTTCGGCATCCAGAAGAAGCATCCAGCTTTAATATGAATTGAAACTTCTAGTAGAGCAGTTGGAGAGGAGTTATAAACTATACTAACGACTTGTTTTTTTAATCAGTGAGATACAATCCTGGTTCAGAGTTTGAGGGAGTATGCCTGTATTAAAAGACCTGATAAACATCTCTAGCAGGAATGTGACCGCCTGCTTCCAAAAGGTTCAGCCTGGGCTTTCACAGCTTTGTGAAACCTCGACTGGTGTGACAGGACGCTCCAGTTCAGATTCTGATCCAGAGCAGGGGTGTTGAAACTGTTTCAAATGGCCTATAATCTATCGAACATATCTCTCTTGAATTAATTTTCTCTGTTTTCTTTGTGTTATTGTTGGGTCTCCATCTTACATTATAAAGCATGTAGTGACTTGGTGTATATAAATAAAATGGAATTGAATGACATCAAGTCAATTTGCACTTGAAAAAACATTCCTGCCACAATGTAAAAGCCAAAATAATTTTTTGGAAATTAGACCTTTATATATGCTTTATTTATCTACATAAAAGGTATCACTGACACTAAAAATGCCAAGGGCAGCAGAAATGGCACCAATAACATCCCAGTTTTATAAAGATTTTAATGCAGAGTAATAAAGACACTTTTATGCATAACCCTTTCTTAAATCCTGTTGACTACATTCTATTTCCTAATATTCGCAAAGACAGACATTAAAAAAAAACACTCAGAAACATCAGAAATTGGCACAAACCTGGCAGCACTGATAAAACCTGTCTAAAAAGGGATTTTTCATCACATTTGGGAGCAAGACCCACCTTTATGTCAGAAATGTGCTCCAAGAAGATTATAAACCTGCCAGCAGAATCAGAAATGCTTTTACCATGAACAAAAGGAGAAGCTCTACAGTATGTATAAGAAAAGCAACATCTCTTAATTTACTGGAAATCGATGAAAGATAAGCTTTCTCAACGCAGGTTCTTTTCAGTCTAGTATTATCTCTAAAATGAGTTTCCTGCAAGTATATGACAATCAAGGTGCTGTAAATACTAGAAATGCTAGATGGTGATTTCTTAAGCTGAGCCATAAAGAGACAAAGCTTTCAACATGTGACCAGAACAATAAAAGGAAAAGACAAGAGAGAGGAAAAAAGGACAAAGACAAACAATTCTAAATATACAAGAGCACACTAAGCACAACAGAAGCATCCATACAATTATGTGTGTTACTTCTGCCCACAATAAACCAAAACAACCTGTGAACAACAGAAGAGACAGTGATGTCATTTTAAATTAAAAAAAGAAAAGTAACTTTTTTTTTCAAGTAAACAGAATTTAAAAAAAAAAAATACGAGTAATTCAGCATCAGTATGCTTCAAGTAGAGCACTCCATATTATATCCAAGTCTGTGAACAGAGACAGCAGCAGCACAGCACATAGCTGATGCTACATGCTGGAAATGTAGTTTTAAGTCACAATATTTAGGGGAGTTTTTGTATCTGAATAACAGCTACAAGTATTCCTTTTTCAATCCTGCTTAGTTTATACAAACACTGAGCCACAGTCGTTGAAAATGTGCATTGCTTGCACAACTTAAACAGCCCAAAAGCTCCGTTTGCATTCACTGTGTAGAGTACAGGCATGGTTTCATAACAGAGTGTCAGTTTCATAAATCTGTTCAAATCAAGCCACCATCAAGGCTTCCTTGTTCGTGTTAACATTGAATTATTTCAACGCATTTAATTTCCATTTCACGCGTCTCACAGTAACAAGCGAACCCTTTGCAATAAATGAATAGAAGCACAAGAACACGAGCTTTAAAGACACCGTATTTGAACAGAAATGACTGTCAAACTGCTGATTCAGTGCCACAACAGCATATGAACATTGCCCCCTGAGCTCCACTACTGCTATCATTCAACAAGTGTTTCACCCTGCAAGTCTCTGTCCCTTGTTGAGATGACAAGTGAGTCCCTTATCCTTATCCTTATCCCAAATAGGATTACACATGTTGCATGAATATCTGTGTGTGTCTGTATACTCACATCTACAGGTGAGCTTCAGCTTCAGCAGCGGTGTTTGGATAGTGGATCTCTTCCTTTAGCGTCCACAAAGAGACCGACAGCTAGGCACGTGGTGAATGTGTTTGTGTGTGTGTGTAAGCAGGACAAGAGACATTTGCTCCTTTTATCTTGCCACTTACCACCCTCATCCCACCAACCCCCACCAGACCAGCCAATGGGAATGGGGCTCATGGCCAACGTAAGAAAGACTGATTCACAAGGAGTTCCTGGAGCTGCTATTACCATGTCTCTACACACACACATGTACATTGCACTCGTGCACACAGTGCATACAAACACACAAAAACGGGCACTCAGTCTTTTTACATATATTTTTACCACATCCTCTAAATGTACACAGATATAGACATAAAGACATAATTAGCACTAGAATAATGTGCACATAAAGATAAAATAAACAACTAATAACAAAAATAGTGTTAGTAATTTGTAATTTTATGATAACGCATTGTACTTTTGCACAGTTAGGAGGTACTTTTTTTTGTGACAAAGGAAAAGCCTAATGCATCCAATTTGAAACCACCACTAAATAAAGTGGTTGTTTACACAATTTCTTTGAAATCACACTGAAAAATATTATGTTTTTGTAAACCAGCCTGGTGTTATTATTGTTTTCATGTTTGCTCATTATGAGCTGTCCATGTGTGTTACACATGATGTGGAAATCAACCTGAAATAATTAGAATTCCCTGTAAGTTTATATGAAGTTGAATGAACTAGAGCACTCAAAGTGCTTTATGGTAAAAATGCTATTCTACTATTTCTATCTACCACTACATACAGTCTCAAATCTGTCAAATTGCTTTAATGCTATTAGTACTCTTTCTTTATAAAACGCATCCTGACTTATCAAAATGAGGTTCGAAATACTCAGAACCAGCATCCACATCTTGAAATAGAAGCCAAAATGTAAGCTAATGTGCAATAGCACTGAGGTAAGACAGGAGCTCCTACTTACTCTGGAAACATGTAATTCTCTATCAAAGCAGCAAATTATTGTATTCTTCCTGATCACTGTGCTGGTGGGTATGATCACTCATTTCAGCAGATGTTAGTCATCAAAGTTAGATATTTTTGCATGCGTGACATTTTTGATTGATACACCTGGATTGAGGGAATTTACAATCCTCAGGCCAGAAATGTCTGT
>NW_005187529.1:387815-417577 GCF_000239375.1 Pundamilia nyererei | reverse complement strand
CTGAGCCTCAACACATGACTCACAATCCAAAGGGCGTGACAGATGGTGTCAAAGGGCAATTTCACGATGCCTTTAATGACAGCCCCGCAACTACCAACTTTTCTTAGCACCACTAACCACATATCACAAAGATTTAGTCTGAGATCTTAATGTACTAAGTCCTAAATCTATCAAATACTTCCAGAGACACTTTATTTGCTAGCTCTTGAGCTGGCTGTAGCACTGCACCATCTTCTGGAATAACCAAGTATTGCACTTCATGGGTGAAAACACGTGGTTTTATGATATCACATTTTTAAAGTTTCCAGGAAGGCTTTCTACAAGATTTTGGCATGTGTCTGTGTGAATTTTTGCCCTGGAAGAAATTTCACACATTTGTTATAACAGAAGCCTCCTACTACAGGACCACACCCGAAATGAGGGAATACTTAAAGCCCCCAAGAATGGGTCGTTTTGTTTTATGCAAAAGGACTGAATGAAACACCCAAAATTAGTTATTAGTAGATGTGTCCATTTAGTGTATACAGCACTTGACTCTGTTTTACCCAAAGTAGCAGATAGAATAGCTTTATAATTTGTTTTTCACATTCAATTTAATGTACTGTGTTAGTCCCTCACAGAAACCTTCACTTGCTACTTTTAATAAGACATATGAAAGGGAAGCTTCTCTGCATAAAGACAAACACTGTCTTTTTTATATCAATGTATTAATGTTTTATTCTAATTACAATAAACAGAATATATCAGTCCCTTATTTGTACAAAAATACCTGAAAATGTTACAATTAAGATTTATCAGCCATTAAAGTATTTACAGATTGAAGCAAAGCACATTATGAATACAGAAGTTCTCTCTTACAAAAAGAGAAGTTACCGTTTTCTTTTTTGCATTCCCTGAAATACATAAGTTTATATTTTTATAGATATATTTTTACTTTTACTCATTTGTACAGCCACATTATCTTGCATTATGACAATGTTATGAAAATGCACAAGAGTCAGAACAGATCGCGCCACCTTTGCAGAATAAGGGCCAAATGTCTGAGCTCCAGAAGCACACCAAAACTGCAGCTGAAGAGAAAAGCATTCATTCCTAACAGCTTATACCAGATTCAGAGTGTGTGTGTGTGTGTGTGTGTGTGTGTGTGTGTGTGTGTGTGTTATATGTAGTCATCAAGTGTTTATGGACAGTAGCTTTGCCATTGGTCCACATCTTAGACCTAGTTGGTGCACAGGAATGGTGGTGGGGTGTATCAGAGGCACGATCTGTGGGTACAAGTTACCTGACTGCCAAAGCTAACAACATGCTCCAACATGAGTGATATACGCTTGTCTAATTTGAGTGTGTATTTGGCGGTGCGGGAGGGGGGTTGAATCAGCTCAGGAAACCAGTATTTCAGGCCTTTAACAACAAACAGAAAAAAATATAAACAAATTATGGAAAAACCAAAAACAGTGTTTTTTAAAAATTGCTTGTTCTGTTTGATTTTCTCCATATATACTTTAAGTAATCACAACTAGCAAATGGGTGGTGCATGCAATGGAGAAAAGTCTCAACTTAATTAAACTACAATATCCAAGTTTGTCATCATTGTGTACTCGTCTTTTGACAGATCAGTAATTTTAACATGCTTCAAGTGCGCCCTGAGCAACCCAGGTATATTCAGTTCAGTTAGGCAAAAACAGATCACCAAATAGCCTTACTCCACCTTCCATGTGTTCCCCAATTTAAACTGAGTTTCGCATTTAGTGTTAGTACAACCCTTACCGTTTTTATGTAAAATATAAACCCACACTTGCAAAGCTCCCTGTACTGTTCACTGTAGCTCATCTGCTACATCAAAACAAAGCCTCATTGGGGGGGTACTTAACATTTTCATATTACAATAAACTAACAACGGTAAGGACTCAGCAGCTTAGGATGACTTCCAGCAACTGTGAAACACTTTGTGTGATAATCCATATTCGTCCAAATCTCTGCAAGTAAAACATCAGTGACAGACTCCTCCCACATTCATACAATGATTAAAAACAGCAACGTCCTTTTTTCATTCTTAAAAAGATACCATTATTGTAATATTGTTTATTATATCCAATCTAAAATTTTTACTTTAATTTCTAAAACTCCTTTTTAACAACAATGTTGTCCTCTACCTGACCGAGTTTCCCAAAACATTTGTGGATTTATTACTTTAGTTCATGTCTATGGTTCTTTAAGGACACCACGAGAAAGCCAACTTTAGAGGTTTTGTGTTCTGGAAAATTTTGATATCTGGAATAAATATCAGAACTGTCAAAGAAAACTGAAGAAAAAAAAATTCAAAGTGATCAATGCTTTGGGAAACCCAGATACCTTTCATTCTTTCATTTTTCCAGCGTGCCATCATTTGGAATGACAATGTTAACACTACGGAGGCCAGTGTGCTTTAAACATGACTTCATAACAAGACTGATGATAACAAATCATTGCTGAATAATCAAACTAAAAAGTCAATATAGGTCATGTCATTACAATTCTATTAAATCACCCTGAACAATGAATTTAAAGTAATGACAAAAAACAAAAACAAAGTACTGAACAGCGCCGAGAAAAATATCTAAAAATTTCAAGTAATCAGTCACATCCAGGTAAATAAATAAACATTTTGCTGCAACAATAAAAACAAAAAAAAGCCATTGCATCTTACATAAATAATGGTGAACACACAGAGTGTCAACATAGCGCTGCTATTCTGCATCTCACTTCTAAAATTCCTTAAGACAACCTGCTGGCAAATAATAGATGGCTGTTGATGTAAAAATGGTAGAAAAAAAATAAACACTCCGCAGAGATTGTTGATTCTGAACCTACTTAAGTGGAGGAAAGCGAGAGCCTCCAACATTTACGTCCAGTGTAACTTTGAGATGCCCGTTGTGCGTCATCTATAGTGGGAGTGTACGAGTCTATCCAACGAGAAAGCTGATCTATATGGAGACTCCAAACTGAAACAGGTGATTCTAGGAGCTCCATCGCGGACAAGTTTTCAGCCAACAAAATATTTATTTGTATTATTCAAATTGTTTTGTGTGGGACAAAAGGTAGTCACAACTGCTTCCAGACCAACTGTATGAGCTGTACACCTGCTGTTCTCAGTCTGATGCTCCTATTGTTGTCACTCAAACACACATATTTAGTAATATTTCCAGTTTTCCCTCTCTGCTTACAGAGTATGTTCACTTTATCGAAGAGCAGGCTGAAGAAAGAGTAACAAGGCCGGGATAGGAAAAACGAGAAGGCGGCGATACAGGTATCACTGTTGGATGTTCTGATGGTGTACTTTTGTGAAAGGTCTTTCCTGGTTGTAAAAAGGTGGGCTGTAAATGTATGTGTGACTGTGTCTTGGTACAAGTAGTTCCAGGTAGAAAGAAAAAAAAAAAAAAGGCAACATTATGTGAGAAGTAATGCACAGAGTCTGCCATTAATGTCAGAGCACGCCAAACTGTTTTCATTGCCACATGTTTGTTTTACAGCAGTTATGAGGTCATTTATGGAGCAAAGGAGCGTCACTGTGGGACAGAGGCTCCCCACAGGATCGTCTGCATCTCTGGGGGGAATTTTGTGTTTTGTTTTTTTAAAAACGAACCACATTTCCTTTGATGTGTTGGTAGTTACCTCTAGAGGAAATGCTAGTGGTTATCCTTCCCTGTGCTGTGGCAAAGAGAAATGAAGCACTGATACCGTCCTGCATACAGCTGCAATAGTATTTTTATTATTTTTTTTCTTCAACTGGGCCTCAATTTAATTTGACCAAAATTCACTCTTCTAGTTATACTTGTTTTGTTTTTGAGGAAGTTGCTTTAAGAATATCTTGGAAAACTGAATTGCAGGTAGAATAGATAAAGAGCTTATGTGAAAATCAAGAGCTTTTAAAATCCAGGATGCAAAAAGGTGGATTTTGTCTTTAGTAATGATAATAACTGAAGCTGTGTGTGGGAAAAGATTTTGTACTTATACCAAAAGCTTTGTTTCAATAACCTTTAATTTTTGCAAAATTCAATGGGATTAAAAAATAGAAAAAAATTTTGGTGCCTCAAAATGTCCATGCATTCTTATGACACTAGAGGGCGATGGCACCACCTCACAGTTAAGTAATGTGCCACTTGAGAGATCATGCGGCATCCAATGCCATGCCCACTTCCACGAGTACAAAACTAAGAGACAAACTCTTAATTCATTCTGAGGACATTTGATAAAAATGAGCGAGACTCGTTTGTCCTTAAAGAGCAGAGTAGTCCGCATGAAAGCTTCAATTCTCCTGCTGATTGTCCAGTTGAAGGGGAACGGTGCTCCCATTTGAGCTGCGTGGTAAAACCTCGAGGGTCCACGCTTTTCTGGTGACTATTGGTAAGAATAATGTGGAAGATTCTGCAACAGCATCGACACAAATGGCAGTGTTCATTTCTTTCATCTTCTCTTAAAACTGCGAGCCTCTGGAGTGAAGTTGTGCATCAGACTCCTCGAACCTCCATGCAGATGAAACGAAATCCCCCCCCCAAAAAAAAAAATAAAAATAAAAAATATCAGCAGTCTCCAGCAAGCTCACAACAATATAAAAACAAGTGTAACAACAACAACGTCAGTCAATTCACCAGCTTCTTACAAAGATAAAAACAAAAAGAAACGATCAACGGGGAGATTCTTTTCATTTTAGGCAGAGTCAGGTCAAGTGTTGGGGGGGCGGGGTCATGTGATCCGAAGGTGTCATAAGGCCACGACGGTGCACGGGTGTTTGAGTTTGCAAGGCAGCACTCCTCTGTTGAGCTGGTAGAACTCCACCAGCTGAATCAGGTCGGTGAACTTGGTGGCGCCGTCATCAAGGCTGAAGAAGCCTTGGCCATCCTCTTCACACTGGCGGCACAGGCGAGAGCGAACGGCAGAGGGAGGGAAGAGGTGGAAAAGACAACATCAGACTTTCCTCTTATGGATCAACGAAATAATTCGAAATGCCTGCATTTTGCATTTTTTAAACATAGCTTATGAAATAATGCTTTAACCCTGAAAAGCCTGGATCATCAAGTGGAGTGATTACTGAACCTTATGACAAATTTAAAAATTAAATATCAATTTGCATATATGTGTTTTGATTTTGCCACATTTGGAATTTCTGTGCAATTTAGTTTTTTATATTAGTGCTGTCAGCGTTAATATCGTTAAAATGATGTTGACACCGTGCAGCGGCTACATACCACACATACAAATAAAAAAATAAATTAAAATATAAAAACACTGGTGGTTTAAAGATCACAAACACTCATAACTATGGTACACTTGGCATTACAGGGTTAACAGACTAAGCTACCATGGAAGATGCAGTATTTAACAAACGTATTAGACCAACACCCAGTGTGAGTTTTATGCCACAGCTGCCCTAAACAACAACAACAACAACAACAACAACAACAACAACAGCTTGTAATTATCAAATAATATTTTTGTTTCTGTAATGGTTAATGTAATGGTCCAAATTTAATATTGTATTTTAAAAAAAGATGAAAACAATAAACATTTAATTTGGCATCTTATGGGGAAAAAATGAGTTCATTACTTACATACCTGAACAGGAATTATACTTGATTAATTTTTGACAGAGTTCTAAAACTCTTGTGTTTACTTACTTTAATTGTGGTCTAATAGATTTGGCAAGCACTTAAATGCAGTAAAGTAAAGCCATCAGGTGCAACAATATACAAACACGCACGAGACATGTAACAAGTAAGCGAGAGTCTTACCGGTAGGATCTGGAAATGCTTGATTTTCTGGTGATGGCACAATGTGAGCACAAACGCCTTGGGATTACTCTGACTGACTCTCAGCAGAAACAACCTGTGCGACAAAAAAGGAGACGAAATGTTGTAAAAGCCTTCACTTAGTGTTACAGATTATATATCTATATAGACACACCGATATATAAAAGCTTTGCCAGCTTACTTACCCATCTACTTGTCCCTGCTGGTGGATAATTCGGTGGGACTCTTCTCTGGTTATCCTGCCATGGAACCAGAGCTGAGCTATGTGGATGACTGCAGAGAATAACATTTTTTTTTTAAAGTACATTTTTATAAAATAACATTATATACACAGAAAGAATATGCAAAGTTAGGGAGCAGTTGCAAGTTTTTTTCCCCTGTTTTGCATTTACCTGAGCTTAGTGAGGAGTGGTGTAATGGACTGTGGGACCCCAGTATGTTCATTCGTTGAGTCCTCTTCTGAGAAAGATGCCACACAGAGACAAAACAATGTGGTTTAGTTCATGGTCTGTTTGAGCGACAGTAAACAGCAGCAATTTGTAGCTTCTTAACATAATTCTGATAACTTTAAGTGAAAAACAATCACTAAAACAGTAAACAGGCTAAGGAAAGATCAGATCAAATGTGGTGAACGCATGGTCTAATTTTAAGACTGTGGAACCTGATCATTGTCTCCTTTACAATTGGACAGAAAATGGAATTTCAGACAGCCTAAATCAAGTACTTAAAAGTCACCTTGTACATTTATAAATTAAATGAATTCATCTTTTCCAACTAACTCTCTATAATTATCGGAGCAAACATAAACAGAACTGCAAGGATCATTAAAAAACAAAAACAAAAAAACCTAACAGGTAACAAAAAGCCGAGCATGTCTCACCCGCCACGCGTGCCCCTCCTCCATGGCAGCACTCTGAGCTTCGACCGGGTTGTCAATCACTCTGCCTATCCTCCCTGAGAAATCCATTGCCACGAGGGAGTTCTCCGATACGCTCCTCTAGAGGGAGACAAAGACACATGACAGTCAAAATACAAGAGTGCAGACAGACTACATACGAAGGCAGATCATTTACCTAAACTAAGTCAGACTATATCCTTACATGCACAATCACTCCAGTAAACTTACCACAGGAGCTGAAAAGTGTGAAAGTAAAGTTTTCCTTTGTTGAGGAATCTTGTAATTCTGGTACAATACGATCCCATACTGCAAAGGAAAAGGAACAGAGTAGTGAATAAAGGCCATCAAATTACTTGCATTACAAAGAATTAAAGTCATGTTGGCTGTACTGTGATGTAGGCAGTGCAGAATTACCTTAAAGATTCGAAAAGCAGTCATCCAACAGCTTCTGCTCTGTTCGTCCTCTGCACACAGCATTCTCAGCTCCTTCATATCCCCTCTGCTTTTATTAGGCTGCCAATGAACAATTTACACAATCAGAACAGAGACTACGCTCACTGCATCAAACTCTTATTCTTGACACCACTTCTATCACCATTATTATTAATTGGAGAGAGAAAGATGATATGAACAACAAAACCAAAGACAGTTCATCTGAGTTTATAACTCATAAATCACAGGGCGGGGAAAAAAAAAAGTTGCTGTGCTGATAAACCAGTTCTACTGAGACAAGAAACGGCACAGGATATGAATCATACTCAGCTCATAATATTTCATCATTCCACTATTTCATAATTAGATAAAATCTGTTTCATCTCACTTGCGTCTCACCTTGATGCAGAAGCCGTAGTCTGTGGGTGCGCCGTGCTGCTTCTTGCCTGTGATGACAGTGAAGATGTTGCTGTCCTCGAGGTCTGCTAGTAACTGTAGATGTCTGGGCTCCTGGAGACAGAAATTAATAAATCTAAATATCAGAGAGGAGACAGCCCGGAGGCACACGAACAGACAGAGGCGTGTGCAACTCGGCCGTCAATAATACGGAGTTTCTTTCAAGATTACATTTAAGGTGGACTGTATTTCGCGTCTGAGATGAATGGAGCGAGCCGCCGTTACCTTTGAGGTTCCTTTTGTAGAACAGTAGAGCCCTGAGCGCCGCAGAAACATGTAAACCTTCTTCCATGATTTCCTTCCCACGTCCTTCATGTACAGATGCCCCTGGATTTCTGGACAGCTGTTGGTGGCTAGGAAGTTCTAAAACAGGGAGCGGGAAAATGCAAATAAATAACAATTTATTCCCTCTGTCATTTCTTTTGTAAAAAGGAGCCAGATTACATCTGAAGCCTTTGAACCCCCTGTCACTACCACAGGCAGAAAGCTGGCACCATCCGTAGGGGCATCAAAGACAGGAGGCTCATTGTGACAATGTGTGAAAACTCAAAGGCTGTCACAATCCTGATAGTGACATTTGTACATTTAATTACAAAAAAATAAGAGAACAGTATATGCATAATTTACTAATACTGCTTGGAAAAGATATGTTTGTTAAACTCAAAAGAAAAACTCCATTAAAACTGTCCTGTTGTGTTTTGTGGCTTTAAAATGAAAATCGTGCATTTCTACAGGGAAGCCTAACTTGTCTTATAGGTGTTTGAAGAATTGGGTGTTTGTGGTTTCCATGTTTTAGGAAAGCATTTCACCGTGAACTGCAAGTCAAGTTACTGAAGCTGATCTGGAATCTGTGGCTTGCGGGTAAAGGCAAACTGTTCCACAGTACTTTTGAATATTTAAAGCATGTGTTTCCCAGTGTTTTGGAAACAATTTGACATTAGGCTTCGTGCATGAACATTATCCAAACTCTGCACAGTCACACGGAACGTTAATACAAAGAGCTGTCCCTTGGAGGCCGTTCGCTTCAGTAACTTACTCACATGCATCTTGCATAATGCCAAATATTGCAAACACCTGGAGGAGCTCAGGATTAGAGAGCGCCTTGGTTTACACAGGACTCTAATTGAGTGCAAAGATCTTGTGTTTGGAAGAATTCCGGCTCTGGAAATTCCTGACAACTCCAGCTCACCTCATTCCGATCCAGTTATTAACTCCTCTATGCAGAGGATAAGTGCGCATAACTTCTATATGATCAGCCGGACTTAAAAGCTTTCTGTGAGTGGCTACCTTGAAGTGATGGATTCCACTTGTGATTTTAACTCTGACAGCTCCATTACATGATGCAGGAGAACGCCAGCCAATCCCATTAAGATATTTCAAAAAAAATAAATAAAAAAATCTCCTACCAGACATTTTCTCTTTTTTGATATTTGCAAAGAGTATACTGGGAGTATTAGTGAGAAGCCAAAAAGTACACGTGACACACATGTGGAAACAGTACTGAGAAAACATACAACAGGTAGGTGCAGATCCCAACTTGGCTAATAAAAACAAACTGAGTGTAATTACCTAGAACCCCAAAACAGAACACATGGCTCGAGGCCCGAGTCATTCTAACCAAAAGGTCACCATTTGAAAATTTTCCACTATGGAACTACGCAAATTGTTTAAATCCTATTGCCGAGACACTCAGAAGATGGATGTATGAACATAAAGATATTTGGAGATTTATACACAGGAAATCCCACGAATATAAACCTGCCTCGGCCCAACCTGTCTAAGTCCTTACAGATTTCCTAAAGGATGAGAAGTCTGGAGAAAGGATCATTCAACATCTAACATGTATCGACAGCCAGCTTTTCTGACAGCCATTTACAGCATCTGTGATAAAAACATGAATAATTTCCTAACACGTACAGCTGCGAGTTGGATCTGAAGCTCTGAATATGATGATACTGACAGGCACAATTTTGTCCACTAAACAGAAGCCACTGGACATACCCACTGCAAATTAAAATGACAGCACATATTTGTAACTACATTAGAGAAAGTCCACTAAAAAACTTCAGTAAACCTATCAAGTTTTTTCATTTTGGTTGCTACTACAGCTTTGACAAAAAAAAGCATCTTAATATATCCGACCAGCCTCCTTCACAAAAGCGGCTCACCGAATTACCATCATAATCCTCCAGTCCACAACCTGCCCCCACCCCAAACCTCCCACAACATTAAAAAGGTAAATGTTTTAGAAGATATTTTATTTTTTGCCCCATCATTCATTCCGCTGTCTGTACATTTTAAAAGACACTGTTAAAAAATTCAATTCAGCTGTGTTTTGCTCGTATTTCAATCAATAAAAAAAAAATAAAATAAAATAAATAAATAAATAAATAAAAATTCCCAACCGCACAAGGGTAGATCCGAAACTCTGCGTTCTATTTCTGATGGCTTAATTCCATCCATCACAAGAGCCGGACCTGTGGTGTGCGCCGAGACAGTCGTGTCAACAGGGGATCAACACTAGTTATTACTGCAGGCTCTGACGAGACACACTGTCTAAGGGTCAGAGGTGAGGTATGCCAGCTTGATTGTACAGTATGTATGTAGCAGGTGCTGACTCTGAAAACGAAACTGTTTGCGTGTTAAGAAGAGCAGCGAGACTGCAGCGTGTGTGAGCTGTACGTACCTGAAGAAGCTGAGATGGTAGAATTGCATGATTAGTTTCCTGGCACCACGCGACCATGTGCTCTGGGAAAAACGTCTGTTCAAAGAAGGAGGTGTGGAGAGAGAGAGAGGCAGAATTACAGATACTGTGACGATAATTATAGTGTCAGATTTTGTGACAGAAGCACAGGTGACTACTTTCATTATTGCAGTCTGCTGTAATTATGAAATAATCTGCAAGGTTAAGTTGGCTCAAATTTGCTGTTTTTACAGGCTCTGTATTTCAACAAGATGCCGTCACGAGTGACGTGGCAAGTAAAGAAGTGAAGGAAAAATAATTACCAGGGGGTTTCTGAAGAATTCATATTTGGCATAGTTCTTCCTGAAGAGGAATCTACCGTCACTGTTCATGGAGGCCTGGACCTGAACCACCAGCTCATGGTCTTCTAGACAGCGCTCTGAAAGGAGACGGGAAGAGAAAGTCAAGCTAATTTCACAAGCTTGGCTGAAAACATCTTCAACATCTCACAAACACCCTCGCACCAAACTTAAATAATTAAACAAGAGAAATATTAGTCATCAACATTTCTTGTAAACCAGAAATTAAACTTAAAGGGGGAGAAAAAAAAACAAACAAAAACTCAGTGGGGTACTTTCGGCTGCTCCCTTATTTCCCAGGAGATTGCCACGGTGGATGTTTAATTGGGCACAGATTTTACGCCGGATGCCCTTCCTAATGAAACCCTCCCATTTGTACAGGCTTGGCACCGGCATGAGGAGTACACTAGCTAGCTTGTGAGTTTCCGTCTCCTTCCGCGCTCAAACCAGGAATCTTAAAATTAGAAGTAACCGTGTTTACTACTACTACACAGCAGAGCCAGAAAGGAATCAATCGCAGTCATTTGGTCTAAATTAAAAAAAAAACAAAAACAAAACATAGAAGCAGTATGATGTCATCTCATCTTTTCCCAAGATAAAAAAGGACAGGATGTCATTATAATAATTGCAATGTACATATGTCCGTATGTTCCCCATCTCTGTCGCTGACGAGTGGACCAATCTTGATTAAACTTTGCATAAATATTGCTTAGGGCACTGAGTGCCAACATCTATATGGGATATACAAATACTTTATGCTAATCCCACAAATGTAAGTATTTGTACATCTGACAGTTCAATTAAGCACCGAATAGAATCTCAGATTAGAATGGAATCACAATAGGATTTCTCACAGCATCAAACTGTAGTGATTCCTGGCATATGTATGTTTATATATTCCCTATGTAGTACGTACATATCCATATAGATCACTAAACTACAGATGTGCTTTATTGGTTCGTGCCCAGTGCCTCTCAGTGCTACTAAATAAATGGTTAAATCTGCAAATCAACTAAAAGTATCCTTGAAGGAATGTGGAGTCAGAGGTCCTGCTGATTTAGAGTTTCTGATTGTGACACATTGGACCGGAACATGAGTCACACGGTTACAGCCTCCGAGTCCTGTCATGTCTTAAATTAAAGACATCCTGCCTTTTCAAGTGCATCTAATTAAATAGTGGAACTTACCAAACTTTTTGAGGACCATTAGACACCAGATCAGATTCATGTAAAAAAAGGAATACTCGAGAGCAATTTTTCAGTAAACTCATCTCACATTATTATCTCATTCCATGAGCCCCCTCCTCTTTACCCCCGCGGCCACAATCTCCACTCTGTCACGACTCATCTTTCTCTTTCCGTTTAATCCTGTTGCCTGTCTGATGAGTCACTCGTGTTCGTGACCGTGACTCACCCTGGCAGCCCCACCTCCCCGCCTGATAGTTGTTAACCTTTGCAAACCCACTAGCAGAGGTCAGTGTTACTTATCTCAAAGGGCCATTCAGCAGCATAGCAAGAGTGGGCAGCAGGAATAGGCACCGTATTGTTCTAGACTCCCGGAAACATCTATTCTCGTCTACCGTCCAACTGCATGTGCACACATTCGGGATCACATGCCGTGTGTGCTGACCCGACATAAAGCGGGGGTGCGCACGCAAATTGAGGCAGGAGTCTCACATACTGCTACAATTCAATTTCACTATATGAAGGAAATATTTAATGCACATATTACAGTGGCCGGCACCTCTCACGCAATTAAATATCAGCAAACAGCTACCGAACAGAGTTTTGGATATTAAAACGTTCCATCAAATACTTAACTGCATTTATCACAAATGCAATTTTGTCTTTTATGGCCACAAGGCTATTAAAAAAAAAAAAAAAACCAAAATCAATACTTGAGGGAGAATAAAGTAAACAAATGTAATTATGGCCTGTGACAAGCAATTAAGCACATCTGTTAGCTACTCAAAAATACTGATGAGAGCCACATATATGGAAATGTGTCAGCAAATGTGTTGTGATGCATACACTGAGCTTACTTTGATTTTTTTTTTTTTTAAGAACACACATACAAATGGAGTGAAGCAAGTATAACATTAACAAACGGCACGCTGACGTCTCACTTACTGAAACGTCTAAACACTGGAGATGATAAGTAGCAATTCCAGACCTGAAAAGAACAGCGTTGCAGTACAGGTGTGCCAGAACAGAATAAAGGGCTCCCAGCCAAAAATGATGTCACTCACAATAAGCCAACTTAACTGTATTTGGCAGCAAGGTGCTGGCAGGAGTGATGAGAAATGTAAGCAGATCATGATAGATGGTGAAATGTAAGGTTAGAGCTTTGGGACCTTTACTTGCAGAGAGCAGATCGTATTATTCCAAGTTTCCTCACCTGACAACATTAACAGCTAGCACAAAAAAATTAAATAAATAAAACTACACAAATATACTGACACAAGTTACTGGTTCATAAATTAAATGTCTTTTTTTTGTGTGTTAAACCGTGTTTCTGTCTACTGTGCACTTCACTTCCAGACATGCAGCTCTATATAAAATTACACCCCCTTCTCTCCCACATCTGTTCAACTGTGCAGACATGAGCAGAGAGCACAGGCTCAACTTGTCTCTCATAAGTGCTTTATAATTGCCCCCTCCTCGGGGGTTTCTTTCCTTTTTTCTTAAACAGTCAGCTGGCCACAACCTTCCAAAGCCCCTCTTATACTGCTGAGTCTAGCACAAAAATCACCCGGACATAAATGTAAACCTCTGCGGCCTTCTTAATGCAGCACCAAGTTAAAATAGAGCTGTGTCTTTATAATGCTACATTAGTAGTTTGGTAGTATTCGAAACTAAATGTCACATTCTTATACTTTTTAGCAAATCGGGGTAAATGTTAAGCCAAGTCGGCCGCACTGCGTTACCTTCTTTCCACCTTTTTGAATAACTTCAGCAGTGTTTACCTCTAAATACAAGAAGAACATATAGTATAACACACTACACATGTCCATACTAATGAGCAGCAAAATCATCCCCATCAGGTCAGCATCTGGTGCACTCATTGGCTTCACCTCTCCATCAGTTACAATAGCAGGTCTAGTAACAAACGCTTTAAACAACTCCATCTGCTAACACATAACCACCAACCTCTCAAACCGTATCAACTGTAATCACATTTTAGGCCAAAATATTTCCCAACAAATAGATCAGGGCTCATAATGACAGGTGGAAGTGTCCTGGATTCTTTGTCCATTCCCATTATGATTGTTTTGTATTGTTTTTATTTGATCTTAAATCAGTCTGCCAGAGTTAAAAAATATCAGGACGTCCAATATAATTACTCTGCACTGGAACTACTTTCTCAAAAATTAAACAACAATCAAAAGCATACTAAAAGAACCTCAAGATATTGATTTTAATGTAATCGTGCACACATGGAGATTAGACTGTCTTTTGCTCTCATGTAACTGCTCGGTTTTGAGCTTTCTTTTAGATATTTCTTCCCCGAATAATCTTTTGTCTCTTCTCTATTGAATGTGAAAATAATTAACCTGTCAGTACTAAAATAACCCTCCTATCGGCTACTGCAACTTTCCACACAGCCACTGCGTGATACTGGATAAGATCAATGGAATTTTTGGCTTCATGCATGCATATGCTTTCTAGCATGCACTCATGCTTGAATACACGCCTGGGTAAGAATCAGCGCCTCAACTGTCCAGCCAAGTATACGGGCATGCATGCATGCATGCATGCATAAATATCAATGCACCTGTAACTCAGTGATTGAATTGCAAGTCTGAGCCCACCCATGAGCCCATGGGTTTCTGTGTGGGAAAATGTGCCTGTTCATGTGTGCTCACGGGTATGTGTGTCTGTGTATGAGACTGAGAATGTTTCAGGCTTCTACAGCTCTGTTCCTTACCTAGCCCTAGCAGTGGGTGGTGTTCAACAAGTGCCCAACTGTTGTCATCCACACAATGGCTTTTATAAACCAGGAGCTGGCACAGGTCCCTGGCTGTCATGTTGGCTGGGATCTCCACAACTTTACCCATGCCGTCTTCACTGAAGATCTTCACAATCTGTGACAAGAAATCCAAGGTTTCAGTTTGAGTGAACAGAAATCACATGAAGGTAGTCTGACAAACGAAATACTAAAAAAAGTGAGAAGAAACTTTTACAGTAAACTCATCGTGACTTTTACACAAATCCTTTTTTTGAACACTAGAGTCTAATAGGTGGGTGAAGCCAGCAATTTTCCTCAAACACTGCAATACGGTTTCTCATATAGCACCTTATGCACTATAGCATACGCAGCCTTGTAATTACGGCACACAATAGAAAAGAACAGACATTCAAAACTATACAGTAATTGTGGCGTTAGAAATAACAGATGAGCTTTTCTTATAGCAACTTGTCGATGTAATACAAAAGCAAATACACTCCAGTGCATAACAAGTGTCCGCTCTTGTGAACACAAAGCCGGTCCAAATGGGTACGTACTGAACACAGCTCAAAGAGAAGTAAGCACAGTTTTAAGTTACAGTATATAAAAGATGAGGGATACGAACACTGTGCTTTCCAGCTTAACCTCATAAACAAAACTGTCTTAACTTGAACTGACTGTTGTTAAATTGTTTACTTTCTTTAATAACGCATTTCACACAGTAGCATCATGAACGTTGGTAATAGTACTCTAGCCAGCTCAAAAATAAATAATATCAATAAAACCCATATTTCTATTAAAAGCATGCTCGTTTGGGGAAGGTTGTAATATTTGGAGATGGTTGAGGTGGAATTTGTTTTTATTTTGTACGAAACAAAATGGACAAACAAATTTGGAGCGCTGTTACACCTCTGCATAAAATTTAAACACTTCTATATATTGCTGTACAGCAATAATGCATGAGGTGCTGAACAGCTAAAACCTTCCTCTAATATCCCATCTGTGTGAGAGCCTACCATCACTATCCAGGCGTCTAATATTAGCATTAGTAGCACTACATCTATACTGTGGATAAGCCTTTTATTCCACCACATAATCCAGGGGATTTTGACAGTCCAAGTTCCCAGAGCCATTTTTTTTAATAAACAGGACAACATGTGTTAACATTTACTTGATACATTTCTAATGGCCCCCAGAGAAACTAGAGCAACCTACTTAACCTACAGACAAATGCAGCCCTTAGTAGGCTGGATTCCTGTGTAGGCTAAGCTTTCACATGTATGCATGCCTCCCACATAATATCATGACAAAGAAATTCTGTTCTCTTCCTGAGCAAATACCCAGCTTATAGCATCACAGTTTGCACAAGCCAGGCCTAAGGCACTCTGCCTATCAAAGATGTTTAAGATGAAACGCAATGGAGCATATACCCCTTTTCAAGGGTGCTGACGTATTTGGATCCTTTTGCTCTGCTCACATCTTGGAAAAGGAAAAAAAAGAAAAGAAAAATGTCTTCGGCCTTAACAGTATTTACACATTACATTTCCTGCCTCAGGTTTAACGTGAAAGTACTTCAAAGAGAAAATGTCTTAAATTGTAAAAAGAGGAGAGGGAGGCGAAAAGAGAAATGAGACACAGGAAGAGGGGTCTTACCTCCACGGCCCGCAATAGGCAGCAGTCCGGGGAACACGAAGGCATTTTCGGAATGAATCGGCTCCCCCAAACACTCACATAAGCGCACTCACTCCAATATAGTCAATAAGACCGAAAACCTCGCTGTTCTGTCGCCCTGTGTCCTCCAGAAAGAAAGGTACCAATTTGAATGCCAACAGCTGACAGTTGTGCTACCTGTCATGAGGCTAGTCCTCAAGTCTATCTGTAGACTGCAGTCTCCAAAAAAGAAAAGAGAAAAAAAAAAAAAAGAAAAGGAAAGGAAAAGAACAAACTGTCTGTGTGACCTAATGCCGGTATGTATACAACGCACAGGACGAAGACACTGAAGCAGTCGGCAATCGGATGGCAGCAGGTACAGTAGAGTGCTTCCAGTGCCGGTTGAGTCTGACAACTATGCTCTGTCTCTCTCTCTCCCTCACAAAGGGTTACAGCCTCAGCCATGGGCTCTGAGGCACACTGAATCAAACCACACGCTCACTAACCAATCATAAAGCTGCAGCAGGCTGATGTAATCATTCCCACACAGACCTAGGCGCGCACACAACACACACACGCTCCCTCCGAGGCACTCAAGTAGACACACATACGCACAGTCATGCACAAACACAGCCAACTTTTTCAGACCTCTTGACGATCTGTGCTTAAGTTTCTTTTCAGAGCTCGATGCAAGAGGGGGCACGTTTGGAAAGAGTGCGGCACAGTGAAGAAGACAAAGACAACAACCCCCCCCCCAAAAAAGTTTCTCTTTATTGCGCCTCTCGTTCCAAAATGTTCGCAAGTTTTTAGGTGAACGTTCGGAGGCTTGTCCGTTTTTCCTTCTTTTGTGTTCACCTTCCCTCCCTTCTTACCTGCATTCCTCCCTTTATGTGGCTTAACTTTTAACTCCCAGCTTACAGCAGTAACAAGACTCATTACAGTGCAAATGAAATGAAACAGACCTGGGCTGGCACTTCAGCACTCCAACCTCCTACTTCTCCCGTAGTGGCTCGCTTTGTGCCAACATTCTTTCTCTCTAAAGAACAAAAAAGCTAGAGACTTCTGCACACATGCACACACATCACACCACTCCTTTCAACTCTGATATTTAATATAGCATCAGACAGACAAAAGCTTTGACACACCCCGTCTGGGAAAGGCAAGAGGAGCTTTACCTTATCCTTGAAGTAACTTCCCCTTCCCCCCCCCCTTACTTCTTCTGGGAAAAGCAGGATGCGTGTGCTTATACATGTGTGGGTGAGGTGTGATGACAAAATGAGCACAGTTCCTCGGAAGAAAGGAGGAAATAGTGGTTAAAGTGGTAGCGGGAAACTTTGGGGAGGGAGCGGGAAAGAATAAGGCTGAGAGAGAGGGGAGACAGGGGGAGAGTGAGCGAGCAAGGGAGAAGTGTATGATTGAACATGGGCAGTGGCAAGTATGTGGGAGTGTGTGTGGGATAGGGAGAAAGAGACAGACGGATGTGAGATGTGAAGGAAAACGAGTGGGAAGCAGAGGGAAGTGAGAAAGAAAGACTGTCTGGTGACACGCTGCAGCAGAATGTGTAGTATGAAAGCTCTCTATTGTTAACCGTCTCTAGCCTGCACAGCTGTTCCCACACACCCCCTCACTGTCACTGCATTCACCCTCACTGAGACCAGGACACACTCCCATGCATACGTCACAGTTTGTTGGCAAGCAAGGAAAGTCCCAGGAAGGCTGCACGCATCATACATGTCATTTAATCAAACTGTTTAGTAGTGAGTTTGTGGTTTTTTTTGTTTTTTTAAACCTTGCACATTAGGGCTGTGAGGGTCAACAAAAGTGCTCTTCTTTTGGTAAATTAGAACTCCTTTGCACTAACCATTTAAAAGCATTTTATCACCATCTTTGCCAATTTACATTCCATGACTGTGCACCTGTTTTATTAAGATCACTCTAAAACTGGACAAAACTGCCAAGTAAACAAATATTTTTTGAAAACATGCATGGCTGGTGGTACTCTGGTACACACACACACACACACACACACACACACACACACACACACGCAAATCAACCAGAAATCACCAGTTACTGGACTGATGGCATTTTCTCTAATCCACACAGGGTCAAAGTTGTACATACCATAGACCTCCACTAATATTATGTTAAAATCGCTTAGTAAGTTTAGTAACCATCAACAAACTCGTAGCATAATTCTGGCTTGATATTTGGACACTCTTCTTGGCAGAATTGAGTTAATTTAAATTGGTTGGTTTCCTGGCTTTTAAGTACAGTCCACAAATTTTGCAACAGGGTTGAAATCAGCTTTTGAGAAAATTACTCAAGAAGCCTAATGTTGAGTGTTGAGATTGTTGTCTTGTTGGAAAAACCAGTGGTGTCAAGGTTTCGACCATCTACCTGCTGATGTAAAGTAAAGTTGAATAATTATGATTCCATCTACTTTTTGCAATTCCATTAGTGTCAAAACAGGCCCAGAACATGATGCTTCCACCACGCTTAACAGTCAGTACAGTGTTTTTAGGTTTGAAAGCCTCACATTTACTCCTCCAAACATACCTTTTGTCATTGTCGCCATATGGCTCAGTCTTTGTCTAGTCTGACCAGAAAACTTCACCAAAAAGCTTTTGTCTTTATGATGTGGGCAGCTCTAAGTTTCACTCAAACTTTAAGGTTTTTGGGCGTTCCCATTGTTCCGAGTATTGGTCAGTCCATTGAGTGCTGTCCAACAAACCCTTACCTGGCATAGAGAAACTTCCAGTTGTAATCAATCAATCATGATCACTAACGGCATTAATAGACTTTGACCTTGTCAAGTTAAGACATCGTAAAACCGTCAGCACCACCTAAAAAAATTCAAGTGAATGCATGTCTATATTTGAGCCTGTGTTGCTTTCTAGACACATGATGAAGCTAAAACTGGGATTAACTACTGAAAATAATAACCAGCATCTGCAAGAACAGCATGACTTATTGTTGGAAAAGCATCTGTTTTTATGTTACTAAAGAACCAACACATGGACATGTTTCACTGTTAAAACAGTCAGGAATACACCAATGAGCTACGAGAGTGTGTGGCTTGGTTTGAAAGTAAATTTTCCTTTTCTGTCATACCTTAGTGTTCATAAAAACAACATACAACTGTATGACCAAAAGAAATTTGTGCATATAGTAGAAAAGAGGAAGGAAAGCTTTCAGAGGGCCTCTCAACCTCTGTGATGACTCAGGTCTGATAGCTGCCCTGTGATGCAATCCCCCAAAGAGAGACTGAAAGCTTCTAGCAACACACATATACACAATCCAGACAAACCGGAACCAGATGTGTTCATATATGCATCTTCATATACACTGACCCATTTTTTTTGTATATTACAGTATCTGCACAAACATACATGCAGAATTCTCCAAAGATACAGCTAGACACAAATTGGAGAAATACAGTTGGGTCAAAGCAAAGCTGAAATATGTACACAAGCATGTGTGTGCACGCCCTGCAGCCAACACGCACACTCACATCAATCTCTGAGAATTGGCTGCAGCTCTATAAATAGTTCCACTGGTATTACGTACACATTACAAGCTATTACATCAGACAGGAGTTACTAAAGACTATTAGCCATTTGGCACACAAGCCTGCACACATTAAGATCCAACACATACAGGAAGTTTTGTTAGAAGGTAAAAAAGATGGCAGGATGGATGACAGCTGTGCCATAGGAGAGGAGTCAGTGTTCATAAAACAGTATGAGGGAAAGTGGGGACGACGCTAACAACATCCATATTTAATTCACTGTAATCAAAGATAAGTGATGAATTAGAAATAAAATGTCTCAATTATTCTTTGTCATTACTAATATGATCTCAACCTTCTGGATTACATGAGCTACCTAACTATGCATATTTTAAATAGTTTTATCTTTGTAATTTTGGAAGGGGTCCATGTATTATCATTTGTGGATGTTGCGGGTGTTGCAAGTGAACACTGACTATTAAAAACTCCTGCACTTAAATTCAACATCCAATGGATTTGAAACCATGCAAAACCACTTTGTCAATGGGAATTTGTACACCTGGTAGGGCTGCACGATTAATCGTTAGAAAAATCGCGATCTCGATTCATACTTATGTGCGATCTCATTTCCAAATGACAACGATTCAAAAAAAACAAAAAAAACAAAAAAAAAACGACGACGACCCGGCATTTTGATCCGGGACGTAATCTGCAAGAAAACGAGCGCTCACTCTTCCTGCTCAACAAATGACAAGGGCGGAGCCTTATACCACGTGGTACAGAAGCTGTGCCGTGTGATGCTAAAATTAGCAGGGAAAAACAACGGAGAGCACGTCAGGGATGACGAGAAAGTGACAGGAGAAAATCCGTCCCGGTCAACCACCCAAACATCAATAACGAGAACCTTATACAGCGCTTCCCTATACCCGTCGAACTCCCGCAGGCACAAAGAAATTACGGAGGCTATCACTTATCACCTGACCAAAGATATGGCTCCCCTCAACACTGTGCAAAACGAGGGATTTAGGAAAATGATCAACACCCTAAACAAACGCTACACAGTGCCGTCCCGCAACTATTTTTCTATTGTTGCACTACCTGCTCTATACACGCAGCGTCGAGCAACGGTGGAGACGGAATTTCAAGCAGTACAACATTTTGCAGCAACAACAAAACGTGAGACATTTGTTGTTTTTATGTTTATTTATTGTTTTTATGTTCAGTCTCAACTGTTACGAAGTTGATGTGCAGTTAATAAGTGCAATAAATATTTATACTGGAAAAGAAAATCGTGAGAGAATCGTGATCTCAATTCTAAGCCAAAAAAATCGTGATTCTCATTTTATGCAAAATCGTGCAGCCCTAACACCTGGTGCAAGTTAGTGTGGATATCCCCCCACACCCTGGTGAAGACGCAACAATGCTGATGCAAACATTTGAATGTATTGCCTTAGTAAGGCTTTAGGTCACCAGAATAACTGTCATTTTCTTTGATGTAGAAACACATGTGGGATATTAGACCTACAGGTTGAGCTCTGAAGACTGATAAAAGGCTTTCTTAAAAGGTCAAGTCAACTTCAAAGTGATTTTCAGTGGCCTTTCCCTCTAAGCACACAAGTGGACAAAAACTACCAGCAAAGGGTCAAGGGTTCAGGTTTTTCTTTTAATTGCCACCCGTATAACTGCCATCTCTGTTTTACAAAAGCCCTTCATGTTGCCAGAGAAGAACTGTAGCCATTGATAGGCTCAGATAGATTTGGCTCACACGACCCACCCTAGTTCCATATTCCCATTAACAAGTACGCCTTATAAAGCCCCTCTGACTGTAATGCAGGGCTGTGTGTGGTCCAGGGTGCTCCTGGAAACTGACGTCTGGATGATGAGATGGAGGCACAAAAACCTGAATGAGCCTGGGACAATTGGCCATCCCTGGTCAATGCCTGTAGTCAGCATAAGTGGGAGGCATTAGCCAAGAATACTCTGCTGACTCACTAAGAAAGGATAGTGAGTGGTCCCTCACCATCCAATTACAGCATCAAATTAAGACCCAAGATATAAAAGGGCCTATCTGGGCTTAGCAGAGCCAGGATAGGGCAAAGTCCAGAAGGCAAGAATAAAAAAAAAAAAAAAAGTTTACTGGACAAGAGACAGACAGAGGAAAAAAGATGATGAAGAGGACTGATGTATAGAGAGAAGCAAAGAAGGAAACAGTGCACAGTAACTGTACACATTTAAGTATGGTGGCAAGCTGCCATCTCTGCCACTGTGCAGCCAGGAAGAAGACTATACACTCTATATTGGGCAGTTAGTTAGCCCACAGAGCCTGCTCTGTCTGTAAACAATGGAGTCTTAACACCCATTTAGACCCAAAGTTAAAGCTTGGAGGATTCCAGAACCGAACTGAGTCAAATTTAATTAGCAAAGCAGGCCATGTAGCAAAAATTTAGGTCAGACATTTGGATAAGAAACAGTATTTAACAGCCACAGGAAATTAATATTAGGAATATGAAGGTAGAGGGAAGGTACGTTATATTTTGACTTCAACTAAAGTGTTAGTTGCCATTTTAAAAGCACCTCAGACCCCATCTGCACTTTATTAGTTAGGTCAAAGTCATATTTAAGTTTAGTGGGTTATAAAAGCAGCCAAGTTAAATGAACTTGATAAATGTGTCAAGTAAAATTACAATTACTGTAATTTGACTATTTGTCACAAACCCCATTGTTATAGTCTTGCTTTTCTAAAAGCAAATTGTTTCTTTTAAATGGAAAACTCACAGCCCCGGTTTTTAAATGCATTATTTTTAAACCACAGAAACACAATAATACGAGTTTACAGGAGTGGCAATAAAATGTGGTCACGGTAACAGAAGTGATTAACGTGACTGAATTTAACATGTATTAAAAGTGTGTTTATTTGGTATGTGTAATCTTTTTTTTTTTTTTTTAAAGAGTGGGTCTTGTTCGAAGCTAGCCGTTACATTACTTCTGTCTCTCGTAAACTTAAGACAGAACTGTTCATTCAGTACGTGCTACAAAAGAAAGCCACTGCCGAAATACAGCTACAGCGTAGTCAGTTATTTTGTGTATTTTTAATGCCAAAAAAGTTGATGAGAAAACTAGAGGAAACTATGCTTACCTAAAAATGTAAAAATCCATGCAATTTACTAATGTTCATTTGAATTTTAGTGGCACACTATTAAAAATTGGTTGAACATGCACAGTTTATGGCAACACACTTTAGTGAAGGCCATCCAGACTGGGTTACCACGATGCAAGAACGGAGTCCCCCTATTTAGTGTGACTACCTGCTGAGAAACACCCCGCATGGAGTCAAATATTTTACCAACAGGATTAGAAGTGGCAGTAAATGCTTAATTGTGCACCAGGGCTGATTGCCATCAAACCCTGGGGAGAAAATGTGCTTTCAGACCACTGCTGATTTGGACACACTGTCCAATTACAGCAGGAGGGCAAGATGAGGGGGTGGTGGAATTGGATGAACAAAGGATGACATCATTAGTATGATTTTGGCACTAAACCAAGAATGGTCCACTTGTTGTATGGCAAGCAGTGACAGTGTTGAACTGTGACCCTGAAGAAAGTTGAAACGACCAGCTGACGTGAGTGTATTCCTCTCATTTGCATTTCATACAATTTTATAAAATCTAACTACATTTTTACGCTACAGAAGGGAGAGGAAGCTACAGGTCTCTGTAGCATGATTGATTGAAGAAAAAACAAAGAGACTAATAGCATAACAGGCAAGTACAAACAACGATTTCCCATTCAGAGGAATCACAGCATGTGCCTCCGTTCTGTACAAACTGTCCTCAATAATGGGAGTTTTCTCTGGAGACATCAAGATCACAGTGTCTGTCTGTCACATTCTCTCTCTCTCATTGCTGACACAAATCCCATTGCCAGCTTTTTGAGTCGAGCACTCGTCTCTTAAGTTTCTTGGATCAGAGTCTTTAAGCAATGGGGAAAAAAAGTTGGTCTGAAGGCTGGTTGATTTCAGCGTTTCCCTTCTTTTTGTCATTTTCCCTATCGTCTACATTTTTCCAAGTTAAAGCTTCCAAGGGATGCTTATAGGTTAAAAAAAAACAAACAAACAAAAGAACATAACTGGCTTTTCCATGCCATTTATTTTTTACTTAAGAGCCGTCTCCTCGATTTGGAAAGCAGTTCTAGTGGCATTCAATCATCCATTCGCTTCCGCTTATCTTTTTCAGGGTCACAGGGAGCGCTGGAGCCTATCCTAGCTGTCATAGGGCGACAGGTAGGGCACACCCTGGACAGGCTGCCAGTCTGTCACAGGGCCAACACACAGACAAAGACAACCATTCACTCACATTCACTCCCGCATTCACACCTATGGGCAATTTAGTGTTTCCAGTTAACCTAACCCCACTAAGTGCATGTCTTTGGACAGAGGGAGGAAGCCGGAGTACCCGGGGAGAACCCACAACAACATGGGAGAACATGCAAACTCCACACAGAAAGACCCCGGCCTGATGGTGGAATTGAACTCAAGATCTCCTTGCTGTGAGGCAACAGTGCTAACCACCGTCTGTAAACATCCAAACAGTCTGTTGCAATCTAGGGAGATAAATGGTTTCATTTTTTACACTAAAAGCATAACTTGGCAACAAATTCATGTAATAAAGAACTGAAAAAACCCTTTAACAATACTTAAATTTTCCCTCTTAGCAGCTTTTAATTTCTTCCTCCCTCATACTCCTGTCGCTTCTCTCCTTTTTTTGCCTTTCCACAGCAGCAGTTTCTGAAATCTGATCTGTCCTACTTTCCCCAGTCAGAGACAGAGAGGGAGAGAGCGAGCGAACGGGGGAAGGCTAGGAGAGAGGGAAATGCAGTCTTCATGACCTACATGAGTCCAACAGCTCTGTTCAGCTTCAGCCAGATAAAATGCCTACAGGCAGCAACACACAGCTGTCTATGTGCGACGCACGGATATAAACAAACGGACATGTGTATACATACACATGTACATACACCTTGAAATATGTGTGCAAGAAGAAGAAAGAAAAACATTCCCTGAAAACCTTGTGCTAGAAAAGGCCTGATGATGTAAAAATACTTAGTTAAGCTTCATGCACTACACGTTAAGCTGTTATCATAACCTGATGAATGAAAGTATTCTCACACATATTTGACACAGACCATCACGTATAGACTGAGAAACAGAGCAGAAAGCAAACAGTATCAGGGATTCCCATTAGTTGTGGGAGTAATATGATCCCGCCCTTTTAGCTGGGAGAAATGTGGCTTCTAATCTTACACTGCTTCGGGGACAAGGAGTGAAAGATGGACCCTTAAAGGTGTATCATCCTCCAGTGCCTGGGTGGTCTCACCATGCTCCCATTAAAAGACAAATTATTCAGTTAAAATTAATACTGAGAGGTAGTAAAAACAACTCCATTATATGCAACGCTTGGAGCTTTCTTCCAAAACCCCAAGGAAGGACCAAATCTCACCAAAAAGTAAATGCCTCCTAAATCCGTCACTAAAACATAAGTCTTTGATGAAACAGTAGGGATGCTGGGATGAAAAGGGATCAGTATTTACTTGGAGGTCTCTTCCGGTTTAGCGATAGTCTAGCTTCATTCTTGGGCTTACTCAAGAACGAACATGTTCTTGCTCGCTTTCTCTTGAACTTCAAAATAAAAGTACTTAAAACACTTTATCTCGAACCTCCAGTTTAATCTTTATTGCTCTACTTTATGTGCTTTTAATCATACTGCAGCACCATGGCTGATATGGGATTATTTTAAGTATTTATAACAACAATGCTTCAACAAATATCAGGTCTTTGTTGGATTTTTTCGTAGTTCTGAAAGAAATTGCTTTAAGAAGTTGTCCACCTGCTGTAGATGGTTTGGGGTTTGTTTTTTTAGGCCTGCCGCTTCTGTCGTTTTTGACTTGTCCAGTTTCCTCAAATTGTATTATACAATTCAAACAATACAAAGATTTGTCAGGTTTTCAGTTTGGAAATCACCTTGTTTGTGCAAAAGAGCAACAACTTGATCCCTGTCAAACTGGATGTTTTTTCTCCCATAGATTCAACTAAAGAAATGAAACAAATGTGTGACAGGCTGCTAGTAATAATGTGCCTAAAGATACAATTTAAATGTGGTTCTTTCACCAAGTTGTGTGTATGCAGACAACACTGGTTCATCTCTAGAATTGGGGATTAATTACGAGTTAATTTTTTATGCTTTAATGATTCATAGGTCAGCAGTGTTAAGTGAAAATGGGCAGCCATAATGATTGGACAGAAAACACCAGTGTCCAAAGAAAAACTTTGAATGACTTTGAGAAGTAATGATCACATGAGTCTAGCTGGAAGCATAATATTAATAAACGAGGGCTGGATCAAGACTTGTAAAGCATTTGCATGTTTCCACAAACCAAGTTCATCTCAGGAGGTCTTTATTATGGTGAGTCATTTTATTTTCTAAGCATTTCCCTTGATATTAATACAGCTGTGAAATAAGATGAGCTGCTCTGTTCCGAGTCCCAATTATTGTTTGTACTCCAACTAATCATGCCAGTGTATTAAACAGGCTGTGTGTGTACATTTGTGCCCGTTCATCCATGTGTGGCACTAGCAGGCCGAGACATGTTTCCATTTAGTGGCTCGGGATAAATGCGGTGCTGACACACGAGATGTTCCAGACTCGACCGCAACCTGGCTGGCTCCCCTCCAGGTTGTATTTGTTCAGCGGGTGCCAAACAATTTGTATTTTGCAGCACTGAATACTGCAAATCCACTCACTTAATTCATTGTGTATACACACAGAATTTGCAGGACAAATGTCTCATTGGGTTGCTCTACATTTTCAGAAGTGTACCCAAGTGTCTGTTTGGTACTTCTGCCTTTTCAGGTTCCTTCTTTAAAAGATAATCCTACCATTGAACATTACATTTACTTTGCCACGCCCATACAGGAGGTTAATATGAGAGATATTGGGATATGTTTTAATGCAGTCGATTACATCAGCAAAGCAGAAAATTAAAAAAAATAAACTGCAAAACTCTTTGATTACTTGGGTTAATCATTACATTTCACAGATATAATAATAAGAAAGTCAGCATACGAGTTCTCACAAAGGGTTACTGCTCCTTGCATTTTATTTTTACTCCTGCCACAAAAAGCATCAGCTAACATGTGCACGCACATGCACTTTGAGCTCAGGGCTAGATGTAATGTTAGGAATAATGAGGCCAACAGGCAGACATGCATCAAACACACATGTCTATACACACGCACAATAAAAAATCCAGTCTGAGTTACAAATAATCACAAAGACATAAACAGTACAAATCACACACACACGTACACCACAAATGTATAAATGTAACTCGCCAGTGATTGCAGAATACAACAAGTGTCTGTATGTGTGTGTTCCATGTTTTACTTTAAGATCCACTTAAAAGCAAGGCTGGCAGCTGGAAGAGTGAGCCAGCAGATTTCTGGCGCTGCGTCACCTTTGATCTCTGCACAGTGTGGCTTGCAGAACACGGGAATGCGCGCACATAAACGTACTGTCGAGCACTCACAAACCTACAGATCCCCTATCATAAAGACAGCCGTACGTGCGTTAGAAACGTGCAAATACACAAAAACGACCCTCCTCGCCAACAGACCTCTACTTTTGCATACATGCGCGCACACACACGCACAGCTGCGCGCAGCCACAGATGTTCCCACACATTAAGGCCAACAGTTTGGGCATCAGCAGCATTCCATTCTGAGTTTACAATGGAAAAACCTGCCCTTTGACCTGGAGCATTTTCAACATTCATGAAAGCAACAGCCAGGGAATGCCTTGTTTGAGTGCTGAGAGGTGGGATGGATTGATGTCCTTTATTTATACATCAGCTGTTTCTGGTTAAATACTGTTATGTTTTTTTTTTTTCCTCCTCCAACCAACAGAACGGACGTCTAAAAATTCTGAGTTTTATTAAAATGACAATCCATTTATACGTGGAATAAACAGTACACCTTGTAAAACTATTACATATTATTATGGTCTCCATTATTTTGAAGCTTCTTTAATCACTATTTTGAAAACAAACAATCAAAAAATTAAATAAAATGTGTGAATTTTGAACTTTTAAGATGACTTGACATGCACAAACTGAGCATCAGAATTGATGTGATTTTAGTAACTTGTTTTTAGTGCCAGATGGGCTGTCTGAGTATTTTAGAAACTGCTGATCTGCTGGGATTTCCCACACAACCGTTTCTAGCGTTTACAAAAAATGGTCAGAGGAAAAATATCCAATGGCAGTTCTCTGGAACAAGCAGGTGGTCAGAGGAAAGAAGGAGGCCAGGATGCCTCAACCGGTGGCAACAGCAACTAAAATAACTACTAGTTATAACCAAGGTCCACTTCAGGTCATCAGCTAAGAACAGAAAACTCAGGCTAAAATTCAATGATCACCAAATTTAGACAACAGAAGAGTGAAGAAGCTTTGCCTGTCCTGATCAGCCTTGAGATACAGGAAGTTGGGTCCAAATTTGGCATAAATAACAGGAAAGGGTAACAGTGTGGGGGATGTTTTCATGGACTTATCAACTGAGCATTGTTTACCCGAGTACTGTTGCTGACAACACCCGTTCCAGTTGCAGAATCCTGCTTCCAGCAGGATAATGCAATTTGTCAGATCATCTCAAAATGATTTCTTGCATATGGCAATGACTTTATCCCTCCACAGTCACCAGATCCCAGCACCTCTGGTGGAATGGGAGAGTCACATCGCAGATGTTTAGATAACACATCTGCAAGAACTTTGTGATGTCATGATGCCAATGTGGAGTAATATATTTGAGGAATGTTTGCAAAACTTTTCTGAAACTATGCCATGAAGGCATCTCTAAAGGAAAAAGGCAAAAGGCAAATAAAAGCATGTAGCAAGGTCCCAAAAAAAAAAAAAAGTTGTCTCTATTCATCTGGACGTAGCGTTTTCAGTGGGAGAAACATTTCCTCACTCGTTCCAAGTGACTTGTGCTGTCTCAACTGACTGTAAACCTTTTAAAAAGCACATTTGCATAATGACTGAAACTAGCAATGGGCTGTGAGGCCAGTGTTAGTCAGTGGCCTGTATTTCCAGATGCAATATTTGCATAGAGATGGTGATTTTACATCCAAGGCTCTGTTATCTTTCAGAAAACACATAATCAGATGCAATACTTTTATAACACTGAACATATTATATCTGAAGAATAGCCAGTGTTCGTTCATGCTAGAACACTGATGAAATTTTAGACTGTCAGTTCTCTTAAATCTGCCTAAAAAACACAGCAATTACAATTTTATTTAATCCGACTTGCTCAACTGGACATGATGATGACACTGAAAACCAACAGCCCATTTGCACATTAGTGTCAACCAATCTTCCCCAGCTTGTCTGGCACTATGAGCTATTTTGGGTTTGTCATATCATCATGTGCAAATGAGTATTCATCTACAGAACTTAACTGTCACAGGACACACTTGGAAGTACTAGGGCCAAGCTAAGACCAAGTGGATCTTTGGATGACTAAAAGCTTGGAGTAAAGACCTAACAAGAGATGATGACAGAGAGAAAAGGACAGATGCAGTTTAACACACACACACACACACACACACACACCCCCAATTGGGATGATAGTGAAACAGACAAGAGAAGCCTGCCATAATGTGGAGTAAAGGGCTACAGGACATACAGGGTATGCTGAAGCCAACAAAATCTGGCTATCCAGTGACCATATCACTGCTTTTTACTCCAGAATGAATGGGACAACTATGGAAGCACAGCATCCACCAAGCAATGACTTCACTACTGTTGTTTCTTAGAGGATTTCCCATAACACAAGCATACATGCTGTCCTACATGGTTCACAATGGGTACATGTATGTAGCCGGAGAACTGCCTAAAATAAAAAGCATGTTGGCAGTAATACAATGTACAGTACCTATGCACGCTTTTAAACATGCCACAGTAGTTAAGTGTCAGTGATCTTACAAAAAAA
>NW_005187529.1:369014-387639 GCF_000239375.1 Pundamilia nyererei | reverse complement strand
CCCCAAGCCTGTGAAAGGAGAGCTGAGAATTGAGAAGTGGAGGAAAACGGGAATGGGTTGGGATGGGGTGGCTTTTGGGGGCTGGGTGGGTAATTGCAAATCATATGGCTGTGTCAAACTGCGTGGCCAATGATTCCTGACAGCCCTGCACTACATCCTCATGCACGGAGGCCAAGGGCTGAAGTAAGGAGGACCAGAAAGAGAAGTATGAGTCTGTCAGAAAACGCCTGGAGGTCGGAAAATTCTGTAAACTAAACAGAGACTTCTCCACAGCAGACTGGCTGCTTTAATTTAGTATTTGGAGGACATGCAGATGAGTACACAGAGACAATGTCAAAGACAGAAGAAAGGGCAGAAAGAAGAAAAAAGGCACACAACAGGGCGCATATGGTTTAAATGATAAAGTAGAAAGTAGGTGCAATAATTTACATGCTCACCATCCTACGTGTCAAACCTAAACAACTCACTTTCTTCTTTATGGATCTGAACCACTATACCACAAGAAAGCGGTGCCATCGTCTCCGAAACTGGACCCCCTTATTAGGCACTGGTGTGAGATGAGATTGCTCCATGGGAGAGTTTTTAGTGGAAAGGTGTTGAATCAAATTTCCAATGAGACATACTTTCCATTGCTATCAACAATGGATAGACAGTGCCAGTGCTGTAAATAGTTTACAGAACTCACAAAGAGAAAGAGGCGGATGTGAATGCAGCCACACATGTATCTAAAAAACAAATATACCCGTATGCATGGACGGATGCATAGCGCGTTTGCATGTTTACAAAAGTGTGTACACCGTAAACACACAAAAGGAGTTAAATTTTCCATAGTTGCTCTTCTTTGTAAAAGTTTGGCGATCCGTAAAAAACCTGTAAAAGGTCCTGTTGGTCTTTTTTTTTTGTGGGGGGGGCTGTTTATCTTTATGGGTATGTTCAAGGTTTATTACAGTCTCAGTATATGTATAGCAGAGATTCAGCACGTCATGCTAACCTTCAATTATGACTGGCAAACAGATCTCTCATAATTAAAATCAAACCAGTCTCACAAGACAAACACTGCATGATGAAATTAAATGTTTACACAGCGCGTGAAAGATGTAAACAAAACGTTAGCTTGGAGTTGTCATATACAGAACAACAGTAATAGGAGCCAGACTGATTTATCATAGGGCCAATATCATCAGCTGGTAATTAGCCATTTGCTAATGAATCACAGCAGCAATTACAGTCGGTAAATTACAATTTAAAAGATTAAAAGTAAAGACGACCCTTCAACCATGTTATGGGTGTGGAAATAGAGTTTGTCCACCTGAGGCATTCAACAATTTCCTCTCCTACAAAGACAACCCCAGCCCAGTTTATGTCCAGCTGTGTTGGGAAAAACTAAATGCTGCCAGATGTATCTGAATATTGGAGGAGAAAAAAAACAAAAAAACAAAACAAAAAAACCACACACACCACCAAATATTGGTCTATGCCTTAAAAGTCTAATAATAAAAAATAAAATTAAAATAAAATACAAAAAAAGTCTAATAATCAGTCAGGCTTTCATCTTTTGCCGCTTTATTAAATCATTGCTTGTTACAATGCTCGGCACAAACAACACATCACATCACCGCAGCTCTGCTTCAATGTTAGTGGAAACTGTTGGTTTGTAACAACTCCAGTTCCTCTCCACATTCCCCAAGACCGCACTTTACACTCTGCATAGAATATTTAATTTAATATGTGTATTTTTAACACGCTCTGTGGGAATTAAAAACAAAAAACATCAAAAACATTCACATGCAGAGTGAGTCACCCACTATAATAAAGTGGTTTCGAATATTTACCCAATATGCCTGCTTTACTAACATACAGACAAAATGTTTGCACAGTTAGCAATTTAATCTGAAACTCAAAGTCCTCGTGAGACATTAATCTTTTTAACCGCATGACCGATGATTTACCAAGGTGTGTTTGATACCTGATGAGCTTGGCAAGCAGTGTCTGGAACAGTTTTGAAAAAGCCAGACCAAAAAAAAATTAAATAAAACAAAACTTTTTTTTTATAATTTAAAACTAATTAGATAAAATGTATCAGTGAAAACAGACGATAAATGCAACTTCTTTCAAAACCAGTTATGGGAAAGACACTTTTTTTGTTTGTCTATTCCAAAAACAGAGAAACTCTGCTATAGCTGATGCTAGAGCGCAGTATACACCAGTCCAGCTTGTTTCCTTTTTGACTGTCGTCACACCAAAAAAAGACAAAAAAAAAATTTAAAAAAAGACAAAAAAGAAAAACAAAACAAAACCACAGCCGTGGATGCCAGGGAACTCAACTGTGGTTCACTCACAAGCACATATGCTACACACTGGGCAAGACGTAATCTTGCAGATCTCATGAGAATCCAGCTGCCTCACAAGGTACCTGGATTTATGGCACATCTAGGATTTCAAGCTCAGAACGTTTCCACACAACTTTTGTTTTTTGAGGGAGGGCTCAGAACGACTCAGCTGGAACTAGAGTCTGTGATCTCGTACCAGAACAGGCAGGAGCTGCAGCCAGAGTATTTATGAGAAATAGTCCACCCCCATATTACTGTAAACTGCTATGTTACTGTAACCAGTGTTGGCTGGTTCCATATGAAGATCATTAACCTTGTTAATAGAGAGACTCCAGCTTCCAGGAACAGACAGAAGAGTCCCTAAATCTTTGTCAGCACATAACAAACACACATGCCAACATTCAGCCATGTGTGCAGGTACACATGCTCACAAACAAACACACACGCACACAAACGCTTCCAGTCCACATCTCACTATTTTCCTTAAATCGAGCCGCAAACCCTCTTGAAAACATGTGCACTGTACAGTACAGTGTCATCACATGCAAGCAATAAACATGCCTCAGACGAGCAAAACACGGGGCCAGGAGACTTTCCCAAATGTTTGACATGGCTAGCATACAGATGATTCACAATATTTAAAATCTGCATCCTTCAAAACAAATACAGCACTTTGAGTCGAATGTGCTTCAGTCAACAACATGAAAATAAATCAAGGGTCTGTGAATGTGTCACATCCAGTTCTTCAAGAGGGGAAAAAAAGTCTTCCATGTTCTCCCAAACAATAAGACAAAAAATGTTTTTGATCCAACACATCCAAACGCAAAGAGATTAACATGTAAAGTATGGAAGCCCGTTTCCGCCACAAAAAAAATTTAAAAATAAATAAAGATCCATAACTTGAAATTTCGAGTTAGCGCTGCCAATCAGTAATCTACGTGAATGACGTCATTTCCTTGTTACCCGGAAGCTGAAGCCCTGAGCTACAAATGCTACAGCTAAGCTACCAGTCAGTCTATCCAGTCATGAATCCACAGATTGCTGAGTATTTTCAGCGTGGCTTCAAACATAATGAAATCCTTGTGTTATTAGCTGAATCACATGACGTCGCTATCAGCAAACGTGCACACGAAAGCGCCAATTTGTTGCGATGCGGTTTTGAGTGCGCGTTACTCTGCGCCATATGCTTCCGGGTAACAAGAAAATTCACGTAGCTTAATGATTGGCAGAGCTAACTCGAGAAAAGTAACTCGAAATTTTGAGTTATGTTTCTCCAAATTTCGAGTTAATAAGTCGAAATTTCAACAAAATATTTCGAAACTTCGAGTTATGGATACTTGTTTGTTTTTTTTAAGTGGCGGAAACTGGTGAAAAAGAGGCGAAAAAAAACCCAACTTGTGAATTTTACTTACATATTTGCCCGAGGAAGGTTCCCCAGGTGGTAGAGACCCAGGACTGAGGACAGGTGAGCTAGCTGGACTGCAGAGCTCAGGGAAAGGGTTGGGGATGGCCGGGAGAGATGACGTCCTCAGCTGCTGCTCCTGCTCCTGCAATCTCCTGAAGAAAGAGGCGGATAAAGACGTGTAAAGTGGTTTGATGAACAGAGCATCTCTTTTGGTTTAAGCTTATGTTTATTATTATGGTTACAAAAAACCAAAAACAAACTTTAGTCCAAGTCCATGACCTGGAACAGCCTTTTTAGAAGCAAACTTTAAAACAGAGCTGCTGACAGCTGTGAAATACGTGCAGGAAAGGCGGCTAGAATTAATCAAGTTCTGCTGTACAGTATTCAGCCTCATGCCCGTTTCTGTCTGATCTGCTCGTAATGAACAGTCTCGAAGCAAGTGGAAATCACAGAGCCACCCCAGCCAGCTAGTTAATTTTTTCCAATTAATAATACATCAATGACGAATCAAGACATCGCTTTAAAGCAGATTTCTCTTTTTTAAATACATAAATTTGGCACATGCAGTGTAAGACTCAAATTATTATCGGACAGCCAATCAACCATTACTTTCAGTATTTTTTAAATTGGCAAGTCTGTTTGTGGAATCCCAGCTTAATAACTACAAATAAACAAATGTGTGGAAGACTGCTTAGCCTCCGTTTCTCTTCCTCAGTCGAGCTCTGTCGCTCCGAAGAACCCAGCGAGTTCAAAAGGGAACGGGCCTTTTGATGTCGTCCCATCTGAGCCAGAGAACAGGGTTATCTAGAGGTCAGTCCTGAATAATAAGAACTTCAGGGCCTGCTTCTGTGCATTTGAAAAAGAGCGCTCATAAGACAGAATACTCCATTACCTGATGCTCCCCTCCTGTGTTATTGTCACATAGTCCAAAGGCGAGTAATGGGCGCTGACACCAGCTCTGCGGTGCATGCACGCAGCTATACTTCTATTCTCCCAACGTGTATGAGTGCAGCCTCGAGGAGGATGCGGGTTAGCACGGTTTAATTTGAAAGAGACATATGCACATGGTACTTAAATAAATGAGAATCTTCTTCTCGCCTTCGCAGGCTGATGTAAAAGAGGAGTGAAAGGGAGGAACGGGTCATACAGGGGTTACAGATCGGGAGCCAGGAGGAACCGTTATGCTCAATTATCGAGTGGGTGTGGAGGGATGATGGTGTACAGTGAAAATTCTCTTTTGAAATTTGAAGAGAAAAAAAAGGGTTTGAAGTCTTGCTGTGCGGCTACGCATGTGGCAAACGCATAATACGAGGCTGAAAGAAGTTTGTGGCTGAAGTTACTACCACACTTTTGCTGATTCTGTGGGTGCACGAGCAGTTATAGCCCTGTTGTTTTTAGCATTTTTTTAAATTTACTTATTTTAGGGCGATGATTGCACATGTCTTGACAGTTAACAGAGGATGAATGAGATGCCCAAAGATGGTGTAACATATACTGAAACCTAATGTCTCAGATTAAATGGAGCCTGAACTCCCATCCAGCTCCACATTTAACTTTGAATACTACCAAGTTACTTTGCACACATCACAGACTAAGAGCATGCTTACTCCTCTTATCCTGGTACTTACTAAAGCCCCTCAGTTCATCTACTGCCTCAAACAAGCATTTTTAGCACCCTCTCCCCTTCTGTAAAGCCAACTCTGATCTGATTGGCTGTGCCTCACACACAAAAGTTTTGAACAGGAGGTACATGGAGTTTCTGCTTCTGCCGTCACTGTGGAAAACCAAATATTTAGAACAGTCTGAAGCTTGAGCCTTTGGCTTATGAAGATTACAACGACTTACACTGACCTAATTTGAAACTTTGGCCACGTAGAATTGAGGGGGGCAGCATAATAGATTCTCTTTATAGGTTTCCTCCAGTCCGTACTTTAAACCCATACTCTAACACTGAAAGTTACGTTTACTATCACATCAAGCAAAAAAAAAAAAAAAAAAAGAAAGCTCATAACTGGAGGAGATGAAAGTAGTTGAGCAGCTACCTGACAGCATTGATGTGCATCGGCTGTGACCGTCGGAGGCCGGTTTGAGGCGAGTCTGAAGACGAGGAGGGCGGCTCTGGGGAGATGTGGCTTATCCCGTGTGAGTGCTGTCCCTGCCGTGGCTGGTTGTGTTGATGTGCTTGATGGTGGTGGCTGTGTGACGTCGAGGTCTGTCCGTTGTGCAGCAGAGGAGTCGATTCTGTCTGTGGACCGCTGCACGAGTACAGGCTCTCCAGTGAAGAGTCCATTTCATTCACCAGGGCCTCTAAGTCGACATCATCCTCTAAAAGACACAGATATGGCAGAACAAATCTGTGAGTTAGCATTAACCTGACATGAGCTCCTGTAAAGTAACAGCATGAACTGCTTGTGTAATGAAAAGAACTACAACAAATCGACAAACACCAAAGGGAACCAGTGCGCATATTAAATTTGAGGTTTCAAATAACGTGTATGTGAAATTTGCACTGTGGGCCAAGGTCATATGTTTTAGATCGGTCCAAGCTCTTCTGTAGGCTCAGGAGGTAGAGTGGATCATCTACCACTCAGAAGGTAGGTGGTGGTTCAAACCCTGGCTGAGTTCAGCATCTTGCCTCTGTGCGTTCATTAGTGTGTGAGGTAGGTTTAAAGTGCTTAGTTACAGAATTTTGAGTGCTTAACTTAAAAAGTACTATATGAGTACCAGTCCACTCCTTTTCTGTATTCCTTTTTTTAAACCGTATACTTGTTTACAGGGTGGGGGCCTTGAAGTGATAGGAGCTAAAACAGCCAACGCAGTTAAAAACAAAAAAAAAAAAACAAAAACAAAAAACAGTTCCTTTAGAGGAGACTTCAAAATAAATATTAAAAATAAAAAGTCAGCCCCCATAAACTCAGTGTTAAAATGTCCAACTTTAGCATTTAAAAGCATGTTCACAGCCTGGTAGAAACAATTTTGGCATCTATGGATACTTTTCCCCACTTTAAAAGATCGGCAACTGTGACCGTCAGCTGAAACTCGCTCCAGCCAATAGAGCAGCTGCTGTGAAACCATGTTCAAAAAGTTCATACAGACAACTCAAGTGCCCAAATACCTAAAAATCTAAAGGTGAAAATCAGCATAATAGGTATCCTGTAAGTGCAACAACACAGTGGGGTTGGGGGTGCGAGTGCTGCAGACTTATAGGACTGATTCTTATTTTAAAACACAGTAAAATGATTAAGTCCCTGGGTATTCAGCCACTTTCCCCTTTCAGTTTCTCATCTAGCTGTGGCCTGGATTTGAACCTTTGCACTAGTAACTCAAGGTAAAAGAAAAAAAGAAAGAAAATGCACAACACACAAGCGCCCACGCAGACACGCGCACAGATTTGTTGCCAGTTTTGCCAGAGTGCTCAATCAGCAGGAATATCTTAACATCTCGACTGAATACACCGTAATGCCCTGTGAGCCAAATCTCCAGGGAGATCAGGTACAAGCACAAACCTGCCCATGACACTTTTCAGCTCCAACCGTTGGGGTTCAATGTAAAGGCACCGCACTGCAAGCATCTGCTCTGCATTCAGGGCAGCTTTCAAACACTCAGCTTTTAAATGTCTTTAAAAGAAAGATGTGAAATTCTTCTCAGAAGGTGTCTATCTTCAAAGTCCTCGCGAAAACCTCCAGGCACATTTAAATTCATGAAGTGAATTTTTCAACCGACTCCAGGAGCATGTTTTATCAAAGCCTGACGTGAGCTCAGCTGAAGGGAAACTCGTCTAATTGCTCCATGCTGTGAAAGTTTGAGCATCTGGGTAAACTGACAGCCCAACTTTGCTCTTTTTAAATTACAATCCGCAGCTGTGATTCTGCTTGTGATTAATAATTCTCCATTATGAAAAAGAAATTATCCCATGAATTTATCATAAGGTCTCTGTAGAGATCCCAACCGTGCTGTTGCACAAATGCAAACCACTAGAGGGAGACAAACTAATTGGATGAGGAAAGGAGCTTTGAGACTCCTGAAAACAAACATTTTTCAAAAACTACATTAAATTTGCATCCCTTGAACACAGGACCAGAAGACTTTTGGGATTAGGAAGCACTGAGGTTGTTAGTTTCTTGTTCAGCAGTGAAGATGCCCTTTGTGAAAAATCTTATGTGGATGGATTATACATCTATGCTCATTTATGAATATGCACACGTCAGCTTTAGATTATAGTTCTGTTAGTAACTAATTGGTAAGTCTAAATGAAATGGAAAGTAATACAGATGCTTTGTTAGCACCAGCCGCCTCCTGCATCCACAAAACCTTAGGCTATACCCAGTATACTTGAGAAAAAAAAAAATACTAATCTAATGAATGTAAATTAATACTACATTGTAACTTTAACAGACACCAGCCTGCTGTCAGAATTCAAATGAGCCCCACATGCCTCACGTACTGTCCCTGCTGACTCAGAGTGCAGCACACCTGACAGCTGGATCATGCAGGTGTCATATCACAGGTAAAAATCCCATGACTCGTCAGAAAGCTTACATTGGAAAACTGTAATCTGACTAATGTAGTTTTAAAAGCACTGGCCTCAAAGTGAGCACCAGTCTGGCAATGGGCCATTTTTCTTTTGGAAATGCCACTTTTTCCCTCTTCTGGGAAAAAAAAAAGGGAGAAAAAAAAAAAGAAGAAGGAGGGATTAAACAACAAGAGGCGTCACAGGTTAGTGAGTCAGTATCTTCACGCAAACATCTACATGCAAAGGCATGGCTCTGCCTCTAGCTATAGCTACCTGCTAAAACTTTTGTGTCGCCTTTGAGGACCTTTTCCTTAAAACAAAATGTAAGGAAGGTGCACCACAGGTGTCTGAACTGCTGGCGCTTAATCTGCAGGTATAAATAGTGACAGATAAGCTGCAGCAGCTACTTATAGATAGCCTAGAGAGCTAAAGACCTATATGCCACAGGATCCAGGGTGCATACGGGGCTAAACACAGGACTAAGGACAGACAACACAGTTGTAATATCGAACAGAGCACCACGACCTGCATGCTGCACCTGTTGTTTAAAAAAGGAAATCTACATATATCTAAAAGTTTAGAAAATCTACATGAAATGTAAGACCAAATTTCAAAAATTACTTTTATCCTTTTTATTCTTCAGAGATGCGACATGACCCTCAAGGTAGGGAGAGCATGTACCCGACCTAGTATGGCTTCTGGGGAACTGTCAGCATACAAAGAAACACCACCCATTAACTCTTGCAGCTATGGAAGACTTGTGCGTCATTATCAGTCATATGATCGCAATCACCAATGCATGTCACAATCGCACAAACAAAGATATGCGTCATGCTCCGTGGCGTGAGGCAGACAGACTGATGACACAGAAGGCATGCAGGCAGGCACGCACACATGCACAGGATTTAAACTCTGAAGATCTGGAGAGGGAAGCAGCCTATCATTGTTCGTCGTTGGACACAGCCCAGAAAACAGAAGCTACACGTGATACTTGGCTTTGGCAGCCACGAGAAATGACACAAACCTTTATATCTATCCTCACATGTGCTCTCACTATATTACAGAAATTATAATATACTAATAAAATATCACAGCAGCTCGTGCAGCAGGAAGCACACATAGCTGCAGCTTTAGACTCAAAACAGGGAGGAAAGAAAGAGACAAGTAGCAGCTCTGATGCATATGCTTAATGTACAGCATCACTACCATGTTATGAGCCTTGTTGTAGGCATGGAGCTTTAAAACAACACTGAACCTCGCTGTGAAAGCCATTACACAGTTGCTGCACTCCTATTCACCACCATGCGCAAAGTTTACAGAGCAAAACAGATTGAAAGAACCAACAGATAGCAGGATTTATTTAAAGCTGTATTCACCCGAGAGGCATCTCTGTTAAAAATCTTACAGCTACAGGCTCTGACTCAGCCTCATCTGTTCCTCACAGGAAGTATTTACAAATGCAACAGGGATCACACAACAGAATGGGTAGGAAGGAAATCACTAGCGGCAGAAATTAGTCCTAATACTGAGCGGTAAATGGATATGAGCACAGGTAACAAGTACCTCATTACTTAATCCTTCCGCTAAATTAGTCCTTTAAGAGGTGCGATTATCCTGGATCCTATCATCTTAGAGACTGTGCATCCACGTGGAGGTGGTTCAGTTACTGTGCTTTTCTTCTACATTTGAAGAGCACTGGGTCACTATTTAAGCTCCATTTGAGCAAATTGCTTTAACTGTCATATTTGATAAGTATATTTTTGGTTTATTCATAATAACCAAATCCTTTCCCCTTTTCTTTTTAAAGAACTCGGCCTAAACTCCACTGGAGAAGTCAGATCCAAATATAAAGCCTCGACCGCTCCAACACCAACACGGATATTACTGTTCTCATTTACTCATCGTTTCACTTCTCCCATGAGTGGAATTCATTCCCTCCCCTCCTCCTCTGACATCTTTACTGCCCTCCCTCCTCTTCATAGGACCCATAACAGGTTAAATTAGGGGTAAAAATAGCCCAAGCACCCTCTATTGTTTGAGCCACGCCAAATACAGTCAGAACACACTGAACTAGTTGGACCTGACAAAAATCTGCATGAAATCCGTTTTGAATATTTTGGATCATTAGCGAGAGAGCGACGTGGACAAAAGCAAGACTATTGCGATGATGGCAGACACGTATGGCTCTCCAGGAATGCTGCCTTTTCATCTTTTATTCATTCCTGCTAGTTAAGAAAACAAAAAGGGCCGCAACCCTAAAGAAGGGGGAATATATACATATACAGTACATCAACTGCACACACACACACACACACACACACAAAAGATGTACTGAGGGACAAACAGCATTTGAATACGAGCCCAGCAGAGGGGTTTACATTCAAAGAGATTGGGGGAGTATAGACGGGCCAAGTCTGAACTGTTAAGCGTGGCTCTGCACTGGGGAGTACAATACCTCCGGTGACAACACCCACTGAGGGCCAAGCCTCCTGATTTGGAGGGAGTGTGGGATAGGGTCTGAATGAAACTGGAGGAGAGGAGGAGGAGGGGGAAGATTGGACAAGAACTGAAGGAAAGAAAATACAGGAGTGAACAGAGGATCAGAAACACATCTGAGTGGGAATTATATGTAAAAGGAAAAGTGGGTGAAATTGCTTAGAGTGATAATTAACAGCGCAGATCTGGCTAGAGGGATGATGGTCTATCAGCTGGCTGACCACTGTTAATCTCTCAATAGTGTTAGGCTTGCCACAGAGTTATATGGTTCACAGGGCCAATTATAATATAATATCCCTTGTTACACTCTCACAAATCTTCTCACACTGCTATACACGTCCAAACACACCTTCTCAATGTTTGGGGTCTGACCAAGTATTCACCCTTGTTCTTTGCTGCATGCCTGCACACAAAAGCCCAAACCCAAAAGCTTTGCAGCTGCCACACTGATGTAGCTCTTGCTAAAAGCATTTCAAACCTCCACCCACTAGCTTCCCCTTAAGTGAGAAGTTAGCATTGTCACTCCCCTGCTGGGATGACCTTGACATATCTCTGTGGGAAGCCAAAGTGTCAGAGCTTAGGCATAATACATACAGGACCTAAGAATGAATTTCACATGAACTGGGTGAAATGCTGTTAGTTAAAATGGTGCGTCTGTCACATCCTCCTTAAAAATACCAAGCATAACTTGAAGAGCTAGGACCTTCATTTCCAGCCTGAGATCTTGACTGGTTGACCCCTTGAGGAGCCACGCCATCAGATTACTGAACTGCATTGGTTGCATTGGTAGCATTGATGGGATTTGTTGCCTAGCAGCTGCATACCCATCACAGATATGCCCCCACCACCACCAGGAACAATGGTCACATCCATGTTTACCAGTGAGGGTCTGAGGTGCGACAGTGGAGAGATGTGGGACTCAAACATCTTACACTTGTGGCAGATGGCATTTTGCTACATTCACTGGATTCAAAAAGGCCAATAAATACTGCTACTATTAAATAACCTTTACATAGTCACATTCAGAGGATTTCATCTTGCAGTCGGCAAAGTGTATTTATGACAGAAGACGTTTAAGATGTGTTAGACAATATGGGTCTTTTTTTGCCTTCATAAGGAGAGAACGATGTCAGAACAATTCCAAAATATGAGATAACACCCAAGAATTCAGATTGTAAAGATGCCGATTTTCCTTATTGTCAGAGATACATCAGAACACACAAAAAACTTGCTGTGTCAAAACACATGCTGTCATTAAGCTCCGTTATACCAGAGAAATAACTGACGCGAACATGGAGAAAAACAACAGAGGCAGAAGGAATTAGCACACTCTGAGCCCTTGACACGAGATGACTCACGTGGCATGCTAAGGTACTGGACAATGTGGTCTTGTCAGTTTTCTGGTTACGCACTTGGACCAACATAAGCTGTGCAAAACACTCAACTCCACACTAAATTAATTATAACCTAATGTGGTTAGCACAGCTGCATGTTGAGAACATCATCCAGAGCAGCTCCTATTTCATCAAATCAAATACTGGCTTGCAAATGATTCGATAAAGGCCATTGTCCAACAAAGCTGTACTGTTTCATTTGTGAATACTTGTGACTTTAATGGGCTAAAAAGGATAAAAGTGGATAGTTATTTGAAAACAAGCTTAACAATGTCAGCAAGTACAGTGATTCGACTAAAAATCCAGATGTACCAATCGAGTGTTAAAGTGCTTGAATGAGCTCTTGTAATAATTTGTCGTCCAATGTATGAAACTGTGTAAAATAAGCATGACAAAGAGATATTCCGAGTGTGTAAACAAAAATATCGCCTAGTGACACTGCTCTCCATTCATGTGCCTCTCCAGTCCTCAGTTCCCTCTATCCCAGATGATCCTGAAAAATGACAATGTAATTTCTGCTCCATTTATTTCCCATGCCAGCGACAAGCGTTCTAATTCACTGGTTGAGTCCTCACAGACTCCCCACCCTTACCTCCCATGCTGAGCCAATATTGTGTTTAAATCTCATGCTCCGATTGTCATGGATGAGCCCTGTATGGCACAATTCCATAGACAGTGTAATTATAATAGCACCCTGCGTCCATGCACATCATCCTTTGAACAGCTCAAGTGTTGACAGCGGAAGAGACCCAAATATATATCACACCCCCAAAACCAACACGCGAACACAATGGCAATGGAAAAATGTTTGATGTGTATTTTATTTTATGTATATTTTAAATAGCATGCAGTCTTAAATGACAAGCTCCAAAACATGCTCAAGACTAGACATTTTAAGTGTGCAATCAGGTAAAAAAACAAAACAAAAAAGACCAACCTTGATGGTTAGGAGAACTCTGATTGGCCGGTTGCTGAAATCTTGGACCAATGAGATCAGTCTGTCTGTGATTGGAAGACCGGTCTATATTTTCCTGCTGAGGGAGAGAGAAGCAAGAAGACAGAAAAAAAACAAAACAAATAATAAAGAGTTGCTTAGAACTTTGTTACAGTAGCCAATGTAAACATGCATTATCTAAACATGATCAACATTTAAAATCACCAGTATATTACCCCTTTAAATGTCAGCTGAATGCAAATTTTGTTTGTTTTCTCTCCCCTTTCATTCATTTATTTTTAAATTAACCATTCATGCTGTGGAACTGAACGCCCACATGGTGGAGCACGTTCTTGTTGAAACTTGTTCGATCACGTAAAGGACCGATGTGTAGGAATTAGTGGCATCTGGCGCAGAGTTTGCAAACTGCAACCAGCTAAATATGCCTTTCTCACAAGCATGTAGAATAATCTTATGGTGGCCATCATTTCCATGTGAAACCACAACACGAGGACCTCTAAAGTGCCAGTGTTAGGGTCGTTTGTCCTGGTCTACTGTCAAAATAAGCAACAGAAACAACCACTGATAGGAACCGGTGATTATACATGAACGCATATATCATTTTGAATAGTATATTCCATTTCTGGAAATCATTTTTCCTGCAGAGCTGCACTTTAAAAGGCGAAGCTATAACTAAACAGAAACAGCTTTTTTTCCTAAGAACATTTTAGGGGAAGTAAAAGCTATAAATGGAAATAACCAACGGAAAACAAACCTCAGTTACAAAGCCTTCAGAAAACCTGAGCCAACTCATTCTCTACTCTCCCTACACTGCGAATGTAAAATGACACCACATATAGCATAAACAGTGTGCGAACATGGGCAGGTGTGCATCAGAGCACAGATGGAAAGCACTTAAGATACCACTCATCCACAGTGTCCTCGATTGCCCTTTGTTATGCTGGCTTGAAGCAGTCCAGTCAGGACAAACTGTTCAAAAAGTCAGAAATAAAATAAAAATCAGAGTAAAAGGAGCGACCATGTACATTTGTGTAAACATATTCGTCTCAGATTTGTTTCTGGCACAGCTAGAGCAACTTATCATTCGTCTGTGTCCCGACTAGCGTCCCGCACAGGACCTGACACAGCAGGAGAGGGAACAGAACGTTCTGGGTGGACAGTGTTCAGAAAAACATCACTACTCACTGTAAGCACACAAGTCCTCCTCTGACGCTGTAATAAAAGCTGCTACAGTAGCTTGTTCCGTCTCATTTAGAGTACAGACAATGCAGGCAGAACTAGATTTTTTTTTTTTTGTATAAAAACACACCTCACAATTCTTTTTTTTTTTTAATTGTTTTTTGAAACTATAATGGAGTCTTTGTGCCCCACATTGGAGTTAACAGGTCAAAAGCATTGCAACAAGCAGCCTTTTGCTAATACATTTAAGGTTTTAGGTGAATCTCATTAAATTGGTTTCCTTGCAGCGCAGTGCTTGATGGCAACAACACATTTAATCTTTATCTTGTTACACAAATGTGATTCCTAATCAAAACTGATTTTACACCGTAATGTAAACACTATAACAAGCTTTATTATTCTCACGCTCAAGTTTTAAAGCATTTTGACATCTAAAGTAACCCCACTAACCAGGACTGTTGAACAGTTCAAAGAGGATCTAGTCACTTTGAAATACTGTTGAATTTCACCCTGATGTCTCCATTCTTCAAAAATAATGGTACTGCTATACTGAATTAATGCACGTTTAACTTTTTTCTCTCCTCTGTTAAAAACCAAAGCCTTGGTAAAAAAATAAAAAATAAACTGGTATACATGCTATGTACTTTGTCAGTGTATGTCTGTCGACCACCGCTACCCCTAACCGCTTTTCTATACCAACTAACCCAACCGCATCCAATCATTAAGCTGTATTGTTCAGTCTTTTATTGTCTTGAATTTCAGTGGTATTTCTCCCCCCCCCCAGAAAGAAATGACCACCACACTACTACATTTGTTCCCATAACACAGCAAACCCATCATCAACACACACCGTCTGGTCCAGCTACCAGACTGTGACTGATCCCTACACAGTCACCCAAGCAGTTTGGTTGGCGTGCAAGTGTATCACAAAGTTGCTGTGTGTATTCAGGACAGGATGGTCATGGTTGAGCATCACTGAGCAGAAGTGTAAAGACTCTTTCACACCATATACTGTTCTTCAATGATGTATGGCATGGCTGTCTGGAAGTAAATCACACGCACGCACACACACCTCGTGTCTTACCAACATAAAGGAAAAAAAAGGTTCTTTTTCCTGTATTCTTGCATTTTGTCATCACACCTCTGAATCTTATAAGCACAGGCACATATGCACAGACTTCCCCACCCACCCACATATCCTGCACACTATTAAGGGGCAAAAAGCAGGACTTTGACTGTAGGCCAAATTTTGACAAGGAGCACAGAAGAGCCCTTTCATTTTAATGAAGTTGAAAAGAACTTCAAAAAGAAGTCAGGAGGTTGAGGATTTAACCCTTTAAAAAGGGGTCAGTGGAAGGCCAGAGGCAAGGTTAAGGCACAGACGAAAAGGAGTGGAGGCTGGACCTCAAACACACACTAGTAGTTGATTCACATTCACCAGTAAGTGAAGTCATCATTGTTAACACAGCTCAACATTCCACTCTGATCCTGACAGTCTTCTCTTCACCATTGAGTTCAGACTGTTGCTAGTTTAGGTCGTTTCCATCAGTTGAATTCAAAACTAGCTCACGTGAGTATGATTCAAAACGTCGGTACCTCAGCAGCCTTTTATTTAAAGCCGAGTTATCAGATTACAACTGTCAAGCAAGCGTCACTCACAAGTGAGGGGAGGTTTTTTCCTCCTGCCTGGCAGCTCCATCTTCAACATCCTTTTTCTCCAGTACGTTCAATTCAAAATTTTTAACTTTACAGTGCACACAGTAATTACATAAGCACCAACTGTGCTCATTTAGGATCCTTACTGCAAAACTGTCCACTTGTCCTCTGCACAGTGGACACTACACGCTTGACTGCAGTCTGCAGACATTAGAGAGGCTGAAGCTTTTAAGTATCACAGGATAAAAATTGCACTTTCTATTACCGTTTTAATGAGAACAAAAATTCTTTAAATATAAGATCACTAATGCTAAAAGGGTCCTAGTCTTATTTCAGACTGACCTACTGGGAAAAAAACAACGCTAATTGGCTTGTTGCAACATACAGTACATGAACACTAGGCAGCAAGTGGAAATCCCTTATTACATAACTAACTAGAATGAGATCAGGAGGTCACACTAATGTCTGCTACAAAGCTTTGTTGATTAATTTGTTTATACTGTGGAAACGTAGCTGTAGCTGTAGTTAAAATCAAATGAGCCATGGCAGAGCTGGGCCATGACAGACATTTGCATAACATTACAAGACTGAGGGCTTTAATCACCACTTTTTAGTCTGGAAATGTTATAGTAGTAAACCATTTCAGGTTTTGTGCTTATAAAGAAAAGAAGAGCCTTGAATATCCTTTACAGATCCTTATGACTGCTTAAAGAAACTACAAAAGTTGTTAAAAATGAACAAACTCTAGTTTTGCCCTCACGTGTAGCATACTGCTGGTCTTAATGTTCATGCACTGACAGTAAACTGGAAAAGTGAAAAGATGCACATCTTCACACTGCATAAACAAGGACAGTCTTTAGAAACTCCGAACTGCTGATGTTAAGCCCAAAATGACATGCAAATGCTCAGGTAACTCTTGTTATAACTAGCATTAATATTAGCGTCCTGGGGTTGGTGCATGTTTATTCAGTGAACATTTCGTGACAGTATTGTTCACTGGCATGTGGAGATCTCTTTAGATGGCATTTTAGTGTTTTAGTCCTTGTGTCACAAGGAACTCTCCTTAGTTACATAAAACCACATACACTGACATTTATACAGACTTGGACTTGGTAGGGCATAGTGTAGCTTCCTAGCAAGCGTCCTTTACTTCATCAGATGTGCCTAGTTCTGCACATATAGATCATTTAGCCAGCAGTCAAGATTATCAAGATTACATCTGAAACAAGATTAAAGTGGTGATATAATCCCTGGAGTATAGAATGAATGTTATCTTTAGCTGAATCGGTTTGGTACTGCTGCTTCAGTTTTATCAGGGAAAATCTTCCACAACCCTGGAATTTCACAGTGAATGGGTTTTCTCATCCAGTGAGTCAAGGTACATCTGTTATAGGTGAATGGTTTCCAAACAGCCGAGTGAGCGAGTACTACTGTGTGTGTGTGTGTGTGTGTGTGTACATTAACATCCATATACTACAGCTGTAACAGGACCCGCCCAATCCATTGGCAAAGAAATAAGAGCTAAATGATGTCTCATTTCTTTCTGAAACAGCCTCCAGTCTGTCTTTAATTAGTGCTGAATAATCTAAAACAAGAAAAATATTAATGCAGGGCCAGATGCAGGAAAATTATTAGCCTACACATATTTACACTGCCATCTTTGGGCACCATGGTTTTTTGTTTGTTATTTTTTAAATTCACTGTGCCTTTTCACTTTCTGGCAGCTTTTTCAATAACTTGTTATTAAAAATAAAACCAGCAGATACAATATACAGCTGCTAGAAATTGCTGTATATTGTAGTAGAACCACTGACACAAACCTACTACATATACAAGTATGTGAGCACATGTACATAAAAGAAATTTGAAAACTGTGCCAAAATAAATGAATCGACACAGACTAGCAGACTGAACTGTATCGCACAGCCGGACTGGCCTGCTCTGAATGCTTGGAAGCCCTTTGCTCCACTGAGGGTGATGTGATGATTCTGCTAAATCTAACAGCAAGGTCAAAAAGTCAAGTTTGTTCTTGTTCCTCTGCAACAAATGATGGCATTCGCTTGTAAATCAATGTCTGTGGAAATTTGAATTAAACAGAAAAAGACAATAAGGTCAGGGACAACTTGACCAAAAGACATAAATCCATATCTAAACCTCAGCAGTGTAAATTGTTAAGACAGATTTTGGGAGGGACAAAAGCAAATCAATACGGAGCAAATCAGCAGCTAAACCTCACTGAGGCGATACTGAGTGATGGAATTTGGTCATGTGCAGTTTGTAGAGTGAAGTTTTATTCATAACCATCACACCGTTTGGGCCAACTGTGATGTCACCAATGCAATCTTCTCCTGAATTACGGGCATCACCATTCAGGAAAATCCCTGGCATCAGCACTAACATGGGAGTAGAAGAGTTAAAACAAACAGGAAGCAGAGAAAGCACAGAGTCTCTGCGCTCTAATATTCCACATCTACACAATCGATAATCGCACACTCATGACACCAAAGCACAGTTCATATTAGTAGCTGTGACATCACTTGTTGTGCAAAGACCAGGTGTAAGGAGACAAATCTGACTCCAAAGTCAGCCAAAGTTAAGGATTTTAAGAGAAATCATGAATTAATTTAACAATTTAGTTTACTTTAGTATCTTTTTGGAGCCTCAGAGGTCCAGCCAGCTGCTGCTCTTTGTGGATTC